>NC_136069.1:655874819-656347890 GCF_964261635.1 Lissotriton helveticus | reverse complement strand
ATTAGTAAGCATGGGCTGAAAATTCGTTCCGCTCGTGGAATTTGCGGATTTACCGCAATTTCGCGATCCGCGAATCTCGCGAAATCGCGGTAAAATCCACGAATCAGCGGGGACGAATTTTCAGCCAAGCACTTACAGGGTTACAGCAGCAGGTGCAAAAGTTGAAGCAAATTTTTTGTAACCTTTTACAAAAGGGTTACAAAGAAATTAACTTCAACTTGGGCACCTGCTGCTCTAAGCCTGTAAGTGCTTCCTGGCGCCTCGTTGCCTACTTGCAACTATTCTCTGACCCTGCTCTGACCCTTGAAGCAGGGTCAGAGAATAGTTACAAGTAGGCAATGAGGCGCCTGTCACGAAATCTAAACCTCAACATGAAGCACTGACAGATATAAAAACAAGCATTTGCAATGCAATAGGTCTCGCATTAAGAAAGTTTGAGTTATTGGTCTTGTAAATGACAATTTTTTTAATTTATGTGTTGGTTTTGAAAATAGCTTAATTAATAGCTTTGCCATTTACAATGCCAATAGTTATAACTTTCGCAAATGTGACACCTATAGCAATTGTAATGCAACATGTTTTGTAATTATGTGACTTAGCTGTATTGATAATACATATTACAATGGCTTTTAATTTTTTTAAATGATAAATAAAAGTGATTTTAATTTATAATGGCAATAGCTTAAACTTTTGTAAATAACTTTTGTGAAGATTATGTTCAGTGTATTTTATTGTGACGAAAATCTAAGAACAGAAGTGAAATATTAACATCTTTTTGTGACATTTGTAATAAAGTTTGAAACATTGAGAGAACATATTTGAACCAGTTGTTGTTGAATGGTTGCACAAATTGATGCTGGGGTGGTGCTGAGTGGTGCTCTGGTGGTGCTGAGTGGTGCTGTGGTGATGCTGAGTTGTGCTGTGGTGATGCTGAGTGATACCGGGATGGTGCTGAGTGATGCTGGGGTGGTGCTGAGTGGTGCTGAGTGATGCTGTGGTGGTGTTGAGTGATGCTGTGGTGGTGCTAAGTGGTGCTGTGGTGGTGCTGAGTGATAATGTGGTGGTGCTGAGTGATGCTGTGGTGGTGCTGAGTGATGCTGTGGTGGTGCTGAGTGGTGCTGTGGTGGTGCTGATTAGTGCTGTTGTGGTGCTGAGTGATGCTGTGGTGGTGCTGAGTGATGCTGTGGTGGTGCTGAGTGGTGCTGTGGTGGTGCTGAGTGATAATGTGGTGGCGCTGAGTGATGCTGTGGTGGCGCTGAGTGATGCTGTGGTGGCGCTGAGTGGTGCTGTGGTGGTGGTGAGTGGTGCTGTGGTGGTGCTGAGTGATGCTGTGGTGGTGCTGAGTGGTGCTGTGGTGGTGCTGAGTGATGCTGTGGTGGTGCTGAGTGATGCTGTGGTGGTGCTGAATGATGCTCTGGTGTTACTGAGTGATGCTGTGGTGGTGCTGAGTGATGCTGTGGTGGTGCTGAGTGGTGCTGTGGTGGTGCTGAGTTATAATGTGGTGGTGCTGAGTGATAATGTGGTGGTGCTGAGTGATGTTGGGGTAGCGCTGAGTGATGATGTGGTGATGCAGAGGGCAGAAAGGCACAAAAAGCAGTCTAACAAAGGGCAGAAGGGCAGAAAAACAAGGGAAAATGAGTCTAACAGAGGGCAGAAGGGCACAAAAAAACAGTCTAACAGAGGGCAGAAGGGCACAAAAACGAGTCTAACGGGGCAGAAAGGCACAAAAACGAGTCTAACAGAGGGCAGAAGGGCACAAAAAACGAGTCTAACAGAGGGCAGAAGGGCACAAAAACAAGGGAATAACAGAGGGCAGAAGGGCACAAAAACGAGTCTAACAGGGGGCAGAAGGGCAGAAAAACAAGGGAAAAATTAGTCTAACAGAGGGCAGAAGGGCACAAAAAAACGAGTCGAACAGGGGGCAGAAGGGCAGAAAAACAAGGGAAAAACGAGTCTAACGGAGGGCAGAAGTGCAGAAAAACAAGGGAAAAACAAGTCTAACAGAGGGCAGAAGGGCACAAAAAACTAGTCTAACAGGGGGCAGAATGAATCCCGCCCTGCGTGTTTGTCCACGAAGATGCCACCTTTTTGTGGAATACCTCTACTCAACTGGAGTACTTTCTACTGTCTAATCAGTATGTGCTCCCTCGTTGGCTAAATCTATATGTCAACTCTTACAACTGAACCTCCCCAGGTAGTAAGTTGGTCTGATCATATGGCGATAAGTTTTTCTTTCTTTACCCAAGTCAAGCTCAGGCCCAAGGACGCATAGTCACCCGCAGACAATGGAGGAAAATAACACCCTCTTCATTTAGGCCAGTTTTCTCCCTCCCTTCCTTTAACCCCTTTGACGCTCATGACGAGCTCAGCTCGTCATGGAGTTGCCATTCATTTCAATGGAAATTACATGACAAGGATGGAAAAGGCCTTAGCATCCAAGTGGTTAAGGAGTACAAAGATGTAAATGAAGCCATAACTACACTTGAAACAGAGATGACTAGGGCTTTAAACATTATCGCCTCCATGAAAACAACAACCATACATGTAAGACCTACCCCGGCACCTTGGTACTCGGACAGTCTGAAATCAGAGAAAGCGGCATGTAGAGTTAAAGAACGCAGATGGAGGAAAACAAAATCAAATGAAGATAGATTGGCTTGTAATACATCACATAGGGCCTATCTCAGGAATTGTAATGTAGCCAGGGGTCTACATCTAGCTACCTGGATAGATGAAGCCAAGGGTTCCTCCAAAGAACTATTTAGAGTTCTTAAGGAATTTGCTACCCCTAGTGTCAGCAATATTGTACGCCCCCGTCGCAAGAATTTTGCTTGCCTTGCATTTTACAAGCAAAATAGCCAACATCTATAACTCCTTCACTTTAAATCAGGAGCAGGTGTCAGAAAATCCGGTGCCAGATAAGCCTATGCACCCAAAATTGGAATACTTTGCCCCGATAACATTGGAACAAGTGCTATCATCATTAAAACATAGCAAGTCAGGCTCGCCGGCTGACATGTCTCCTCCCCACATCATGGTTGATCTGGCTCTGGAATTGACTAATCCAATCAAGGAAATCTGTAACCTATCTTTATCCTCTGCCTCTTTCCCGTTGAAATGGAAAAAGGCATTTATTAAGCCCTTGCCTAAGAAAGCCTCGGTTGACCAGGGGGATCTGCAAAACTATAGGCCCATCTCTCTTTTGCCTATCTGCTCGAAAATTATGTCTGTGATGAACCTTCAACTTTCAGATTATCTGGAACAGCATAACCTTCTTGGCCTTGAACTATGCTAGTCCTTTTGGATCTACCTGCGGCCTTTGACACCATCTCTCACAGGATCCTATTAAAGAAACTGCAAGAGATTGGTGTCATGGGGAGGGCGCTGGACTGGATACAGAGCTTCCTATCTGAAAGATCTCAATGTGTTCTACTGGACACTTTTGTGTCCAGATCTACAAATGTAGACAGGGGAGTTCCCCAGGGCTCTGTGCTAAGTCCTACACTGTTCAATATCTACGTGCCGTCGTTGGGTTTCGTTATTAAAGCATGCGGTTTCATACCATCTTTTATGCCGACGACATGCAGATAATTGTACCGATAGAAAAGGACTCAGGAGGGACCAGAGACAGATTTAAACTATGCATGACAAAAATTGCAGCAAGGATAAAACATAACTTCCTGCGATTGAACTCAAATAAAACCGAGATCCTACTGTTCGGGAAAGCCGAGCAGATATGGACTGAGGATTGGTGGCTAGAGGAACTGGGAGAACCCCCGCCCCAAGAATTGGGTAGAAAACCTGGGTGTGCTAATTGATTCTAAACTATCCATGGAGGAACATGTGAAAACTCTGTCTGGCAAATGTTTTGGATTAATCCGTATGCTAAAGAAGATTTTCCCCTGGATCCCGCTCTCCACCAGAAAAGTCCTGTTACAGGCACTTTTAGTCAGCAGGCTTGACTATGGAAATGTCCTGCTGGTAGGGATGAGGGAAGATTTATTCTCCAAATTACAAGTCGTACGAAACACTGCTGCCCGCCTGGCTCTCACTCAACCTCCCCACACCCCCTCTGCCCCATAATTGAAAGAGCTGCACTGGTTACCAATGAGGAAAAGAGCAGTCTTCAAGCTCCTTTTTCTGTTTTTCAAAGCCCTGGCCGGTCTAGGACCAGAATATCTGAGGAGAAAATTATTATGGTACCCCCCAACCCGTCAGCTGAGATCTAGTGGCCATAAAATCCTCCAAATTCCTAGAGTTAAAAAGGCTAGGATGGGTGGACGTTCATTCTCTCATGTTGCCCCTAAACATTGGAAAGTACTACCAGAATATCTACGGTTTTGACCTACATTTATGGCCTTTAAGAAAAAATTAAAAACTTGGCTATTCTAGTGTATTGCCTCTTTACATGGCTGTCTGCATCCCGGGCGCCGAGAGATCCCTGTGGGGATGATTCGTGCGCCATATAAATAATAATAATAATAATAACATACAAGGATTCAACTGATAAAAAAATTAAACTAAAGTAAACAAAACAATAGCGTTTAACTATGAACAACATTAACCAATAAAAGTAAACAAACAATTGAATCAAAAATATAGAAGGCACACTAACTTGAAAAAAATAAAGGCCACATTATTGGTGGTCCACGGATCACCAGACTTGCAGGGGCACGGTGGTGGGGGTCTTCCGACTGTCCTATTACAAGTAGGGCGGTCAGGCTACCTAGGACCACGCAACATCCAGGAATCAGAAATCCCTGGCGGTTGGGTAACAGTCTTTGGTCACAATATGCTTGGTGGGACCACCGAGGTCCCACCAAGCATATTAAAAGTTTCCTCTCTGGCACGGTTTTTATGGCGTTGAGCGCTCTATGAAAACTGTGGTGGAGAGGAAGCAAAGGGGGCCCTACAGGGTCCCATGTTGCCTCTGGGCCATGGGGTGCCTGCAGGGGGGTCTGTGTTCATGCACCCCAGTACCTGCATGGCATGGACGCTCCCAATTTGGTACTTATTCCATAGGAACTGCCATGGAAATAGCAAAGAACTGCCTGCCACAGAAAAGAAACTTACTAATCTGGCAGGTGGTTTAACAACAGGTTTGGCAGTGCTGAAGTGCTGAAGTGGGGCGGTCTAGCTCCAGCACCACAAGATTCATATTGAGTCCTAAATAGTTATAAAACGCAAACACTGCAAAATGTGGAAAAATGTGCAGGATGTTTTCTACAAACTATTAAAGAAGAAAAATATACATGGTAACTACATAACCATAGCTCTTAAATATGAACTACAACGTAATTGTTAACAAACTTAAAAATATAAAATATCAAATAAATGTTAACACACTTTCCAACTTTTATCTTTTTACACAGACCTCCTAAAAGAACATATCTACAACTTGATAGCCAATTAACTACCAGCAGCAAAAAGAAATATATACTTAAGCATGCATAAATAAAAAGCTAATGATAAACTCTCTCAAAGAGCAAACATAGACAAACTTATCAACCTCAACCCCTACAAACTATCAACAAAATGCCATTTAAAATGTAACTTAAATTTGTTATTTTTCACTCAGCAGAAACAAAACACCTGCTGCACATTTAAACACCTCCAAGTGACAAGCTGCTAAACTGGGTGACACATCTCACCAGAACATACATGTAAGTATAAAAAATAGATGTAAATATATTTTTAAACATGTGAATAGCAAATAGTTTAACGATATCATATACGTATACTATTTCAGATACAATGACAGAGGCCACCAGAATGATCACTTCACAGAAACCACATGGGCTACACTTGCAGACAAGAAAGTGTATCATCACAAACTAGAACTAGAAATGTACTAAATATTCTAATTCTAATGCATGCTATTGGAGGGCAACTACAAAAGATGATGCAGTAATTCATGTAAGAGAGCATAACTGCCCCCAAATATGACAGAAAGAGAAGTATGATAAATACTGCAAGATATAAGAGAGGCAAGCACTAGCTCCTAGAAACCCACAAGCAAAATCTTAAAAGATATTATGTTTGGAGTCGACAAACACATGACAGAGCAACTACCACCTATCCCCACTTTAAAAAGATTAATTGCACAAATTTAAAAAGCAACCAGCAATACCCCAGCTGTCCTTGGAAGATACCAAGACATAGACATAGCTGCATAATTAGCAATTACACATAGCAAACAACCTAAGTAATGAAAAACAAATTGTAATATTCTCTACAGCAAACAACTTAATGAAGCTTAGCCAATGTCAAACCTGGTTGATGGATGGGATCTTTACAATATAGCCCAAACCATTCTCATATATAGAGCATACATGGTGAATACCAAAACACAAATAACCTTTTTATATATGCTCTGCTACCAAAGTTGCACTTATTATGAGCTCTTAAAACATAAAAACATGCAACAAATAACTACTACCCACAAAATATAATGATAGACTTTGAACAAGCCATGATTCGAGCAATTCTAAAAATATACCCCCACACGGCTAGACAAGGTTGTTACTATCATTTCAACCAAAGTATATGGAAACATCTCCAGAAATCTGCTCTAAGAGTAGGATGCCCCACAAACAATTTGCCTTTGAAATAAAAAAATATATAGATTTAACCTATGTCCCTCTCACAGATGTATCTAACCCCTACAAACTACTAATAGAAAGCCCTTTTACAAGCAACATGAAACAAACTGAGTCCCATAATGGACTATATTTATAAGACACTTGGGTTAGAAGACTGCATCCTTCCAGAAACAGATGCCAACCCGAACTCCAAATACTATGGTGGAATGTTTATGACAGCACCTTGGCACAGTAAGCCAAAACAAACAACGAAATGAAAGGATTGCACAATGCCTTCCAATCCACACAACACTGTTCAAGTTTATAGAAGCATTACAAAAAGATCAAAGCTACCAAAAACAAAGAACAACGTAATGTGTTAGTCGAATTGACCCTAAACTTAGCAAACAAACAAACAAGTGTATGACATGTTGATGGAACGAGATTCAGAAATGTTTTTCATTTCAACTCGTGAAGGCACACTTCCATAAATAAGAAATAATAAAGCTAACAATTGTGCTGTATGTGTATTAATCCAACCTAGTTTTAAGTTACATACACGAGAAATTACATTAAGGGCTACTAACATGTGTGCTCATAAACATGCATTATGTTGCATTTCCTTGTTTGTGAAAAATAATAGATTAATCGTGTCTATTGTTGTGTCATAATTAATTGCAGCTGTTTAGAATAAATAGCATGTGCTTATTTTGCTTCCCTGTCTATGTGGTGTCACTCTATTCTTATAGGTGCATAAAGAATCCTGCTGGATTAAATGAAGAATGGTAGATATAAAATGCTCATTAGAAGTGGAGGGTGGCAACAGAACGAACTGTATTACTCGCATTAATTATTCTTTTGTGTTTGTTTATATGCTAGTTTTTGAAAAAGCTTTGGGCCTAGTGAAAACTCACGTTTACTAATAATCTGCTTGGAGCCAGAGAGAGTCCATGTTGGCAACAGCTTTCTCCTGCCTGAAAAAAAGTTTGTCGTGCTGAGCTGACAGTCCCTTAGTCGAGCAAGGCCAAGGCCAGGAACCGGCAAGAGGGCCTCTAACAATTACGTATCCGAGGAAGCTAAAACTTTCCTTGTATCAAATGTTGCAAACTGGAGGAAGCTGCGTGGTTTGAAAGGCTAGAGACAATGGTCTCTAAGAACGTGACGGAACTGTGATTCTAAAAAGATGGTGACATGTCTCCTGTCACTTTTGGACCAATGGGACTCCGATTTCAGCAGAGAAATATACATTTTCTTAGATTAGCTTAGCGTAGAAAGGTATAAAAACTCTTGCCCCGTGGAAGAGTTATGCTTCTCCTTGCGGACCTTTCGATGAGGGCGTTGTGCTGTTGGACTTTCCTTGGAGCACGTAAGGGCCTTCAAAGACTTTATTCTTAAATTCTTTATTATAGTTAGCATTAGTTAGGGACTTAGGTTTTGAAAATGCCAAACTGATAATTTTCATTTTGCTATAACATTTTGATTCATAATAAAACTGTCATAACCATTTGCAATGATTCAAATAAAAATGCTTTAATAAAATTTCTAATACATTTTCCAAATGATTAGCTAATAAAAATCTTACTTTGGAAAACAAGCTGGTCTTGTTATTTCATGAGTTTAGGTTACCATTAGCTAGATTTATCGCCACAGTGGCTTAATTAATTTGTAGGGTTTGTAAAGTGTGATGAAATCATTTACCGCGGTTGTATATAAATGTATATAATTTGTGAATAGGTTAATTAGGTCACATGATTCAGTTGGTTAAAATATGTCATGTTAGATTTATGGGCCTTATGATTGATTAGTGATTAATAGTGTATACTGTGGAGTTGGGTAGCGTAGCTTATGACATATTTCCTATAGCCCGCTGGATCAATTTCCTGGTAGCAGACTTGATGGTTGCTATGGTAACCGACATGCTACATGGTAGTTGCATAGGATCGATGTTTAACATATGTTGAGTTTGTTCACTTTTGTCACGTGTAGTCGAAAGGTTTTTTCCTGCAGTGTGAAAAATCCTAGTTGTACCGGTACAGAGTAGTGTGGCAAGAGTGAAGTCCCACAGTGCATTTGATCTGTTTCAAGAACAGTGGTATCGTCGTATATCACAAGTGTTGTCATCGTGCAGCACGTGTTAGGGATATAGGTGTGTTAGATGGAGTATATGCATAGTGAGGATTGTCTATGAAATCGAAGCATTGAGTATAGGGACAATGTGCCCGTTCTAAAACTCTCTGTGGGAAAAGTAATAGAATATATTCGAGCTTGAGTGAAGGGTAAGATAACGTTGTTTATTTTACTAACGATTCATGTTATCTATGGTGGGTTAGAGTCCTGCCAGGATTTCATGTGTGTATGGTTAGGGATACTTTCCGCTTGAAAGTGCGTAAATGGTTCTGTAATTTTGTTCGAACTTTGAATTGATACTTTATGTGCATTCAGAGAGAAGCGCGTTCGTTATTACGTGTGTGAAGGGTAGAGTAAAAGTTTACTTGATCGGCAAATGTATATTCTGTGAGAACAGCGTCGTCTATTCCACGCAAAGAATTTCTTGTGTGTCTGTAAAAACTATCACCTTATTTAGAGAAACAGACAAATGATTTGTTCTTTTTGTTGTTGATTAATCGAATTTCATTGAGAAAAGCGTCTTTAAAATGGCGCTGTGAAAAGTTTTTGTGAAGGAGGGGTGAGCGCTGAGAGTGAGACGCGAGAAACCGCAGCGGCTGTGTACGTCACACGGTCCGCGCAGTGATTGGGTACTATACGTCATAAGCTGTACTCTGATTGGCTCACGTGACTTTGCTGAGCTGAACGCTGATTGGCTTTTGTGGGAAGCTCTGTTTTTACTGGTCGAGCAGGGTGGTGACGTAGCTCGAACCTGATTGGCTTGTTAGTGTGTCTCGCGCACGGATTGGCAGGAAACATTTACAATCATTTCTGATTAAGCGGATTTGATTTAAAAATGACTTATTATTATAAACATGTTGAGAAAAAGACTTCGATACTTCAAAAATTTAAAAATTTTATTTCACCGGACAAGAAAATACAGACGCGAGGTGGTAAATTACTTCATAAGTACAAGACACCTGCAGCGTATATGGAAGGTGAATATGGTTACCATACTGTTCTGTGGTTTGATGTTTGGAAGCATTACACAAAGGATGACGGCGTATTGGCTTGGCCGGATGATGGTTCATTTAATGTAAAGGTTTTAAGAAATTTAAGAGAAAAAATGTTAGCTCTTGTACCGAAGCCCAGACCAACACAATTTGAAGCTTTAGTTGAATGGGAGGATGAGATGTTTCAACTTCAGAAAGAAGCAAGTGGGTAAAAAGACCTCCAAAAACACCGAGTTACAGACGGGAAACGCATGAAGATAGAATGTGTATGTGGAGACAGGGAGATATGTGCGATGGTCTCTATTTAGTTAGGGAAATGGTTTTAGGGTCTCCAGGTGAAAAGAGAACTGAAAAGAAAAATAAAGCAGTTGTAGAAAATGAATCAGAAGACGCAGTCTTAGAAGAAATTTTTACGACAAATAATAAGAATGCTCCTTTGAGACAGCCTCGTTCATGGTCCACTCCAATGGTTTCTACCGGAACCACTCCTAGTGCACCTCCAATAAATGAATCCCCAAAATTGTACCCAAATAATTCTGAGTCTTTTGGAACTCCAGAACAGTTTGAGACAAGAACGAATTCTAGTGCTTTTATTGAAAATAGAAGTTTTCCAATGGAAAGGGAAGCCCCAAGAAATTTAATGAGAACTGACAGGAATGAGGAAGTTGCAAATACTTCAGAATACTTGCGATCAAAAGAAGAATTAATTCAGCAGATAACTAAAAGCATGGAAGCAGTGACAGTTCCAGTAACGATTGGTCCAGTTCAGCCTGTTTTCGATCAAAAGGAAATTAAACAGCTAGGTTTAACAATTCCATTAAATGCAGAAATTCAAAAAGTAGCTGAAAAATTTTATTCAGATTTATCTGAAATACATCGTGAGAAATCAAGAATGCCTGACTTGACTTTTAATCAAGGTTCTTTCAACCAGACACCAATGGGTGCAGAGTCAGATGCAGATTCTCTTGAGAAAACTGAGTTAAATCCTAAACTGGATGTTGCAAAATTAAAAGCAGACTTGGAAGAAATAATAATTGGACCAATCGGTCCTTACAGTTTAAAATTCTATCGAGATGATGAACTCCTGTTCATCAGTAAAAGCATTCAATGGAAAACAAAGAATAAATACGATCAATTGGAAGAACTGGCAGCAGAATTAGAAATCGATTTGAGGAAACAGAAAAACCTGGGAAAGCACTACAGACTAGATTTTACGGAGAAGGACATTGGGAACTTCAATACAGGAGGGAGAATTACTCATATAAAAGAATTAATTGTTTACATCAAGAAATTGGGTGATGTGAGCAAATGGAGAGTGAAATGGACCAAAAAGAGGGAAGATGAAGGTTGGATAAGTTGGATCAACTGTCTAAACAGTTTCCAATGAGAGAAATTGCAGGTGGAGGGTATGTACATGTACCATGGACAAGACAGGACATTCTGCTCTTTACTAATGATTTTCCTCGACTGAGAGAAAAACCTGTGGAATGGTACCAACAGGTAGACAGGTTTATTAAAGTTTCAAAAGTTCTGTGGATTGATCTGGATGGATTTTTCGACATTGTCGTCCCATCAGATCTTTGGACAGAATGCAAAATTGCTGTGAGTTGGCCAAAAGCTGAACCAGATCGAATTAAAGAGACAGGTGCTCCAGCACCAGAGGTCATGGATTTTTATAACAAAGTGATTTACTGGTTAAAAAAAAGAAATTGCACCGAAGAAAGTTGATTGGGTTAAAATAGACAGAACAAATCAGGAACCAAAAGAATCAGTTCATTCATTTTATGAAAGGTTATTGCTGGTTTTTAAACAATACAGTGGCTATGAAAAATTAGATGAAAAGGACATGAGCCATTTTATTTACAGATTTGTCTATGGTCTTAGACCAGAAATTGGAGAAATGATCAGGAATAATATTGTCGGATGGCAATCAAACTCAGTTGATGATATTTTGAGGAAGGCAAAATACTGCAGTGATGAGTTGGAGGCCAAGCAAAAGAAGTTAAAAGAAAAGGCAATGTGGGCACAGGTGAAGGTGGCTGAGCAACAGATTGCAAGCCTTGACAAAAAAATGGAAACTTCGCACAGAACCAGAATCAGGGTCAGGGAAAATTTAAAAATAATTTTAATAATTTTAACAAGCCAAAGTTTAATGCAAAAATTGAAGAGTTAAAACAAAAGTTACCTTGTTTCAATTGCGGCGAGATAGGCCATTGGAAGAACGAGTGTAAAAATCCACCCCAAAATTTTAAAAATACATCATTAAACCCACAGATGCAGAATGATGTTGATCTGCAGCAACAGCTACAGCTACAGCGTCAGCTAAATGACCTGAGTCTTCAGCGACAGCTACAGCAGCAATTAACACAACAGCAGAATCAGATTCCACTGCCTCCATTTCCTAATTGTGGGGGAGGTCAGAAATTCAATCCAGATATTGGATTTAACGGAGGTGATCAGGTAATAAGAGCACAAAGGCAAAATTTGCAAAATGCAACAGGACAATTTTTGTTAACAGGAAACAAAGGAAGCGATTCTGATGACTGCTTCTGACGGTGCCCGAGAGAGGGGGAAGAGTGTGTGATTGGAGCCACTCTTGAGGTTGACCAGTCTGGTCCATTTGTAAATGGAAAAGTGAATGATGTAGAAATCACTTTTCTGGTGGACACTGGTGCTACCCGTTCTACTGTTAGATCAGTGGAAATTGAAAACCTACCTCTCTCTGGGGATACCATCCAAATAGTCGGAGTAAGTAATCAGCAAATGAAAACGGACCTTACTGAACCTGTGAATGTGGAAATCGGTGGTTTTAAAGACAAACACAGATTTGTAGTTTGTAACAGCAGTCCTGTTAATTTGCTAGGGAGAGATATATTGTGCAAAATGAATTGCAGAATATATTGCTCACCTGATGGAATTGAAATACAAACCATGGAGGAAGATGGGTTGTACAGAATGACTATGCTAATGGTTGAGGCAGAAGAAACGAGATTGTTTCCTTCCTTTGACAAAGAAAATTTACCAGAGGAACTGAAAAAGACAGTTAAAAATGAAATTTGGGATTTGACTGGAAACGAAATAGGTCTGATGAAACATGTTGATCCAGTCAAAATTACAGTGAAGCAGGGAATAGAATGTCCAAACATTCCTCAGTATAAGATGAAGGCAGAAACAATTGAGGGTGTTATTCCTGTAATTGAAAAATTCATTAAGCAAGGTGTTTTAAAAGAAATTGTGAGCAGTCCTTGTAACTCACCGATTATGGGGATCGAAAAGCCGAACGGAAAATTTAGGATTGTTCAGGATTTGAGAAAAATTAACCAAATTGTTGTGCCTTGTTGCCCAGTTGTTCCAAACCCAGCTGTCATTCTTTTCCAAATTCCGCATGATGCAGAATGGTATACTGTCATTGATCTTTGCAATGCATTCTTTACTGTTCCATTGCATCCAGAGAGCCAGGAAATCTTTGCTTTCAGGTTCCAGCGTAGGACCCTCGCATGGTGCAGAATCCCTCAAGGGTATACAGAGAGTCCTTCTATCTTTAATGAGTTATTGAAAAGATCATTGGAAGATTTGAATCTACCTGGCAGATCGACATTAGTCCAGTACATTGATGATCTGTTGGTTGCAGCAAAAACAAGAGAAAAATGTGTAACAGATACAATAACTCTTTTGAATCATCTGGCAGATGAGGGACATAAAGTGTCTCCTGAAAAATTGCAGTTTTGTAAACAGGAAGTAAAATACCTTGGTCATAGAATTGCAAAAGGAATGAGACAGGTGACAATTGAGAGAATTAAAATGATTCAGGGAATGCAACCTCCAAGAACACAGAGACAGGTGAGAATGTTTCTGAGAATGGTTGGTTACTGTCGTCAATGGATCAGTGGATTTTCAGTAATTGCGAAGCCACTGCAGAGATTGACAAAATCAGATGTAAAAGATCCAATTGTACTTACTGACATTGAGTTGGAAGCTTTTGAAAAACTAAAGAGAAGCCTATGTGAAGCTCCAGCTCTGGGCATGCCAGATCACGAGAAAGGTTTTGAGCTGTATTGCAGTGAGAGGGAAGGATGTGCCTTGTCTGTGTTAATTCAGAGACATGGAAACATGAGAAAACCTATTGCCTACTTCTCAGCAGTTCTTGATCCAGTTGCAAAAGCCTTACCGGGTTGCTTAAAAGCAGTTGCAGCAACAAGTGTTAGTCTTGAGCAGAGTGAAGGAATTATAATGGGATTTCCTGTAAAGGTCTATGTTCCTCACTCAGTTGGATTTCTCCTTACAAGGAGTAAAACGCAGCATCTGACAAGCAACAGGTTGACAAAATATGGAAAAATTATTCTGGGATCAGATAATGTGTCAATAGCAAGGTGTGTGAATTTAAATCCTTCCACACTGTTACCTGACACTGAGAATATTGATGAAAATGATGTGGAGCATGAGTGCTTAGATGTCATGGAATACTGTACCAAGCCAAGGCAGGACATTAAAGATGTACCGTTGCCTGAATCAGATTATGTCTACTTTGTGGATGGCTCCTGTCTGAGATCAGAGGGAGGTGTTTTGAGAGCAGCATACTCAGTCTGCACAGTAGCAGATGTTGAAGAAGCATCATGTCTTGAAGGAATTCGTTCAGCACAGGTGGCTGAGTTAATTGCTTTAATTTGTGCGTGTGAGTTGGCAAAAAATTTGAGAGTCACCATAATTACGGATAGCCAGTATGGGTACGGAGTTGTGCATGATTATGGACAACTTTAGTCTCAGAGAGGCTACATGACATCAGCAGGTTCCCCAATAAGAAATGCAGAATTTATTAAAAGACTAATTGATGGCATACAGTTGCCAAAAGAGATTGCTGTAGTGAAGTGTGCAGCTCACAGAAAGGGTGAAGATTTTATCACCAGAGGCAATGCTTATGCGGATGAAATCGCAAAGTATTGTGCAAGGAATAATTATGCTTTCAATCGGGAGAAAAACAAAGAACTTGGTTCAAATTCACTGATGCTAACATCTGTTGTTGAGACATGGAAGGAAATCAGGGATTTGCAAAATGAAGCTGATGATGAGGAGAAAGACACATGGTTGAAAGCAGAATGTAGACAGCGAGATGAGGACGGAGTTTGGACTTACAAAGATGGCAGGGTAGTTTTACCAAATTGCATGATTGCTGACATGGCCAGAATGTATCATGGCCCTGGTCATATTGGAAGAGATTCTATGATTAGGCTTTTCAAAGAGACATGGTTCAATACCAAGTTTAGAACGATTGCAGAGTCTCTCTGCCAAAGGTGTTTGACTTGCCAGCAAATGAACCCAAACAGGAAATCAGTTGTGGGAATGGGAATCATAGGTCGGGAGGGTGGTCCTTTCACCAGATTACAAATGGATTTCATTGAAATGCCTAGACACAACTGTTTGAAGTATGTTTTGGTGGTTGTGTGTTTGTTTTCAAGGTGGGTAGAAGCATTTCCTACGCGTCACAGTGATTCAATTACAGTGGCAAAGTTGCTTCTGCGAGAAATAATCCCTAGGTACGGTTTCCCTGTCACTATTGAGAGTGATGGAGGGGGACATTTTGATAACAAACTGATGAAATTGATCTGTGAAGCATTACACATTGAGCAGAAGATACATTGTGCATACAGACCAGAGGCATCTGGGGTAGTTGAGCAGATTAATGGAACGATAAAAAATAGGATTGGAAAAATGTGTCTTGATACAGGCATAAAGTGGACAGATGCTCTTCCACTTGTTTTGATGACTCTAAGAAGTACACCAGATAAAAAGACAGGTCTGAGTCCTCGTGAAATTCTTATGGGCAGAGTCATGAGACAAGCTTTTGTACCAGTAGGAAAACTGTTAAGCATTAATGGCAGTGCGATTTTGGAATATTGCAAACTGCTGTCTGACGTAGTGACTTCTGTGTCTAATCAGGTGGGAACTGAAATACAATCAAAAGACAAAGTGCAGACACATGATCTGAGACCTGGAGACTGGGTCAGAACAAAAGTTCATCGAAGAAGAAACTGCTTGGTCCCGAGGTGGCAGAAACCAAGGCAGGTGATTCTCGTGACAACGAATGCAGTAAAGTGTAGAGGATTAAAAGGTGGATTCATCCCAGTCACACTATTCCGATACCTACACCTGAAAACTCTGACGAAGAAAGTGATACAACAGATGATTCAGATTCTGAGGAAGAAGCTGAAAGAAATCCAGATTCTGAAGATCGACAGAGAGGTCGACATCTGGAAAAACCATCTGTGAATGGAGATTTAATTGGAAAAGACTTGAAGATTATTGAAATAGATTCTGAAGATGAAGATAATCTGCTAGACAAAGAATCAGCAGAAGAATTAGACAAGGAAACAGGTGAAGTGAAAGAACGTGATCAAGATAAAGGAAAAGAAAAAGAAACAACAGAAGAGTCTGATCAAGTTCAGAAGCAAGACCAGGAGAGTATCGAAAAGCAGAAAACAAGCTCTGAAAGCAGGAACAAGAAGTCCGGATCTGGGAAGTTAAAGGTGATTGAAGAAGTGGAGGAAGACGAATTACCGAGTACCAGTGATGGGAGAAAGAGTGCTGTTCCTAACGGAGTGAGACTGCCGATTAGAGAAGATCCTGGGATAAGAATTGAAATTTCTGACAGTGACTCTGGAGAGAGTGATGAAGAGTGTCAGAGGGAAAGAGTGAAGAAAAGATCGTGGAAAACAGAATCTAATGTGACTGAGCCAAAAAGAAAAATCTTGAAAAAAGGAGAGACCTGGCCAACTGAAAACGGAGGGTTGAGGGTCAGGTTAGTAAAGAGATCGAAAGAGCAGGTGAATGAAATCACGAGTCAGGAGGATCCTGAAAGGAAAGCAGGAAAAGGAAAGAAAATAGAAGTAATTTCTAGAAAAACAAAGAGAGTTTTGAGACCGAATCAAAAATACAAGTCTCCTGAGTGGGCTTATATTATAATCCCACCTGTAATTGAGATAAACAGTAGCAGTCAGGAAGACATTGAGGACAATAGTAACAACGATTGAAGTACTAACCTGTTAGAATTTAGGATTAAGCTTAGGTTTCTGTTTTGGCATAAGGCTGAAGAAATTGTGTTAGGTGACACAAGGTCGAAGAAATTGTATTTAGTTGGAAAATAACTTGTGACGCAAGGTCGAAGAAAGATTGTTAGAGGGTTTTTTTTTTTTATTTAAAAGGGGGGTGTTTAGGTATTTTTGAAATTTTTGAAAATTTTTGTTTTCTCTTTTTACAAATAGGGGTTCTTTGAAAAAAAAATGCCTTTTGTTTTGACGCGCGGTACTTTAAAATGTTCCATTTTCAAAAAATGCTGTAAGATGACTGATATGTATGCTCATATTAATTTTGCTCTGGTTAGTTTTAGCTGTTATCTTTCCTTTCGGGATCGATAAGGAGAGGTACAAGGTCAATATGACAAGCAAAGCTTCAGTTAGTCAAGACAAACATAGTGCAACACACAAAGCTAACAAGGTTATTGATCACAGACAAGATATTCATCAGGATAGGTCTGTTGGTGATTTTTCAAGCAACACATTTTCAAGGCTTTTGGAAGAGTATGTTAAGGTCATGAGTGTCAAAGATTGCTATATTTGCGTAAAGTTGCCTGCTTCTGTTTCTGAGGGAGTGACATACAATATGCTTCCTCTTACTTATGGCATAACCTGCAGTGTGATAGCTAGCTTATTTTACCAAACTGGCCGCTTAGAGTACTATTATTCAAACTATGACGAAATTTTTGCTAATTTGAAGATTGAGGATGCTTTAAATAAACACAAGAAAGCCAAACAGATGAGGGAATTCTTTTCAGTAACTAATGAGCTTACTTATGAGTACGCATACAGAAATAACTTAACCTGCAAATTGAGAGCTGAGGAAAAGACTTTCCTGAATCTTGTTGAGGAGAGAAGGGCGATTTATAAAAGAAACGAGATGGTCAAACAGACCAAATCGAAGTTTTGGCAGAAGGAGGATGAAAAGCTTAATGGCAAATCTTTTGATAATGTTGCAATTCACATAGACAAACCAATTAGTGGCAAGCTTTGCATTAGGAGAGATAATACCCTTTTTGATAATTACTTTGTAGGAGCTAGCAATTGTGAGGACACTTACCAAATCATGGGGGGTTGGGGATTCAAAGGTGGCAGAGATCCAATTTTTCCTGGGATCTATTTTGTCTGTGGAGATAAAGCTTATTATAATCTCCCGGACCATTGGTACGGGACATGTTTTGTTGGTCTTGTTTTTCCAAAGATTTTTCATGTTGACAGAAATGCAGAAGGTTCATTTGAAATCAGTAGCCATGCAAACAGGTTTAGAAGAGAAAGTTTCTCAGAAATTTTGGGAGATATTTTTGAGGCAGTGATACCTTTAGTAGGTATAACCCTGAATGCAGGAAGAATCAGAAAATTGTCCACAATTGTTGACAGATTGTCCACTGACACAGCAGGTGGTTTTCAGTTGGTGGATGTTGAGGTCATTGCGGTCAGATCGATGGTGATGCAAAATCGCCTTGCTTTAGACATACTCCTAGCAAAAGAGGGAGGAGTCTGTGGCATTTTACATGTACATGTACAGCATTGCTGTACTTACATCCCTGACGAAAGTAAGAATATTGAAATGTATATTAGAAACATCACAGAGATGCACTCAGAAATAGTCCCTTTAGAAGAGGATGATTTTTCAGAACGTCTTTCAAAAAGATTCCAAGCTATCAAAACCTGGTTTCAAGAAATTGGTGGTTCAGGTCTTGGCAAGATTCTAACACCTTTGTTTGTGATAATTTTTGTGATAGTTTTGACAAAGATCAGTTGCATGTTACACAAGAGAAAGAAGCACATGAGGGAAAAGAAGAGAATTTATAAAATCAAGAAGGAGCAAGAGAGGGAGGTAGAGCTTGAGGAGTTACGCAGCGCTCGATATGACAATTGCAAGGATTTTGCTGAAACAAGTCTTTAGAAAATACTAACACAGTGAAATTGAACCATTTTCATTTAATATAAAATTTGCTAAATTTTTGGGTGTGGTGTGGTGATTTGGGAATCACCAGATGAGGGAGTTGATGGAGCGAGATTCAGAAATGTTTTTCATTTCAACTCGTGAAGACACACTTCCATAAATAAGAAATAATAAGGCTAACAATTGTGCTGTATGTGTATTAATCCAACCTAGTTTTAAGTTACATACACGAGAAATTACATAAAGGGCTACTAACATGTGTGCTCATAAACGTGCATTATGTTGCATTTCCTTGTTTGTGAAAAATAATAGATTAATCGTGTCTATTGTTGTGTCATAATTAATTGCAGCTGTTTAGAATAAATAGCATGTGCTTATTTTGCTTCCCTGTCTATGTGGTGTCACTCTATTCGTATAGGTGCATAAAGAATCCTGCTGGATTTAATGAAGAATGGTAGATATAAAATGCTGCTTTATTTGTGCATTACAGCTAGGTAATTTAGACTAATGGGTTAATCGTTAGAAGTGGAGGGTGGCAACAGAACGAACTGTATTACTCGCATTAATTATTCTTTTGTGTTTGTTTATATGCTAGTTTTTGAAAAAGCTTTGGGCCTAGTGAAAACTCATGTTTACTAATAATCTGCTTGGAGCCAGAGAGAGTCCATGTTGGCAACAGCTTTCTCCTGCCTGAAAAAAAGTTTGTCGTGCTGAGCTGACAATCCCTTTGTCGAGCAAGGCCAAGGCCAGGAACCGGCAAGAGGGCCTGAAACAATTACGTATCCGAGGAAGCTAAAACTTTCCTTGTATCAAATGTTGCAAACTGGAGGAAGCTGCGTGGTTTGAAAAGCTAGAGACAATGGTCTCTAAGAACGTGACGGAACTGTGATTCTAAAAAGGTGGTGACATGTCGCCTGTCACTTTTGGACCAATGGGACTCCGATTTCAGCAGAGAAATATAAATTTTCTTAGATTAGCTTAGCGTAGAAAGGTATAAAAACTCTTGCCCCCTGGAAGAGTTATGCTTCTGCTTGCGGACCTTTCGATGAGGGCGTTGTGCTGTTGGACTTTCCTTGGAGCACGTAAGGGCCTTCAAATACTTTATTCTTAAATTCTTTATTATAGTTAGCATTAGTTAGGGACTTAGGTTTTGAAAATGCCAAACTGATAATTTTCATTTTGCTATAACATTTTGATTCATAATAAAACTGTCATAACCATTTGCAATGATTCAAATAAAAATGCTTTAATAAAATTTCTAATACATTTTCCAAATGAGTAGCTAATAAAAATCTTACTTTGGAAAACAAGCTGGTCTTGTTATTTCATGAGTTTAGGTTACCATTAGCTAGATTTATCGCCACAGTGGCTTAATTAATTTGTAGGGTTTGTAAAGTGTGATGAAATCATTTACCGCGGTTGTATATAAATGTATATAATTTGTGAATAGGTTAATTAGGTCACATGATTCAGTTGGTTAAAATATGTCATGTTAGATTTATGGGCCTTATGATTGATTAGTGATTAATAGTGTATACTGTGGAGTTGGGTAGCGTAGCTTATGACATATTTCCTATAGCCCGCTGGATCAATTTCCTGGTAGCAGACTTGATGGTTGCTATGGTAACCGACATGCTACATGGTAGTTGCATAGGATCGATGTTTAACATATGTTGAGTTTGTTCACTTTTGTCACGTGTAGTCGAAAGGTTTTTTCCTGCAGTGTGAAAAATCCTAGTTGTACCGGTACAGAGTAGTGTGGCAAGAGTGAAGTCCCACAGTGCATTTGATCTGTTTCAAGAACAGTGGTATCGTCGTATATCACAAGTGTTGTCATCGTGCAGCACGTGTTAGGGATATAGGTGTGTTAGATGGAGTATATGCATAGTGAGGATTGTCTATGAAATCGAAGCATTGAGTATAGGGACAATGTGCCCGTTCTAAAACTCTCTGTGGGAAAAGTAATAGAATATATTCGAGCTTGAGTGAAGGGTAAGATAACGTTGTTTATTTTACTAACGATTCATGTTATCTATGGTGGGTTAGAGTCCTGCCAGGATTTCATGTGTGTATGGTTAGGGATACTTTCCGCTTGAAAGTGCGTAAATGGTTCTGTAATTTTGTTCGAACTTTGAATTGATACTTTATGTGCATTCAGAGAGAAGCGCGTTCGTTATTACGTGTGTGAAGGGTAGAGTAAAAGTTTACTTGATCGGCAAATGTATATTCTGTGAGAACAGCGTCGTCTATTCCACGCAAAGAATTTCTTGTGTGTCTGTAAAAACTATCACCTTATTTAGAGAAACAGACAAATGATTTGTTCTTTTTGTTGTTGATTAATCGAATTTCATTGAGAAAAGCGTCTTTAAAATGGCGCTGTGAAAAGTTTTTGTGAAGGAGGGGTGAGCGCTGAGAGTGAGACGCGAGAAACCGCAGCGGCTGTGTACGTCACACGGTCCGCGCAGTGATTGGGTACTATACGTCATAAGCTGTACTCTGATTGGCTCACGTGACTTTGCTGAGCTGAACGCTGATTGGCTTTTGTGGGAAGCTCTGTTTTTACTGGTCGAGCAGGGTGGTGACGTAGCTCGAACCTGATTGGCTTGTTAGTGTGTCTCGCGCACGGATTGGCAGGAAACATTTACAATCATTTCTGATTAAGCGGATTTGATTTAAAAATGACTTATTATTATAAACATGTTGAGAAAAAGACTTCGATACTTCAAAAATTTAAAAATTTTATTTCACCGGACAAGAAAATACAGACGCGAGGTGGTAAATTACTTCATAAGTACAAGACACCTGCAGCGTATATGGAAGGTGAATATGGTTACCATACTGTTCTGTGGTTTGATGTTTGGAAGCATTACACAAAGGATGACGGCGTATTGGCTTGGCCGGATGATGGTTCATTTAATGTAAAGGTTTTAAGAAATTTAAGAGAAAAAATGTTAGCTCTTGTACCGAAGCCCAGACCAACACAATTTGAAGCTTTAGTTGAATGGGAGGATGAGATGTTTCAACTTCAGAAAGAAGCAAGTGGGTAAAAAGACCTCCAAAAACACCGAGTTACAGACGGGAAACGCATGAAGATAGAATGTGTATGTGGAGACAGGGAGATATGTGCGATGGTCTCTATTTAGTTAGGGAAATGGTTTTAGGGTCTCCAGGTGAAAAGAGAACTGAAAAGAAAAATAAAGCAGTTGTAGAAAATGAATCAGAAGACGCAGTCTTAGAAGAAATTTTTACGACAAATAATAAGAATGCTCCTTTGAGACAGCCTCGTTCATGGTCCACTCCAATGGTTTCTACCGGAACCACTCCTAGTGCACCTCCAATAAATGAATCCCCAAAATTGTACCCAAATAATTCTGAGTCTTTTGGAACTCCAGAACAGTTTGAGACAAGAACGAATTCTAGTGCTTTTATTGAAAATAGAAGTTTTCCAATGGAAAGGGAAGCCCCAAGAAATTTAATGAGAACTGACAGGAATGAGGAAGTTGCAAATACTTCAGAATACTTGCGATCAAAAGAAGAATTAATTCAGCAGATAACTAAAAGCATGGAAGCAGTGACAGTTCCAGTAACGATTGGTCCAGTTCAGCCTGTTTTCGATCAAAAGGAAATTAAACAGCTAGGTTTAACAATTCCATTAAATGCAGAAATTCAAAAAGTAGCTGAAAAATTTTATTCAGATTTATCTGAAATACATCGTGAGAAATCAAGAATGCCTGACTTGACTTTTAATCAAGGTTCTTTCAACCAGACACCAATGGGTGCAGAGTCAGATGCAGATTCTCTTGAGAAAACTGAGTTAAATCCTAAACTGGATGTTGCAAAATTAAAAGCAGACTTGGAAGAAATAATAATTGGACCAATCGGTCCTTACAGTTTAAAATTCTATCGAGATGATGAACTCCTGTTCATCAGTAAAAGCATTCAATGGAAAACAAAGAATAAATACGATCAATTGGAAGAACTGGCAGCAGAATTAGAAATCGATTTGAGGAAACAGAAAAACCTGGGAAAGCACTACAGACTAGATTTTACGGAGAAGGACATTGGGAACTTCAATACAGGAGGGAGAATTACTCATATAAAAGAATTAATTGTTTACATCAAGAAATTGGGTGATGTGAGCAAATGGAGAGTGAAATGGACCAAAAAGAGGGAAGATGAAGGTTGGATAAGTTGGATCAACTGTCTAAACAGTTTCCAATGAGAGAAATTGCAGGTGGAGGGTATGTACATGTACCATGGACAAGACAGGACATTCTGCTCTTTACTAATGATTTTCCTCGACTGAGAGAAAAACCTGTGGAATGGTACCAACAGGTAGACAGGTTTATTAAAGTTTCAAAAGTTCTGTGGATTGATCTGGATGGATTTTTCGACATTGTCGTCCCATCAGATCTTTGGACAGAATGCAAAATTGCTGTGAGTTGGCCAAAAGCTGAACCAGATCGAATTAAAGAGACAGGTGCTCCAGCACCAGAGGTCATGGATTTTTATAACAAAGTGATTTACTGGTTAAAAAAAAGAAATTGCACCGAAGAAAGTTGATTGGGTTAAAATAGACAGAACAAATCAGGAACCAAAAGAATCAGTTCATTCATTTTATGAAAGGTTATTGCTGGTTTTTAAACAATACAGTGGCTATGAAAAATTAGATGAAAAGGACATGAGCCATTTTATTTACAGATTTGTCTATGGTCTTAGACCAGAAATTGGAGAAATGATCAGGAATAATATTGTCGGATGGCAATCAAACTCAGTTGATGATATTTTGAGGAAGGCAAAATACTGCAGTGATGAGTTGGAGGCCAAGCAAAAGAAGTTAAAAGAAAAGGCAATGTGGGCACAGGTGAAGGTGGCTGAGCAACAGATTGCAAGCCTTGACAAAAAAATGGAAACTTCGCACAGAACCAGAATCAGGGTCAGGGAAAATTTAAAAATAATTTTAATAATTTTAACAAGCCAAAGTTTAATGCAAAAATTGAAGAGTTAAAACAAAAGTTACCTTGTTTCAATTGCGGCGAGATAGGCCATTGGAAGAACGAGTGTAAAAATCCACCCCAAAATTTTAAAAATACATCATTAAACCCACAGATGCAGAATGATGTTGATCTGCAGCAACAGCTACAGCTACAGCGTCAGCTAAATGACCTGAGTCTTCAGCGACAGCTACAGCAGCAATTAACACAACAGCAGAATCAGATTCCACTGCCTCCATTTCCTAATTGTGGGGGAGGTCAGAAATTCAATCCAGATATTGGATTTAACGGAGGTGATCAGGTAATAAGAGCACAAAGGCAAAATTTGCAAAATGCAACAGGACAATTTTTGTTAACAGGAAACAAAGGAAGCGATTCTGATGACTGCTTCTGACGGTGCCCGAGAGAGGGGGAAGAGTGTGTGATTGGAGCCACTCTTGAGGTTGACCAGTCTGGTCCATTTGTAAATGGAAAAGTGAATGATGTAGAAATCACTTTTCTGGTGGACACTGGTGCTACCCGTTCTACTGTTAGATCAGTGGAAATTGAAAACCTACCTCTCTCTGGGGATACCATCCAAATAGTCGGAGTAAGTAATCAGCAAATGAAAACGGACCTTACTGAACCTGTGAATGTGGAAATCGGTGGTTTTAAAGACAAACACAGATTTGTAGTTTGTAACAGCAGTCCTGTTAATTTGCTAGGGAGAGATATATTGTGCAAAATGAATTGCAGAATATATTGCTCACCTGATGGAATTGAAATACAAACCATGGAGGAAGATGGGTTGTACAGAATGACTATGCTAATGGTTGAGGCAGAAGAAACGAGATTGTTTCCTTCCTTTGACAAAGAAAATTTACCAGAGGAACTGAAAAAGACAGTTAAAAATGAAATTTGGGATTTGACTGGAAACGAAATAGGTCTGATGAAACATGTTGATCCAGTCAAAATTACAGTGAAGCAGGGAATAGAATGTCCAAACATTCCTCAGTATAAGATGAAGGCAGAAACAATTGAGGGTGTTATTCCTGTAATTGAAAAATTCATTAAGCAAGGTGTTTTAAAAGAAATTGTGAGCAGTCCTTGTAACTCACCGATTATGGGGATCGAAAAGCCGAACGGAAAATTTAGGATTGTTCAGGATTTGAGAAAAATTAACCAAATTGTTGTGCCTTGTTGCCCAGTTGTTCCAAACCCAGCTGTCATTCTTTTCCAAATTCCGCATGATGCAGAATGGTATACTGTCATTGATCTTTGCAATGCATTCTTTACTGTTCCATTGCATCCAGAGAGCCAGGAAATCTTTGCTTTCAGGTTCCAGCGTAGGACCCTCGCATGGTGCAGAATCCCTCAAGGGTATACAGAGAGTCCTTCTATCTTTAATGAGTTATTGAAAAGATCATTGGAAGATTTGAATCTACCTGGCAGATCGACATTAGTCCAGTACATTGATGATCTGTTGGTTGCAGCAAAAACAAGAGAAAAATGTGTAACAGATACAATAACTCTTTTGAATCATCTGGCAGATGAGGGACATAAAGTGTCTCCTGAAAAATTGCAGTTTTGTAAACAGGAAGTAAAATACCTTGGTCATAGAATTGCAAAAGGAATGAGACAGGTGACAATTGAGAGAATTAAAATGATTCAGGGAATGCAACCTCCAAGAACACAGAGACAGGTGAGAATGTTTCTGAGAATGGTTGGTTACTGTCGTCAATGGATCAGTGGATTTTCAGTAATTGCGAAGCCACTGCAGAGATTGACAAAATCAGATGTAAAAGATCCAATTGTACTTACTGACATTGAGTTGGAAGCTTTTGAAAAACTAAAGAGAAGCCTATGTGAAGCTCCAGCTCTGGGCATGCCAGATCACGAGAAAGGTTTTGAGCTGTATTGCAGTGAGAGGGAAGGATGTGCCTTGTCTGTGTTAATTCAGAGACATGGAAACATGAGAAAACCTATTGCCTACTTCTCAGCAGTTCTTGATCCAGTTGCAAAAGCCTTACCGGGTTGCTTAAAAGCAGTTGCAGCAACAAGTGTTAGTCTTGAGCAGAGTGAAGGAATTATAATGGGATTTCCTGTAAAGGTCTATGTTCCTCACTCAGTTGGATTTCTCCTTACAAGGAGTAAAACGCAGCATCTGACAAGCAACAGGTTGACAAAATATGGAAAAATTATTCTGGGATCAGATAATGTGTCAATAGCAAGGTGTGTGAATTTAAATCCTTCCACACTGTTACCTGACACTGAGAATATTGATGAAAATGATGTGGAGCATGAGTGCTTAGATGTCATGGAATACTGTACCAAGCCAAGGCAGGACATTAAAGATGTACCGTTGCCTGAATCAGATTATGTCTACTTTGTGGATGGCTCCTGTCTGAGATCAGAGGGAGGTGTTTTGAGAGCAGCATACTCAGTCTGCACAGTAGCAGATGTTGAAGAAGCATCATGTCTTGAAGGAATTCGTTCAGCACAGGTGGCTGAGTTAATTGCTTTAATTTGTGCGTGTGAGTTGGCAAAAAATTTGAGAGTCACCATAATTACGGATAGCCAGTATGGGTACGGAGTTGTGCATGATTATGGACAACTTTAGTCTCAGAGAGGCTACATGACATCAGCAGGTTCCCCAATAAGAAATGCAGAATTTATTAAAAGACTAATTGATGGCATACAGTTGCCAAAAGAGATTGCTGTAGTGAAGTGTGCAGCTCACAGAAAGGGTGAAGATTTTATCACCAGAGGCAATGCTTATGCGGATGAAATCGCAAAGTATTGTGCAAGGAATAATTATGCTTTCAATCGGGAGAAAAACAAAGAACTTGGTTTAAATTCACTGATGCTAACATCTGTTGTTGAGACATGGAAGGAAATCAGGGATTTGCAAAATGAAGCTGATGATGAGGAGAAAGACACATGGTTGAAAGCAGAATGTAGACAGCGAGATGAGGACGGAGTTTGGACTTACAAAGATGGCAGGGTAGTTTTACCAAATTGCATGATTGCTGACATGGCCAGAATGTATCATGGCCCTGGTCATATTGGAAGAGATTCTATGATTAGGCTTTTCAAAGAGACATGGTTCAATACCAAGTTTAGAACGATTGCAGAGTCTCTCTGCCAAAGGTGTTTGACTTGCCAGCAAATGAACCCAAACAGGAAATCAGTTGTGGGAATGGGAATCATAGGTCGGGAGGGTGGTCCTTTCACCAGATTACAAATGGATTTCATTGAAATGCCTAGACACAACTGTTTGAAGTATGTTTTGGTGGTTGTGTGTTTGTTTTCAAGGTGGGTAGAAGCATTTCCTACGCGTCACAGTGATTCAATTACAGTGGCAAAGTTGCTTCTGCGAGAAATAATCCCTAGGTACGGTTTCCCTGTCACTATTGAGAGTGATGGAGGGGGACATTTTGATAACAAACTGATGAAATTGATCTGTGAAGCATTACACATTGAGCAGAAGATACATTGTGCATACAGACCAGAGGCATCTGGGGTAGTTGAGCAGATTAATGGAACGATAAAAAATAGGATTGGAAAAATGTGTCTTGATACAGGCATAAAGTGGACAGATGCTCTTCCACTTGTTTTGATGACTCTAAGAAGTACACCAGATAAAAAGACAGGTCTGAGTCCTCGTGAAATTCTTATGGGCAGAGTCATGAGACAAGCTTTTGTACCAGTAGGAAAACTGTTAAGCATTAATGGCAGTGCGATTTTGGAATATTGCAAACTGCTGTCTGACGTAGTGACTTCTGTGTCTAATCAGGTGGGAACTGAAATACAATCAAAAGACAAAGTGCAGACACATGATCTGAGACCTGGAGACTGGGTCAGAACAAAAGTTCATCGAAGAAGAAACTGCTTGGTCCCGAGGTGGCAGAAACCAAGGCAGGTGATTCTCGTGACAACGAATGCAGTAAAGTGTAGAGGATTAAAAGGTGGATTCATCCCAGTCACACTATTCCGATACCTACACCTGAAAACTCTGACGAAGAAAGTGATACAACAGATGATTCAGATTCTGAGGAAGAAGCTGAAAGAAATCCAGATTCTGAAGATCGACAGAGAGGTCGACATCTGGAAAAACCATCTGTGAATGGAGATTTAATTGGAAAAGACTTGAAGATTATTGAAATAGATTCTGAAGATGAAGATAATCTGCTAGACAAAGAATCAGCAGAAGAATTAGACAAGGAAACAGGTGAAGTGAAAGAACGTGATCAAGATAAAGGAAAAGAAAAAGAAACAACAGAAGAGTCTGATCAAGTTCAGAAGCAAGACCAGGAGAGTATCGAAAAGCAGAAAACAAGCTCTGAAAGCAGGAACAAGAAGTCCGGATCTGGGAAGTTAAAGGTGATTGAAGAAGTGGAGGAAGACGAATTACCGAGTACCAGTGATGGGAGAAAGAGTGCTGTTCCTAACGGAGTGAGACTGCCGATTAGAGAAGATCCTGGGATAAGAATTGAAATTTCTGACAGTGACTCTGGAGAGAGTGATGAAGAGTGTCAGAGGGAAAGAGTGAAGAAAAGATCGTGGAAAACAGAATCTAATGTGACTGAGCCAAAAAGAAAAATCTTGAAAAAAGGAGAGACCTGGCCAACTGAAAACGGAGGGTTGAGGGTCAGGTTAGTAAAGAGATCGAAAGAGCAGGTGAATGAAATCACGAGTCAGGAGGATCCTGAAAGGAAAGCAGGAAAAGGAAAGAAAATAGAAGTAATTTCTAGAAAAACAAAGAGAGTTTTGAGACCGAATCAAAAATACAAGTCTCCTGAGTGGGCTTATATTATAATCCCACCTGTAATTGAGATAAACAGTAGCAGTCAGGAAGACATTGAGGACAATAGTAACAACGATTGAAGTACTAACCTGTTAGAATTTAGGATTAAGCTTAGGTTTCTGTTTTGGCATAAGGCTGAAGAAATTGTGTTAGGTGACACAAGGTCGAAGAAATTGTATTTAGTTGGAAAATAACTTGTGACGCAAGGTCGAAGAAAGATTGTTAGAGGGTTTTTTTTTTTTATTTAAAAGGGGGGTGTTTAGGTATTTTTGAAATTTTTGAAAATTTTTGTTTTCTCTTTTTACAAATAGGGGTTCTTTGAAAAAAAAATGCCTTTTGTTTTGACGCGCGGTACTTTAAAATGTTCCATTTTCAAAAAATGCTGTAAGATGACTGATATGTATGCTCATATTAATTTTGCTCTGGTTAGTTTTAGCTGTTATCTTTCCTTTCGGGATCGATAAGGAGAGGTACAAGGTCAATATGACAAGCAAAGCTTCAGTTAGTCAAGACAAACATAGTGCAACACACAAAGCTAACAAGGTTATTGATCACAGACAAGATATTCATCAGGATAGGTCTGTTGGTGATTTTTCAAGCAACACATTTTCAAGGCTTTTGGAAGAGTATGTTAAGGTCATGAGTGTCAAAGATTGCTATATTTGCGTAAAGTTGCCTGCTTCTGTTTCTGAGGGAGTGACATACAATATGCTTCCTCTTACTTATGGCATAACCTGCAGTGTGATAGCTAGCTTATTTTACCAAACTGGCCGCTTAGAGTACTATTATTCAAACTATGACGAAATTTTTGCTAATTTGAAGATTGAGGATGCTTTAAATAAACACAAGAAAGCCAAACAGATGAGGGAATTCTTTTCAGTAACTAATGAGCTTACTTATGAGTACGCATACAGAAATAACTTAACCTGCAAATTGAGAGCTGAGGAAAAGACTTTCCTGAATCTTGTTGAGGAGAGAAGGGAGATTTATAAAAGAAACGAGATGGTCAAACAGACCAAATCGAAGTTTTGGCAGAAGGAGGATGAAAAGCTTAATGGCAAATCTTTTGATAATGTTGCAATTCACATAGACAAACCAATTAGTGGCAAGCTTTGCATTAGGAGAGATAATACCCTTTTTGATAATTACTTTGTAGGAGCTAGCAATTGTGAGGACACTTACCAAATCATGGGGGGTTGGGGATTCAAAGGTGGCAGAGATCCAATTTTTCCTGGGATCTATTTTGTCTGTGGAGATAAAGCTTATTATAATCTCCCGGACCATTGGTACGGGACATGTTTTGTTGGTCTTGTTTTTCCAAAGATTTTTCATGTTGACAGAAATGCAGAAGGTTCATTTGAAATCAGTAGCCATGCAAACAGGTTTAGAAGAGAAAGTTTCTCAGAAATTTTGGGAGATATTTTTGAGGCAGTGATACCTTTAGTAGGTATAACCCTGAATGCAGGAAGAATCAGAAAATTGTCCACAATTGTTGACAGATTGTCCACTGACACAGCAGGTGGTTTTCAGTTGGTGGATGTTGAGGTCATTGCGGTCAGATCGATGGTGATGCAAAATCGCCTTGCTTTAGACATACTCCTAGCAAAAGAGGGAGGAGTCTGTGGCATTTTACATGTACATGTACAGCATTGCTGTACTTACATCCCTGACGAAAGTAAGAATATTGAAATGTATATTAGAAACATCACAGAGATGCACTCAGAAATAGTCCCTTTAGAAGAGGATGATTTTTCAGAACGTCTTTCAAAAAGATTCCAAGCTATCAAAACCTGGTTTCAAGAAATTGGTGGTTCAGGTCTTGGCAAGATTCTAACACCTTTGTTTGTGATAATTTTTGTGATAGTTTTGACAAAGATCAGTTGCATGTTACACAAGAGAAAGAAGCACATGAGGGAAAAGAAGAGAATTTATAAAATCAAGAAGGAGCAAGAGAGGGAGGTAGAGCTTGAGGAGTTACGCAGCGCTCGATATGACAATTGCAAGGATTTTGCTGAAACAAGTCTTTAGAAAATACTAACACAGTGAAATTGAACCATTTTCATTTAATATAAAATTTGCTAAATTTTTGGGTGTGGTGTGGTGATTTGGGAATCACCAGATGAGGGAGTTGATGGAGCGAGATTCAGAAATGTTTTTCATTTCAACTCGTGAAGACACACTTCCATAAATAAGAAATAATAAGGCTAACAATTGTGCTGTATGTGTATTAATCCAACCTAGTTTTAAGTTACATACACGAGAAATTACATAAAGGGCTACTAACATGTGTGCTCATAAACGTGCATTATGTTGCATTTCCTTGTTTGTGAAAAATAATAGATTAATCGTGTCTATTGTTGTGTCATAATTAATTGCAGCTGTTTAGAATAAATAGCATGTGCTTATTTTGCTTCCCTGTCTATGTGGTGTCACTCTATTCGTATAGGTGCATAAAGAATCCTGCTGGATTTAATGAAGAATGGTAGATATAAAATGCTGCTTTATTTGTGCATTACAGCTAGGTAATTTAGACTAATGGGTTAATCGTTAGAAGTGGAGGGTGGCAACAGAACGAACTGTATTACTCGCATTAATTATTCTTTTGTGTTTGTTTATATGCTAGTTTTTGAAAAAGCTTTGGGCCTAGTGAAAACTCATGTTTACTAATAATCTGCTTGGAGCCAGAGAGAGTCCATGTTGGCAACAGCTTTCTCCTGCCTGAAAAAAAGTTTGTCGTGCTGAGCTGACAATCCCTTTGTCGAGCAAGGCCAAGGCCAGGAACCGGCAAGAGGGCCTGAAACAATTACGTATCCGAGGAAGCTAAAACTTTCCTTGTATCAAATGTTGCAAACTGGAGGAAGCTGCGTGGTTTGAAAAGCTAGAGACAATGGTCTCTAAGAACGTGACGGAACTGTGATTCTAAAAAGGTGGTGACATGTCGCCTGTCACTTTTGGACCAATGGGACTCCGATTTCAGCAGAGAAATATAAATTTTCTTAGATTAGCTTAGCGTAGAAAGGTATAAAAACTCTTGCCCCCTGGAAGAGTTATGCTTCTGCTTGCGGACCTTTCGATGAGGGCGTTGTGCTGTTGGACTTTCCTTGGAGCACGTAAGGGCCTTCAAATACTTTATTCTTAAATTCTTTATTATAGTTAGCATTAGTTAGGGACTTAGGTTTTGAAAATGCCAAACTGATAATTTTCATTTTGCTATAACATTTTGATTCATAATAAAACTGTCATAACCATTTGCAATGATTCAAATAAAAATGCTTTAATAAAATTTCTAATACATTTTCCAAATGAGTAGCTAATAAAAATCTTACTTTGGAAAACAAGCTGGTCTTGTTATTTCATGAGTTTAGGTTACCATTAGCTAGATTTATCGCCACAGTGGCTTAATTAATTTGTAGGGTTTGTAAAGTGTGATGAAATCATTTACCGCGGTTGTATATAAATGTATATAATTTGTGAATAGGTTAATTAGGTCACATGATTCAGTTGGTTAAAATATGTCATGTTAGATTTATGGGCCTTATGATTGATTAGTGATTAATAGTGTATACTGTGGAGTTGGGTAGCGTAGCTTATGACATATTTCCTATAGCCCGCTGGATCAATTTCCTGGTAGCAGACTTGATGGTTGCTATGGTAACCGACATGCTACATGGTAGTTGCATAGGATCGATGTTTAACATATGTTGAGTTTGTTCACTTTTGTCACGTGTAGTCGAAAGGTTTTTTCCTGCAGTGTGAAAAATCCTAGTTGTACCGGTACAGAGTAGTGTGGCAAGAGTGAAGTCCCACAGTGCATTTGATCTGTTTCAAGAACAGTGGTATCGTCGTATATCACAAGTGTTGTCATCGTGCAGCACGTGTTAGGGATATAGGTGTGTTAGATGGAGTATATGCATAGTGAGGATTGTCTATGAAATCGAAGCATTGAGTATAGGGACAATGTGCCCGTTCTAAAACTCTCTGTGGGAAAAGTAATAGAATATATTCGAGCTTGAGTGAAGGGTAAGATAACGTTGTTTATTTTACTAACGATTCATGTTATCTATGGTGGGTTAGAGTCCTGCCAGGATTTCATGTGTGTATGGTTAGGGATACTTTCCGCTTGAAAGTGCGTAAATGGTTCTGTAATTTTGTTCGAACTTTGAATTGATACTTTATGTGCATTCAGAGAGAAGCGCGTTCGTTATTACGTGTGTGAAGGGTAGAGTAAAAGTTTACTTGATCGGCAAATGTATATTCTGTGAGAACAGCGTCGTCTATTCCACGCAAAGAATTTCTTGTGTGTCTGTAAAAACTATCACCTTATTTAGAGAAACAGACAAATGATTTGTTCTTTTTGTTGTTGATTAATCGAATTTCATTGAGAAAAGCGTCTTTAAAATGGCGCTGTGAAAAGTTTTTGTGAAGGAGGGGTGAGCGCTGAGAGTGAGACGCGAGAAACCGCAGCGGCTGTGTACGTCACACGGTCCGCGCAGTGATTGGGTACTATACGTCATAAGCTGTACTCTGATTGGCTCACGTGACTTTGCTGAGCTGAACGCTGATTGGCTTTTGTGGGAAGCTCTGTTTTTACTGGTCGAGCAGGGTGGTGACGTAGCTCGAACCTGATTGGCTTGTTAGTGTGTCTCGCGCACGGATTGGCAGGAAACATTTACAATCATTTCTGATTAAGCGGATTTGATTTAAAAATGACTTATTATTATAAACATGTTGAGAAAAAGACTTCGATACTTCAAAAATTTAAAAATTTTATTTCACCGGACAAGAAAATACAGACGCGAGGTGGTAAATTACTTCATAAGTACAAGACACCTGCAGCGTATATGGAAGGTGAATATGGTTACCATACTGTTCTGTGGTTTGATGTTTGGAAGCATTACACAAAGGATGACGGCGTATTGGCTTGGCCGGATGATGGTTCATTTAATGTAAAGGTTTTAAGAAATTTAAGAGAAAAAATGTTAGCTCTTGTACCGAAGCCCAGACCAACACAATTTGAAGCTTTAGTTGAATGGGAGGATGAGATGTTTCAACTTCAGAAAGAAGCAAGTGGGTAAAAAGACCTCCAAAAACACCGAGTTACAGACGGGAAACGCATGAAGATAGAATGTGTATGTGGAGACAGGGAGATATGTGCGATGGTCTCTATTTAGTTAGGGAAATGGTTTTAGGGTCTCCAGGTGAAAAGAGAACTGAAAAGAAAAATAAAGCAGTTGTAGAAAATGAATCAGAAGACGCAGTCTTAGAAGAAATTTTTACGACAAATAATAAGAATGCTCCTTTGAGACAGCCTCGTTCATGGTCCACTCCAATGGTTTCTACCGGAACCACTCCTAGTGCACCTCCAATAAATGAATCCCCAAAATTGTACCCAAATAATTCTGAGTCTTTTGGAACTCCAGAACAGTTTGAGACAAGAACGAATTCTAGTGCTTTTATTGAAAATAGAAGTTTTCCAATGGAAAGGGAAGCCCCAAGAAATTTAATGAGAACTGACAGGAATGAGGAAGTTGCAAATACTTCAGAATACTTGCGATCAAAAGAAGAATTAATTCAGCAGATAACTAAAAGCATGGAAGCAGTGACAGTTCCAGTAACGATTGGTCCAGTTCAGCCTGTTTTCGATCAAAAGGAAATTAAACAGCTAGGTTTAACAATTCCATTAAATGCAGAAATTCAAAAAGTAGCTGAAAATTTTTATTCAGATTTATCTGAAATACATCGTGAGAAATCAAGAATGCCTGACTTGACTTTTAATCAAGGTTCTTTCAACCAGACACCAATGGGTGCAGAGTCAGATGCAGATTCTCTTGAGAAAACTGAGTTAAATCCTAAACTGGATGTTGCAAAATTAAAAGCAGACTTGGAAGAAATAATAATTGGACCAATCGGTCCTTACAGTTTAAAATTCTATCGAGATGATGAACTCCTGTTCATCAGTAAAAGCATTCAATGGAAAACAAAGAATAAATACGATCAATTGGAAGAACTGGCAGCAGAATTAGAAATCGATTTGAGGAAACAGAAAAACCTGGGAAAGCACTACAGACTAGATTTTACGGAGAAGGACATTGGGAACTTCAATACAGGAGGGAGAATTACTCATATAAAAGAATTAATTGTTTACATCAAGAAATTGGGTGATGTGAGCAAATGGAGAGTGAAATGGACCAAAAAGAGGGAAGATGAAGGTTGGATAAGTTGGATCAACTGTCTAAACAGTTTCCAATGAGAGAAATTGCAGGTGGAGGGTATGTACATGTACCATGGACAAGACAGGACATTCTGCTCTTTACTAATGATTTTCCTCGACTGAGAGAAAAACCTGTGGAATGGTACCAACAGGTAGACAGGTTTATTAAAGTTTCAAAAGTTCTGTGGATTGATCTGGATGGATTTTTCGACATTGTCGTCCCATCAGATCTTTGGACAGAATGCAAAATTGCTGTGAGTTGGCCAAAAGCTGAACCAGATCGAATTAAAGAGACAGGTGCTCCAGCACCAGAGGTCATGGATTTTTATAACAAAGTGATTTACTGGTTAAAAAAAAGAAATTGCACCGAAGAAAGTTGATTGGGTTAAAATAGACAGAACAAATCAGGAACCAAAAGAATCAGTTCATTCATTTTATGAAAGGTTATTGCTGGTTTTTAAACAATACAGTGGCTATGAAAAATTAGATGAAAAGGACATGAGCCATTTTATTTACAGATTTGTCTATGGTCTTAGACCAGAAATTGGAGAAATGATCAGGAATAATATTGTCGGATGGCAATCAAACTCAGTTGATGATATTTTGAGGAAGGCAAAATACTGCAGTGATGAGTTGGAGGCCAAGCAAAAGAAGTTAAAAGAAAAGGCAATGTGGGCACAGGTGAAGGTGGCTGAGCAACAGATTGCAAGCCTTGACAAAAAAATGGAAACTTCGCACAGAACCAGAATCAGGGTCAGGGAAAATTTAAAAATAATTTTAATAATTTTAACAAGCCAAAGTTTAATGCAAAAATTGAAGAGTTAAAACAAAAGTTACCTTGTTTCAATTGCGGCGAGATAGGCCATTGGAAGAACGAGTGTAAAAATCCACCCCAAAATTTTAAAAATACATCATTAAACCCACAGATGCAGAATGATGTTGATCTGCAGCAACAGCTACAGCTACAGCGTCAGCTAAATGACCTGAGTCTTCAGCGACAGCTACAGCAGCAATTAACACAACAGCAGAATCAGATTCCACTGCCTCCATTTCCTAATTGTGGGGGAGGTCAGAAATTCAATCCAGATATTGGATTTAACGGAGGTGATCAGGTAATAAGAGCACAAAGGCAAAATTTGCAAAATGCAACAGGACAATTTTTGTTAACAGGAAACAAAGGAAGCGATTCTGATGACTGCTTCTGACGGTGCCCGAGAGAGGGGGAAGAGTGTGTGATTGGAGCCACTCTTGAGGTTGACCAGTCTGGTCCATTTGTAAATGGAAAAGTGAATGATGTAGAAATCACTTTTCTGGTGGACACTGGTGCTACCCGTTCTACTGTTAGATCAGTGGAAATTGAAAACCTACCTCTCTCTGGGGATACCATCCAAATAGTCGGAGTAAGTAATCAGCAAATGAAAACGGACCTTACTGAACCTGTGAATGTGGAAATCGGTGGTTTTAAAGACAAACACAGATTTGTAGTTTGTAACAGCAGTCCTGTTAATTTGCTAGGGAGAGATATATTGTGCAAAATGAATTGCAGAATATATTGCTCACCTGATGGAATTGAAATACAAACCATGGAGGAAGATGGGTTGTACAGAATGACTATGCTAATGGTTGAGGCAGAAGAAACGAGATTGTTTCCTTCCTTTGACAAAGAAAATTTACCAGAGGAACTGAAAAAGACAGTTAAAAATGAAATTTGGGATTTGACTGGAAACGAAATAGGTCTGATGAAACATGTTGATCCAGTCAAAATTACAGTGAAGCAGGGAATAGAATGTCCAAACATTCCTCAGTATAAGATGAAGGCAGAAACAATTGAGGGTGTTATTCCTGTAATTGAAAAATTCATTAAGCAAGGTGTTTTAAAAGAAATTGTGAGCAGTCCTTGTAACTCACCGATTATGGGGATCGAAAAGCCGAACGGAAAATTTAGGATTGTTCAGGATTTGAGAAAAATTAACCAAATTGTTGTGCCTTGTTGCCCAGTTGTTCCAAACCCAGCTGTCATTCTTTTCCAAATTCCGCATGATGCAGAATGGTATACTGTCATTGATCTTTGCAATGCATTCTTTACTGTTCCATTGCATCCAGAGAGCCAGGAAATCTTTGCTTTCAGGTTCCAGCGTAGGACCCTCGCATGGTGCAGAATCCCTCAAGGGTATACAGAGAGTCCTTCTATCTTTAATGAGTTATTGAAAAGATCATTGGAAGATTTGAATCTACCTGGCAGATCGACATTAGTCCAGTACATTGATGATCTGTTGGTTGCAGCAAAAACAAGAGAAAAATGTGTAACAGATACAATAACTCTTTTGAATCATCTGGCAGATGAGGGACATAAAGTGTCTCCTGAAAAATTGCAGTTTTGTAAACAGGAAGTAAAATACCTTGGTCATAGAATTGCAAAAGGAATGAGACAGGTGACAATTGAGAGAATTAAAATGATTCAGGGAATGCAACCTCCAAGAACACAGAGACAGGTGAGAATGTTTCTGAGAATGGTTGGTTACTGTCGTCAATGGATCAGTGGATTTTCAGTAATTGCGAAGCCACTGCAGAGATTGACAAAATCAGATGTAAAAGATCCAATTGTACTTACTGACATTGAGTTGGAAGCTTTTGAAAAACTAAAGAGAAGCCTATGTGAAGCTCCAGCTCTGGGCATGCCAGATCACGAGAAAGGTTTTGAGCTGTATTGCAGTGAGAGGGAAGGATGTGCCTTGTCTGTGTTAATTCAGAGACATGGAAACATGAGAAAACCTATTGCCTACTTCTCAGCAGTTCTTGATCCAGTTGCAAAAGCCTTACCGGGTTGCTTAAAAGCAGTTGCAGCAACAAGTGTTAGTCTTGAGCAGAGTGAAGGAATTATAATGGGATTTCCTGTAAAGGTCTATGTTCCTCACTCAGTTGGATTTCTCCTTACAAGGAGTAAAACGCAGCATCTGACAAGCAACAGGTTGACAAAATATGGAAAAATTATTCTGGGATCAGATAATGTGTCAATAGCAAGGTGTGTGAATTTAAATCCTTCCACACTGTTACCTGACACTGAGAATATTGATGAAAATGATGTGGAGCATGAGTGCTTAGATGTCATGGAATACTGTACCAAGCCAAGGCAGGACATTAAAGATGTACCGTTGCCTGAATCAGATTATGTCTACTTTGTGGATGGCTCCTGTCTGAGATCAGAGGGAGGTGTTTTGAGAGCAGCATACTCAGTCTGCACAGTAGCAGATGTTGAAGAAGCATCATGTCTTGAAGGAATTCGTTCAGCACAGGTGGCTGAGTTAATTGCTTTAATTTGTGCGTGTGAGTTGGCAAAAAATTTGAGAGTCACCATAATTACGGATAGCCAGTATGGGTACGGAGTTGTGCATGATTATGGACAACTTTAGTCTCAGAGAGGCTACATGACATCAGCAGGTTCCCCAATAAGAAATGCAGAATTTATTAAAAGACTAATTGATGGCATACAGTTGCCAAAAGAGATTGCTGTAGTGAAGTGTGCAGCTCACAGAAAGGGTGAAGATTTTATCACCAGAGGCAATGCTTATGCGGATGAAATCGCAAAGTATTGTGCAAGGAATAATTATGCTTTCAATCGGGAGAAAAACAAAGAACTTGGTTCAAATTCACTGATGCTAACATCTGTTGTTGAGACATGGAAGGAAATCAGGGATTTGCAAAATGAAGCTGATGATGAGGAGAAAGACACATGGTTGAAAGCAGAATGTAGACAGCGAGATGAGGACGGAGTTTGGACTTACAAAGATGGCAGGGTAGTTTTACCAAATTGCATGATTGCTGACATGGCCAGAATGTATCATGGCCCTGGTCATATTGGAAGAGATTCTATGATTAGGCTTTTCAAAGAGACATGGTTCAATACCAAGTTTAGAACGATTGCAGAGTCTCTCTGCCAAAGGTGTTTGACTTGCCAGCAAATGAACCCAAACAGGAAATCAGTTGTGGGAATGGGAATCATAGGTCGGGAGGGTGGTCCTTTCACCAGATTACAAATGGATTTCATTGAAATGCCTAGACACAACTGTTTGAAGTATGTTTTGGTGGTTGTGTGTTTGTTTTCAAGGTGGGTAGAAGCATTTCCTACGCGTCACAGTGATTCAATTACAGTGGCAAAGTTGCTTCTGCGAGAAATAATCCCTAGGTACGGTTTCCCTGTCACTATTGAGAGTGATGGAGGGGGACATTTTGATAACAAACTGATGAAATTGATCTGTGAAGCATTACACATTGAGCAGAAGATACATTGTGCATACAGACCAGAGGCATCTGGGGTAGTTGAGCAGATTAATGGAACGATAAAAAATAGGATTGGAAAAATGTGTCTTGATACAGGCATAAAGTGGACAGATGCTCTTCCACTTGTTTTGATGACTCTAAGAAGTACACCAGATAAAAAGACAGGTCTGAGTCCTCGTGAAATTCTTATGGGCAGAGTCATGAGACAAGCTTTTGTACCAGTAGGAAAACTGTTAAGCATTAATGGCAGTGCGATTTTGGAATATTGCAAACTGCTGTCTGACGTAGTGACTTCTGTGTCTAATCAGGTGGGAACTGAAATACAATCAAAAGACAAAGTGCAGACACATGATCTGAGACCTGGAGACTGGGTCAGAACAAAAGTTCATCGAAGAAGAAACTGCTTGGTCCCGAGGTGGCAGAAACCAAGGCAGGTGATTCTCGTGACAACGAATGCAGTAAAGTGTAGAGGATTAAAAGGTGGATTCATCCCAGTCACACTATTCCGATACCTACACCTGAAAACTCTGACGAAGAAAGTGATACAACAGATGATTCAGATTCTGAGGAAGAAGCTGAAAGAAATCCAGATTCTGAAGATCGACAGAGAGGTCGACATCTGGAAAAACCATCTGTGAATGGAGATTTAATTGGAAAAGACTTGAAGATTATTGAAATAGATTCTGAAGATGAAGATAATCTGCTAGACAAAGAATCAGCAGAAGAATTAGACAAGGAAACAGGTGAAGTGAAAGAACGTGATCAAGATAAAGGAAAAGAAAAAGAAACAACAGAAGAGTCTGATCAAGTTCAGAAGCAAGACCAGGAGAGTATCGAAAAGCAGAAAACAAGCTCTGAAAGCAGGAACAAGAAGTCCGGATCTGGGAAGTTAAAGGTGATTGAAGAAGTGGAGGAAGACGAATTACCGAGTACCAGTGATGGGAGAAAGAGTGCTGTTCCTAACGGAGTGAGACTGCCGATTAGAGAAGATCCTGGGATAAGAATTGAAATTTCTGACAGTGACTCTGGAGAGAGTGATGAAGAGTGTCAGAGGGAAAGAGTGAAGAAAAGATCGTGGAAAACAGAATCTAATGTGACTGAGCCAAAAAGAAAAATCTTGAAAAAAGGAGAGACCTGGCCAACTGAAAACGGAGGGTTGAGGGTCAGGTTAGTAAAGAGATCGAAAGAGCAGGTGAATGAAATCACGAGTCAGGAGGATCCTGAAAGGAAAGCAGGAAAAGGAAAGAAAATAGAAGTAATTTCTAGAAAAACAAAGAGAGTTTTGAGACCGAATCAAAAATACAAGTCTCCTGAGTGGGCTTATATTATAATCCCACCTGTAATTGAGATAAACAGTAGCAGTCAGGAAGACATTGAGGACAATAGTAACAACGATTGAAGTACTAACCTGTTAGAATTTAGGATTAAGCTTAGGTTTCTGTTTTGGCATAAGGCTGAAGAAATTGTGTTAGGTGACACAAGGTCGAAGAAATTGTATTTAGTTGGAAAATAACTTGTGACGCAAGGTCGAAGAAAGATTGTTAGAGGGTTTTTTTTTTTTATTTAAAAGGGGGGTGTTTAGGTATTTTTGAAATTTTTGAAAATTTTTGTTTTCTCTTTTTACAAATAGGGGTTCTTTGAAAAAAAAATGCCTTTTGTTTTGACGCGCGGTACTTTAAAATGTTCCATTTTCAAAAAATGCTGTAAGATGACTGATATGTATGCTCATATTAATTTTGCTCTGGTTAGTTTTAGCTGTTATCTTTCCTTTCGGGATCGATAAGGAGAGGTACAAGGTCAATATGACAAGCAAAGCTTCAGTTAGTCAAGACAAACATAGTGCAACACACAAAGCTAACAAGGTTATTGATCACAGACAAGATATTCATCAGGATAGGTCTGTTGGTGATTTTTCAAGCAACACATTTTCAAGGCTTTTGGAAGAGTATGTTAAGGTCATGAGTGTCAAAGATTGCTATATTTGCGTAAAGTTGCCTGCTTCTGTTTCTGAGGGAGTGACATACAATATGCTTCCTCTTACTTATGGCATAACCTGCAGTGTGATAGCTAGCTTATTTTACCAAACTGGCCGCTTAGAGTACTATTATTCAAACTATGACGAAATTTTTGCTAATTTGAAGATTGAGGATGCTTTAAATAAACACAAGAAAGCCAAACAGATGAGGGAATTCTTTTCAGTAACTAATGAGCTTACTTATGAGTACGCATACAGAAATAACTTAACCTGCAAATTGAGAGCTGAGGAAAAGACTTTCCTGAATCTTGTTGAGGAGAGAAGGGCGATTTATAAAAGAAACGAGATGGTCAAACAGACCAAATCGAAGTTTTGGCAGAAGGAGGATGAAAAGCTTAATGGCAAATCTTTTGATAATGTTGCAATTCACATAGACAAACCAATTAGTGGCAAGCTTTGCATTAGGAGAGATAATACCCTTTTTGATAATTACTTTGTAGGAGCTAGCAATTGTGAGGACACTTACCAAATCATGGGGGGTTGGGGATTCAAAGGTGGCAGAGATCCAATTTTTCCTGGGATCTATTTTGTCTGTGGAGATAAAGCTTATTATAATCTCCCGGACCATTGGTACGGGACATGTTTTGTTGGTCTTGTTTTTCCAAAGATTTTTCATGTTGACAGAAATGCAGAAGGTTCATTTGAAATCAGTAGCCATGCAAACAGGTTTAGAAGAGAAAGTTTCTCAGAAATTTTGGGAGATATTTTTGAGGCAGTGATACCTTTAGTAGGTATAACCCTGAATGCAGGAAGAATCAGAAAATTGTCCACAATTGTTGACAGATTGTCCACTGACACAGCAGGTGGTTTTCAGTTGGTGGATGTTGAGGTCATTGCGGTCAGATCGATGGTGATGCAAAATCGCCTTGCTTTAGACATACTCCTAGCAAAAGAGGGAGGAGTCTGTGGCATTTTACATGTACATGTACAGCATTGCTGTACTTACATCCCTGACGAAAGTAAGAATATTGAAATGTATATTAGAAACATCACAGAGATGCACTCAGAAATAGTCCCTTTAGAAGAGGATGATTTTTCAGAACGTCTTTCAAAAAGATTCCAAGCTATCAAAACCTGGTTTCAAGAAATTGGTGGTTCAGGTCTTGGCAAGATTCTAACACCTTTGTTTGTGATAATTTTTGTGATAGTTTTGACAAAGATCAGTTGCATGTTACACAAGAGAAAGAAGCACATGAGGGAAAAGAAGAGAATTTATAAAATCAAGAAGGAGCAAGAGAGGGAGGTAGAGCTTGAGGAGTTACGCAGCGCTCGATATGACAATTGCAAGGATTTTGCTGAAACAAGTCTTTAGAAAATACTAACACAGTGAAATTGAACCATTTTCATTTAATATAAAATTTGCTAAATTTTTGGGTGTGGTGTGGTGATTTGGGAATCACCAGATGAGGGAGTTGATGGAGCGAGATTCAGAAATGTTTTTCATTTCAACTCGTGAAGACACACTTCCATAAATAAGAAATAATAAGGCTAACAATTGTGCTGTATGTGTATTAATCCAACCTAGTTTTAAGTTACATACACGAGAAATTACATAAAGGGCTACTAACATGTGTGCTCATAAACGTGCATTATGTTGCATTTCCTTGTTTGTGAAAAATAATAGATTAATCGTGTCTATTGTTGTGTCATAATTAATTGCAGCTGTTTAGAATAAATAGCATGTGCTTATTTTGCTTCCCTGTCTATGTGGTGTCACTCTATTCGTATAGGTGCATAAAGAATCCTGCTGGATTTAATGAAGAATGGTAGATATAAAATGCTGCTTTATTTGTGCATTACAGCTAGGTAATTTAGACTAATGGGTTAATCGTTAGAAGTGGAGGGTGGCAACAGAACGAACTGTATTACTCGCATTAATTATTCTTTTGTGTTTGTTTATATGCTAGTTTTTGAAAAAGCTTTGGGCCTAGTGAAAACTCATGTTTACTAATAATCTGCTTGGAGCCAGAGAGAGTCCATGTTGGCAACAGCTTTCTCCTGCCTGAAAAAAAGTTTGTCGTGCTGAGCTGACAATCCCTTTGTCGAGCAAGGCCAAGGCCAGGAACCGGCAAGAGGGCCTGAAACAATTACGTATCCGAGGAAGCTAAAACTTTCCTTGTATCAAATGTTGCAAACTGGAGGAAGCTGCGTGGTTTGAAAAGCTAGAGACAATGGTCTCTAAGAACGTGACGGAACTGTGATTCTAAAAAGGTGGTGACATGTCGCCTGTCACTTTTGGACCAATGGGACTCCGATTTCAGCAGAGAAATATAAATTTTCTTAGATTAGCTTAGCGTAGAAAGGTATAAAAACTCTTGCCCCCTGGAAGAGTTATGCTTCTGCTTGCGGACCTTTCGATGAGGGCGTTGTGCTGTTGGACTTTCCTTGGAGCACGTAAGGGCCTTCAAATACTTTATTCTTAAATTCTTTATTATAGTTAGCATTAGTTAGGGACTTAGGTTTTGAAAATGCCAAACTGATAATTTTCATTTTGCTATAACATTTTGATTCATAATAAAACTGTCATAACCATTTGCAATGATTCAAATAAAAATGCTTTAATAAAATTTCTAATACATTTTCCAAATGAGTAGCTAATAAAAATCTTACTTTGGAAAACAAGCTGGTCTTGTTATTTCATGAGTTTAGGTTACCATTAGCTAGATTTATCGCCACAGTGGCTTAATTAATTTGTAGGGTTTGTAAAGTGTGATGAAATCATTTACCGCGGTTGTATATAAATGTATATAATTTGGGAATAGGTTAATTAGGTCACATGATTCAGTTGGTTAAAATATGTCATGTTAGATTTATGGGCCTTATGATTGATTAGTGATTAATAGTGTATACTGTGGAGTTGGGTAGCGTAGCTTATGACATATTTCCTATAGCTTGCTGGATCAATTTCACAATTTAAAGCTAAACTCCTCATTAATAACAAAAGACTACATTACTTGGAAATGATAGCCAAAAGCATATTATAAAATAAAATGTAACCTACCAAAGTCCTCAAAAGGTACAACGAATTGTAAACCAAGATACCACATCTTTTTTTAAATAATAAATATAATACTTTATTTGATCAATCAAACAACTATTTAAAATAACAATATAATAAAGACTGATATAATAAAACTATTTATTAATTCATGATGAAAGTTATCGGGGAGGAAAACATGGCGGCAGCTGGTTGAGCTGCCGCGGCACTCCACGCACTAAGTCCCCGCCTGAGACGCCCCGGCTGTTCTTTTTCGGCGGTTCGTGAGTTTTGCGAACCAGAGGGTGCAGGGAGGATAATGGGAGGATAATCCAGTATCCTTACTGTCGGGTTGGACGGTCATTTTGCTTTTTTCGAGAGGATCGTGGATCAACGTTTTTTTTTTTTTTTTTACTTGCTAACTGTGAGTCTGTCTTCTTTGCTCATGGTCGAGAGCTGCTGCTTGCGTGCTCGTGTGGGAGCACCCTACCTGCGTTCTACTCCTGTTACTCCTGTTGCTGGTTTGGTGGCTTCTACTCTGCTAATTTTGCCGCTGGGGGGTGCAGTTGTGGCTGTGGTCTGCAGCCGCGCTGGAGCTTAGAAGGGGCAGGAAGGCCCGAAGCCTTGTGCATGCCTCCTGCTCCACTGTCTGTAGCTGCCGCAATCACTGTGTCTCCTGTGACGGGAGCAACGTGGCAAACGCTCATTCAGTCATGGCCGTGAAGGTGGAGGGTTTGGAGGTAACCAGCACATTCAGTGCGACCAGTGAAACCACGGCTTCTGAGAGCTGTAAGGAGGTTGACTCTGACTCTATATGTCTCTCTGTAGCAGTTGTTCCAGTCCAGCCAGTAACAGCAGCTTTTGGGTCCCCGCACCTTTCTCTTCCTCAAAACAAGTCTAAAGGCAAACGGGGGCGCAAAAAGAAAGAGGCGCTTGTCAAAATCGTCCCTCCAGTGGTGAGCCCTGCGGCGACCTCAAAAAATAAGAAACCCTCTTAATTTTTATCCACCTGAGGTGAAATCAAAACGCACAAGGTCCTCTACAGCCACAAAAAACCTGAAAACGGTGCTGGGTTTAGGGTATAAAATCACTCCCTCGTTACGCTCTTACTTTAAAGCAGTTCCACAGGTGCTTGATCTATCGGAAGAGCGTGCTATGTCTATCACTGAGGGTGCTGAGGGCACTGCTATTGTTTTTTCTACTGCATTGCCGGCCTCTCCTTCACCCGCACCCGCACATGATGGTGACGGCCATGGCGATGTAGTGCCAGCATTGCTACTACTAGCTGGCACCCCTTCAGCGAGCGCTCCAGTGCCCCCCATCGGTGGTGAAATGGTTTCCTATGCTATGGGTGTTGCACCTGTTGTACCTGTGGTATTAGTTGCTCCTGCTGGCTCTGCTGGGGATATGGGCCAACCACTCCTAGATCCAACACCTGTGAAGGGTAAACCCTTGGGGATGGAGGAATTTTCTACCCCGTTTTCTAGAGACTCTGTAATTATGGAAGAAGGGCTTTTGGTGGATGCAGGAGATCTCAGTAATGTTGCAGACGTAGGCGTAGGGGTTGCAGCAGGGGGTGTGACAGCTGTAGACACACAGGTTACGCTTGACCGGCGGGATCTCAACCAGATCATTCCAACATCCCTTTCAAGGCTGTCTTAGAGGTTATAGATCCCGGCATGGACTCTGGCATGGACTCTGGCATTACTGCCACCTTCTTCTAGCCATGTTCTCCTCTCTGTCTCTGGACATAAGGAAAGGGTTTAATGAGGCATCTGCGAATCAGGCTGAGATTAGGAACTATTGTGAATCCTTGGACAATAAGATCGATGGCCTTACATCAAGGACAGGGGTACTGGAGGAGACAGTAACTGAACTATCAACTCATTTGGACCAGGCTAGAGATGATATTGTTAAACCCAGGAAAGAGGACTTGGCCCTGAGCGAAAGGATGGAAACGTTGGAAAACAATGCTCGACGCAGTAATATACGCATCCTTAATGTCCCTGAAGGTTCAGAGGGGTCAGATATTAAACAGTTCATCTCTGCCCTTTTGAAGGAATCTCTATGCTTAGATCACTCAATTGAAGAACTGTCAGTTGATATTCAACGGGTTCACAGGGACCCCTTTAGACAAAATCCTCAAAGGTCTAAACCCCGTAAGATCCTCATAAACTTCCACACGTATGCACTCAAGGCCTTGATCCTTAACTTGGCCTTAAAACAAAAGTCCTTGGCTGGAAAAGGCTTCACTTTCCTTATTAGATCTGATCTCTCCAGGGTTACCTTGGAGAAACAGTGGGAGTTCGGGAGGCGGTTAGATGCTTTCAGGAAACTGGGTGCACCTGCCCAACTTATGTTTCCTGCTGCTTTAAAAATCATGCACAATAATAAGATGTTCAATATTAGATCTGTGCAAGCAGCAGATGAGCTATTATTACATCTTGGCAATAAGGGTAATAAGGGCTTCTCTGATTAAGGCCTATTTTCTTTGTTCCCCTGTTCTTTTTTTTTTCTTTTTTTTTTCTCTCAGGCTGATTTTGCTCTTATAGGTCCTATATCTCTACTTAACTTGTTTGGAAAGTTTATTCTAAATCAAAGGGTAAAAAGAAAAAAGAAAGGGGAGGAAGGGAAAGAAGAGAGAGAAGAAAGAAGAAGGAAAAGGGAGAGAAGGAAGAGAGAGGGAAAAGGGGAAGAATAAAGGGAAACAATACAATGGGAAAGAAAGGGAGAATGCATGAAACCCAGAAAGGGAAAAATAAAAGGGGGATGGAATGGGAAAAAAGAAAAGGGGAAGGAAAGAAAAGAGGAAAAAGAGAAAGAAGAAAGAAAAAAAAAAGTTGAGATGGAAAGGAAAAAAAAAAAGTATGCATATTCCCCCTATCTATGTCTCGCTCTATTGCTCATTATTCTGCATGGTGGCTCTTGATTTCACCTTTTCCCCTGCAATTCTATGCTATTAAATCATAGCAAACTGAGTTATAGTCATGGGTGACTCGGTGGGGGCTTGGGGAGGGGTGCTATCTACTGGACTTGATCCGGTTAGATATAGCAAGGGTTTTCCAAGGGGAGGGGGATGTGGGGCACGGAGGGAAGTTGGGGGTTGGGTTGGGGCAGAAATTAAATTTCCATTTGTGTTTAGTGGGGGTTGGTATTACGCAGGTAAACTTTAGCGATGTATTCTTTGAGTGAGGGCAGGTTCTTGGAATTTTCTTTTCACTGTCTATTGTGTGGCTCCCTGTAGTCTGGGTTAGTTCTTATGGGTAGTCTAAAGTATATCTCCTGGAATGTTAATGGCCTTCGCACCAAACCTAGAGCTGATAAAATTATGCAGTACCCACGGGATTCGGATGCGCAGGTCAATATACTCGAGGAGACTCATTTAACCCAGATGGAAATGCTTGCCTTGGTTAAGAACAACAGGTGGATCGATTTTTTTGACTCCACATCTCAAACCATGAACAATAGAGGTGTGTCTGTCATGTTTAAAAAACAGTTAAAAGCTAGGCTAGTATCACAAATGGTTGACCCTGGTGGTAGATGGGCAATTGCTTCGGTCGTTATAGCTGGAGCACAATTTACAATTTTTGGGTACTATGGGCCCAATCAGGATGACCCCGCAACCTTGGTGTCCATCTTCTTGCATTTATTGTCTTTTCCTGAACCAATCATCATGGCGGGGGACTTTAATATAGTAGTGGATCCTGTTTTGGATAAATCCCCTAATAGTCGTCCCCTAGTCCAGTGGTTCCCAAACTTTTTGGACCTGCGGCTCCCTTGACCTATTGCCCATTGGCCGCGGCTCCCTTTTATGTTACTTTTTCTTCGGGTGGAGAGGGGATGTAAGCCTGGACACGTAAGTACTTCCATTTTACTCCCCGAAAATGCTTGGGATGAAGCTGATGAACATATTATAATTATATTTGTAACATAATAATAATTAAAGCAGACGTTTAATAATAAACTTTAATTGTTTAAATGACTGTAAGTGCATAGAAACATTCCTGCGTATTCATGTGGCCCTTGTTAATCTCACTATGCCTGTGCCATAATCTTCCTTACTTTGTTAGTGCTTCTATTCACCTTCATTTCCCTCCATCTGTTTTGATGCATCTTTCTATTTGTACTTTTGTGTTTGGAGCAGAAACTTAACTCAAGCACAACAGAGCTCTGAAGTGTGGACTTACCCTTGTCCATATGTTTTGATTCAGCTCAATGTCCCTGCACATGCTTAGGGGCCCATCAGTTTTGTAAAGGCGCCTACAAACTTCGCTTTAGCCCTCAAGATGCTAGATGCACCACCATGGTCCATAAGGATGTGGTCAGAGATTTGAAATGGCTTGAATGCACGGCTACTCTGTCTCTGAAGGTGCTTTGATGCACATCGTTGTGAGTCCCTGAAGGTGCTCCAATGCACCCTAATCCCTGAAGTCAAAGGTACCCTTCCTCTCTGTGTCACCACCAGCTGTGACAACCACCTCTCTCCATACACTACTTCCACGTTTGAGATATCCACTTCCTGTGAGCTCCTTTCATATGTGAGACACCCTCTCCAGTGGTGCTCCTGCCACCATCTGTGAGGTCCTCCCCATCTGTGCTGCTACCACTTGTTATACACCTTCAGGGTGGCGCTGTGTGCTTCTTCTGTTCATCCTCTCTAGTGCTCGAGCTCTTGTGCATGTGGTGTACCCATGGGCCACTGAGTTATATTATCCGAGGGTTGGGGAGGGCGGGTGGTGCAGAGTGTGAGCCTGCTGGGAGGCAGCCGCCGTAGAGCTGCAGTGTTTGTGTGTGAAAGGGACACAGTACAGTGCTTTTCACACTAAATCATTGCTCATTAGTGCCTGCTGGGAGGCGGTTGCACTACAGATGTGTATGAGTGGGATGCTTTCCTAAACGGAGTTTTGGTGACTTCCCAGTCATAAGGCAGAGGCTCTGAGATTATTGTGCCAAACTGGCAAAGTTCAGTTTGACGAGATCTCTCCCCATGGATCTCAAGTACAACAGGCGCACACGAGGACTGCTTTTGGCAGAACTGCATAAAAATAGGAACGGGTGCTTTACTTGCCCGATTCTCTTTAGTTTCAATTTAAAATGACAACAATTAGTTTGTGTAATTTATTTAAAGACGGTGTGGTGTAGAGCTCGGGGGAATCTCTCATGATTACCCGATCATACATTTCACATTTCCTTTCTTCCAAACCTACTTGTAATGACAATGGCCTAGAGGCGCTGCAGAACACACGCAGCAATAACGCTTTGAATTGCTCCTGATTGCCCCTGACCCTGCCTAACTGGAAGCTTTTTGAAGCATATTACGTGCTGGGGCTGAACCAAACCATTTTCTCGAGTAGATGCTAACAGGGGGTTGTTCAGAACTCCCCCACGACAGTCTCAAATGGGTTACTTGGCGCCGCAAAGACGTAATCTACAAACATTCCACTTTACAAAAATCTTATTCAGAACCTACCTTTCCCACATTCCTAAGATGTGCGTGGCGCCCCTGGCTAGTTCTTAAGGCGCACAAGGGCGCAGTGGCGCACAGTTTGGGAACCACCGCCCTAGTCCTATCTAAAACTAGGACCTTTTTGCTTAGTTCAATGAAACAATTTAGATATATAGACATCTGGAGATTAAGGTCTGGACAGCAACAGGGTATCTCCGTCCGGAATTACAAGTACCATCACCAGTCTAGAATAGACTATATTTTAATTAGTCAGAGATTGGTAGATTCTGTTAAGAGTGTTGTTTATGTCCCTTTACATCTGTCCGACCATTTTTTTTGGAACTTGAGGGGTCCACCAAGATTTCCCCCAGGAGTTGGTCATTTGACCGCTCTTTACTTTCACACCCAGACGATATCCAGTTTCTTAAAACCGAGGCCCACAATTTTTTGAGTGTTAACATTGGCTCAGCGGCCAACGAAGTAGTGTGGGACTCCTTTAAGGCTTGTTTGAGGGGTCTTATAACTAGCAAAGTGTCATATCGTAGGAAGCAATATAAGAACGAAGTTGCTTCCTTTGAAGCAGAGATAGTCAAAGTACAACTTGACATAGACACCATTCTCTCCTCCCTTGACCTTGTGCCAACTTCACTTCATAAGCAACTACTAGCCTTGAAAGGTCAATTGGGCTCGGTATTGAACCAAAAAATTCAGCGGAAATGAGAGGCCAGTAAGATAGCCCATTTCCATTATGGCGAGGGGGCATGGAAGCTATTGGCTTGGAAGACCAAAACTGATTTGGCTCGTAATAACATAGGGTCAATTACCGTGAACAATACTACATTTTCCTCAGATGATGACATTAGACAGGCCTTTAGAGCATTCTTCCAAACAATCTAGCATGAGGACAACAAAATTGATCCAGAATTGAGTAACGGCTGGTTGAATGGAATTACACTCCCGGCACTCTCTGAGGAACAGCGATCATTTTTGGATAGTGATATCTCTAAGCAAGAGGTTAGGTTGGCAATTCAAAATGGTAAGAAGGGGAAGGCTGCAGGACCCAATGGGCTACCAGCCAAAATCTATAGGGTTTTAGAACAAGAAACAGTGTCCTTTCTTACCATCTTGCTCAATCAAATTCTATTAGATGGTCAGCCCCCCCTGCATCTTGGGATAGTGCCTCAATTACCCTGATTTTGAAACCAGGGAAACCAGCTGCGGCCTGTGGGTCTTATAGGCCAATCTCAATTCTAAATGTAGACTATAAAATCTTCGCTACAGTTCTAGCAAAGCGCCTGGCCTCGGTGGCTCCTAACATCCTTCATAACGATCAGAAGGGGTTCGTGAAGGGGCGTCAACTATATGAGCTGACTTATGACCTGATAGGGGCCATCGACATGGCATCGGTGGAGGCTCTCCCTTTTGCTGCTTTGACGTTGGATGCGACCAAGGCCTTCGACAGGGTAAATTGGTTATACCTTTAGGGGGCCTTGTCCAACTTCAACGTTGGTGAGGGATTCCGGCGGGCCATCAGTTTTTTATATCAGAGCCCCACTGCCCACGTTCTGGTCAATGGGGAACTATCGGACCCCTTCAACATTTCAAGGGGGACATGGCAGGGCTGCCCACTCTCCCCTCTCCTATTCGATTTATATATGGAACCTTTTGCTCAACGGTTGAGAGAGGATACCAACATCAAATCCTTTATATTTAGGGGTTGGGAGAGGAAAGTGGCCCTGTACGAGGACAATGTCCTCATCTTTACATCTGAGGTTCATACAGCACTTCTTGCAGTTTTAAAAGCGTCTCGGGAATTTGGGGGGTCTCCGGGTATGAGATCAATGCCGCAAAAACTGAGATGATTGTCTGGAATGATGACGAGAGACACATTAGTATATAGCCCGGTTCGAGCTTGCGGTATTTTTGTGTCTTAACTTTGTGAAAGACATCAAGCAAATTGCCACAGCAAACTTTTCCGCTGTTGCAAAAGACTGTTGCAAACTCATGCAAGCATGGGCTTATCTTCCTCTATCTCTAATAGGGAGAGGTAATTTGATTAAAATGTCGATTTTGCCCAAAATCTCTTTTTTATATAATACCATCCCTCTACATTTTGATTCTTCTTTGATAGTTACATTACAGACTGAAATTACTTCCTTTATTTGGGACAAGCATCTTCCAAGGATTGCTTGGAAGAAATTAAGACGACGTAGGGAGAAGGGTGGGCTTGCAGCCCCAGATTTGCAAATGTATGCTTGGGCGTTTCAGTTGTCTCATGCGCGCATGCTTTTAAAAATGCCCTCTGATTTTGAGATTGGGACCTTGTATTCGGCTCTGCTTAAAGGGGAAGGAATCAGCCAATCAGGCTTCTTGTTTAAATTTGGAAATCCCAAGTTTTTAAAAAAGATTAAGTTGAAGATCTTGCAGGGGATGGCCAAAACTTGGTCGGAACTGACGAAAGCTACAAAATGTGGGTACTTTGGTAGTAGGACACCTCTCTGGGTCCTTCCTGATAGTCCCGAATGATTGGGGGACTGTCTGGCTATCCCATTAAAAGAAGCAGGACTAGACGTTTGGGGTGATCTCTTTTTGGAAGGTGACTTGTTCCCTTGGGATTATCTTAAGAATAAAATTGGCCCAAATTTCGCTAGATTTAAATAAATGCAAATTGCTAGCTGGTCCTATGCATTTATTTAGTCATCTTCTCGAAGGAACAAATATACACTTGGTGGCGATAGTCAACTAATATCATGACTAGTAGATAATCCACCCGCCAGGAAGGAGATCTCTTTATGGTATATTCTCATCCTGGAAGAAGTAGATGGCGAGTTTCTGTTACCAGACTTGCTGTAGGGTTCCCTCTTGGTCAATCATAATGTGCAAGATCTTTGGCCTTCTTCCTTTAAACTCTTATGGGATATCGTTAAGCCTGCATGGCTGCATAGTAACCACCTTTTTACCTTGCATAGAGCGTACTATTCACCTCTCAGACTTTCAAAATTCTCTGAGGGGAACTCAGTAGCTTGTCCTAAGTGTGGTCTGATAGCTGCCTCAGATGCCCATATGTTCTTTGAATGTCCCCGCCTTATTCCATTTTGGGAAGCGATAAGTAACACCCTTTCTGCATCATTGGGCTTTCAGCTAGTCCTCGAGCTCCCTCTAGTGATTTTTGGGATCCTAGATAGGGTCCAGAGCCTGGCAAGAAGTCTGTTGTTCTATTCCATCTTGCTTGCCAGAAGGGAGATCTGCAAAAAATGGAAAGAGCCTTTACCTCCCTCAGTTAACGAATGGTATGCTTCAGTTTTGCAGGTCTCTAAACTAGATCTGGCTAGGTATGGTAGTCAAAGTAAAAGGGCATTCTGGCACTTGTTGGTCTGGGAGCACTGAGATATTCGTTTTTTTTTGTTTTTTTTCCCCGAGTCCGATGATTACGCTACTGTGGTCTAGGCCATCTGAAGAGCCTTTTTCCGGTTGTAAGCCCGGTCCCGCTTGGCTGCAAACTCCACCTGATCTTTTAGTGGTTTCTCTGTGTTTGTCTCTGGAGGATCCGTTCGACCTTATGGATCAATCCCTGCCAGTTGTATAAAACTGTGACAGCATGCTGCAACCCCACCAGTAGCCTCACCTGTAACTACGGTGGTAAATGAGGATGAAAAAAAACAACTATTTATTAATTATTTTTAAAAACATTAACTACCATCAGCCAAAATAGTTATAATAAAATTCAATCTATCACATAAAAAATAACCACACATAAAATACAAAATTATAACAACTCCAATTAAAATCAATCAAATTAATCCAGAGTTTCAATGGCCCATAAAAAACCCTGAAAATCTATTTTACAAACTGAGCCTCTCCAGGGACCCCCCAAAAAAGGAATTCAAAGTAAAAACCATAGGTTTATAATACACCAAACTGATTAACTTTAAAAAAAACTCCAAATGCCCATTGATCATGTAAACCAGCTGGTCAAAATTGAAACTTGCCAGTAAATTCGGCTGGATTTCGATGGAGTCAGAACTGGCTTGTAATCTCAAAGAGCGAGCATTTCCTCGCTTGGAATTACTATGCACGGTTTCTGCATGGTTTCCATGCTAGCCTGTCCATCATGGAAACCATGTCGGAAAGCGTGTTTGGTGGCCCCCCCAGCATGGCCCACTTATGTGTGCGGCCTCCGGTTGGGGGCCGAGAGGGCATCTTTGTTGTCCCCCTGTTGATCCCTGCACCCCGTGGCAGGCACTTTGAGGTGCCTTCCACGGGTTGCAGGGATGAACAACACCTCTTATTTCCCCATGAGAGCATGTATTAAAGCCAGTTTATGGCTGTAATGCATGCTCTCATAGAGAAATGTAGGAATGCATCCTAATTAGACTGTTGGGACTGCTGACTGGAGGTCAGTCGGTCCCAGGATGTAGACAGCGAAGTCCGCTCGACATCATAACTAAGCCCTAAAGGGGTAACATTTACTATTCCCACTCCAGTCTAAACAAATGTAAGGAATTTGATGGACAGCAAAAGGATGATATTTACTATTTACACTCCAATGTAAACCAATTTGAAGAATACGTTTGACACTTAAGGGGTTACATTTACTATGCCTACTCCAGTCTGATAATATTGAGGAATGTATTGAACATTAAAGGGGTTGTGTGCTATCCTGTGCTTATGTCACGGTAACTGTCCTTGTAAAGAATCCTGCGCCTTTTACCATTCGGTGGTAATGCTACTTGCTTGTCAAAGATCCATGTAGAGAATGTATTAGTTTGAAAAGGCGATTATGGACTATCCTAAATAAAAAAATCTACTTTTACTTCTTTCATGTTGGACACATCATTACAATGGCAACAAGTTAAAAGAATCCTGGATGGATCTAGTCTTTGAGCACCTCAACACTACCAGCTATAAGAAGTTAAAAGGAAAAGAGGATAAAAGAAAGAAAAAACAGTAAACACAGCACACCATACCAGCTATTCAAGTAAGGGCGTATGAGCCTAAATGATTGTGGCAATCGGTAAACTGAGAATTCGTCTGTCTGAAGAGGAACTTTAATGAGCAGTCGTTAGTTGATTTGTGAACCTGTAAAAACAGTGTGACTTAAAAAAAAGAGGGAAAGCACCATCCTGCATGTAGACAAAAAAATTGATGTTGTGGAGAGTTTTTGGATTGTGTCTCTTTCCTTAAAAAAACTATCCCTGTATTGCATGGCAACCGTTACTTGTTGTACCATCCTCACACACTTGAGTAGCATGAATTAAAAAAGCGTGTACTACATGCAGTACAATTGAGCAACTTCTAACCCACTGTGAGGCTCACCTAGGTAGCCATTGTCTTCCTGCTTTGCTCTGTTTTCGACTGCATCACCTTTTCAGATCTTCAAGTAATTTGGCAGCTGTGCGCTGTTTTGGTGATTTCTCTGTCAGCTCTGCAGAAAGATTTTGGATCTTGCCTTCAGTGAACCTGCTTCTAGCCGGATCTGACTCTTCTGCGGGGATGAACATCAGGAAGTGAGGATTTTTACTTCCTGCTTCTCAGGTTCATGGTCCTGCATGTACTGAGTATTGTTTTTGGTCTGTTCTAGTAATTTTGTCACGGCAGCATTTTAACTTTGGACATATTTTGGAACTAATTGCAACCATTGCGATTATTCTAAAATTCCATTTACATTTCTTTATAGGGTTTCCACAGTTGTTTTATTTTGCTAGCATGTTGTGAGAAACATAGTATGTGTGCTTATCTGTTCTTTTACAGGTGTAAACTTGGGTATCAATTATGCGTAAAGGATTTGGTGTTTTTGTTAACAAGTTTTTGGTTTGGGAATTTTACCACACTCCTTTCCATACATTCACCATGCAGAGCATTCCTCCTCCTCCTCCATTTTTTTGATGAGTTCAGGTGATCCACCTAAACCTTGGAAAAAGTAGAAACATTCTTTTCACACTATGCTTGTGTTTGTGGTGTTTCTCTTAGTGCAGAACGGAAAATGAGACTTTTGCTACATTGAGTAGGTTCAGAGGGCCATGAAACCTTTGAGCATCTCCCAACTACCTTCACAAGAAGCAGACAATTTGAATGATTTTGAAATTTGTCTAGTAAACTTGATTTGCTTTTTTTACTTAAAGTTTCAACAGTCCTAGAAAGACATCATTTAGGAAGATGGAAGCAAAGGCTGCGGGAGATTGTTGAAGAATATGTTACTGTGTTAAGAAAGTTAGCTTTGACTTGCAATTTTGGGGCTAACTGTGAATAGAGACTAAGAGATCAATTTATGTTTGGTTGTATCTTAGACAAAGCTAAAGAAGCATGCTGGGAATAAGTCAACCCAACTCCTTCTGAAGTTATTACCATAACGAAATCATGTGAACATAGTAGAGCATGTGTTGAAGAGCTAAAGTGAAGAGAGGATGAGGTGAGTAAGGAAATACATTTGTTTTAAAAAAATCAGTACAACAAATTTTCAACAAAACAAGAATAAAAGAGGTAACAGTAGCAAACATGGGATTTCCCCACAGATGTTTCAAGGAATATGTTACAGGCGGGGGGAGTATGGTCATGTAGCAAGTTTTAGGGAGTGTATTGGTTAGAAGGCCACAACCAAGAAGTGTCAGAAAAAAGGGCATGGATCAAAGTGTTGTTGCATTGGGGTCATGAAAAAAGATTAAAGGGAGTGAGTGGTGGAGAAGAAATTGCTTTCAGAATTTGTGAAGGATAAAAAAGTGGAAAGTTTCATATTGTACTCATTGAAAAGGTTCCAGTACAGATGTTATTTGACTCTGGAGCAAAAATGACCCTTATTGCCAGGAGAAAGTATGATGAACGTTTGAAAAACAAAGTGGTGCTGCACAAACCTGATATAAGAGCTAAAAGTTAGGGTACTTTGAAGGTAGTATTGATTTTAAGATTAGAGTCATTACTGGGAAGATTTATATCTCTAAAAGTGGAGATTCGTTGGTAAGTTGGATACACCAAAAAGTGATTTTGAATCCTACTGAATCTCCAGCTGTAAAGTTGAAACAAGACAAAATGTGCTTGGAGCAACTTGGTCAAGTACAGTAAGACAGTCCAGGTTTTGAAATTAATTGCCTGAAGTATTTGATGACCAAGTGGGTTGTTTGGAAGGAAAAATTCATAAAATAAAGTTATATGAGGACGCTGTTTCTGTTGTTAGCAAAGTTAGAGGAGTTCCTATCAAGATAAAGGAATACATGAAAGTGAGGCTTGATAAACTCTTAAAACGGTGGGATAATTGCTGAAGTAGAGACCACGTAGGGGTTGGATCCAGTAGTTATGGCTCAATAGGCTAATGGGCACTCCAGACTGTGTATTGATCTCAGAGAATTTAATAGGTGTGTTATTGTTGATCATTATCCATTGCCTAATATTTCAGAGATGTTGTCTTTGGTAGAGGGAGCCAAATTCTTCTCCTCAATAGATTTACATCAGTGTATCATCAGGTGAGACTGGATTCCGATGCACTGGACCTAACTGCAGTTATTATACCTCTAGGAACCTTTACGTTTCTAAGGATGCCATTCGGGTTGAGTCTGCTGCTGCGGTCTTTCAAAGAATGATGGAGTTCAACTTCAAAGATTCGAAAGGAATAAAGATTGATCAAGACAATGTATTTGTTTTTGATAGCATCGCTGAGGAGCATGACAACAGGGTCAGGATGGGTTGGGACAAATTACAAGAAAATTAGTTGACTCTTAAAGCAAAAAAGTGTAAGTTTAATCTCACCGAGATTGATTATTTGGGCCACAAGATTACAGGTTCAGGTATAGAACCTAAGAAAGAGTTGATGGAAACTGTTATTAACATGTGCACTCCCATCAGCAAGGAAGAAGTCAATTTCTCAGGGATGTCTGAGTACTATGCTAATACACCTACCTTTGCAGATAAAACCCACAGCATGAGACAGTTGTTAAAAAGGGGGTTGGATTTTCAGGGAATCCTGCATGTGAGAGGAAGTTTGTATTAATGAATAGTTTGTTGTCTAAAGCGACCTCACTTAAGAGTGTTGAGCCAGATCAGGAAATTATTGTCATGACGGATGCCAGTTCCACAGGTTTGGAAGCTATAATGATGTAAACACATCAGGGAGTAAAAAGAACCATTTTATTGTATCCAAGAGTTTAAGAGGGGCAGAATGTAATTATTCTGTAGTAGAGAAGGAAGCTTCGGGCATATTTTGGGCCATAAGGAAACTTCGCAATTTTTGTGGGGTTGTAGTTTTCAAATTAAAACTGATCACAAGCCATTGAGAGAGATTTTTTTTAAAATGGGGATAGATAACTTATCTTCTAGGATACGGAAATGGTTTTAGCTCTTCAAAAGTTTGATTTTCAAGTAAAATATGTTCCAGGAGTAAAGAACAATTTGGCTGATTGTTCACGTTTGATCAACAAAGAACTCACAAAGCACCGATTGGATGAAGAAGAATTGAGTGACTTTGATGAATATGCAGTTTGTCTTATCAAGGTGTATAATTAAGGAAGCCAAATGGATTAGTGAGCTTGGAAAGGATGAACCACTAAAAGCTGTAAAGCGAGCCATCAAAAGTAATTGGCGCAAGTATTTTAAGGTGGATGAATCTTTAAGTGGGTTATTTGGAGTAAAAGAGGAGTTGGCATGTGAAAATGGTTTGTTGATGAGGGGTACCAGATTGAATCCCCAGGTTAGTTTAAGAATGTAACTGGTTGTTTTTGCACATGATAATCATCCTGGTATTTCCAAGAACAAAGAAAATCTTAGGAAAACGTATTGGTAGCTTGGAATGGACATGTGTGTTGAGAGAAGTGTGGGAGAGTGTATTGAGTATGGTGGAAATTATAAGCTCTTGAAACCCAGAGTACTACCCATGACCTTAAGGAAACTTCCCAAGGAGGCTTGGGAGGAAGTAGCGAAATACATTTTGGGTCCCATCAAATATGCAAGAGTTGATAAATATATGGTAGTACTTCTGGACATGTATTCTAGATGGCCAAGGTTGAAGTTACTAATTTGGTAGAAAACAGGTATGTCATGAGATTTTTAATCTATTTCCATCTATTTTATTGTCCAATAACGGGGTTCAGTTTAACTCTAAAGAGATTTATATGTTTTTGGTTGGTAGAGGCATATTTCACAAAAAATCTGCTCTATATCATCCAGAAAAGAATGGCATAGTAGAAAGGTTCAACCGAGTGCTCAAGGAGACTATTCAAAGGGCTTTGTCTAATCAAAAATGTTGGAATACTGAGATTTTGAACGAAGTTAAAAGTTACAAACTTAGTCCTCATTCCATGACTGGGAGGACTCCTTTTGAGGCTGCTGGATCCTTCTGTGCATCCTTCGGGTCCTTTTGTTGTTTACTCGTTCTTGGCTAGGAGCACGAGGAGAAGCTTGTGTGCTGTTCGTATGTTTGTACTCCTATCTTGCTGCTTTACATTTAAAAACTTTTAACACTGTAAGCTTAGGCGCGCTTTCGCTTCAGAATTTTTCTTAGAACTGTATTTTAATTCAGTGGTGTGACTGTTTTAATCTTATATTTATGAGGGGAGGCATTCACTCTCTGGTCCGTTGCGGGGGAACCCGATTGAATGGAGAGAGTGGGCGTGGCATTGGAGAAACATTGCACCGGTATCCTCGCTTCCAGGGCATTGCGCGTTTACGTCCGGGGGCAGGTGACTTAACCAGATGCAAATCACGACGCACAGCGGACGCGCGCAGTGGGAGCGCCACAGGCAAGCCCATCTGCGCTCGTCCATGCCAATCAAGGCCCAGGGGCCAGTTTCACAGAACCTCGGGTGATAGGAGTACGTGTATATACTTCATCCCAACTCACAGGCCTGAGAGACGTTGGTAGGGTGGAATGTCTTCACTCTTTGCATCTAGATAAGGATTGAAAAGTATACACCCACTGTGCTTTCAGGCATCACATAATGGACGCAAACCAGCACATCGCTGAGGCTGATACTCTGTATCCCCGTCAGCAAGAGGATCACGTTCAGACTCCTCTCCCACGCACACAAGGCTCTCCACGACCTGGGCCCCAAGTACCTCAACAACCGCCTCACTTTCTACACGCCCACCTGCCAGCTGCAATCGACCAGCCTCGCCCTCGCCACAGTACCATGCATTCGCAGAGCCACCGCCGGAGGAAGATGCTTCTCTTACCTGGTGGCCAAGACATGGAACTCCCTCCCCATCCACCTACGGCTGACCCACGACCATCAGGAGAAGTGTGGCTCACTGGTTAGAGGAGGCAGACCTGGAAGCAGAGGTCAGCCCGGGACCAGGGTTCAATTCCCGGCTCGGCGGGGTCTTGAGTCCTAAAATGTCCATGGACTCGACAATTCTCGCTCCGGTGCCTACTCAATTCACGGGTTCACACTCTGCGACTCTGGGCAATAGCTTGCTTAATCTCCACAACGGCCCCTCGCGGCGGGATGCCTGGCTTTCACCTTGCGGATACCCTGCCGGGGTTATCTCACTGGGGAATACCAGGATGGGTTCCCTAAGCAAGCGCTTAGAAACCGCTTGGTGATTTGCGCTATATAAATTCCTGTACATCTCTCCTTCAGGAAGCAACTCAAGACCTGGCTTTTCGAGCAGTAACAGACCCCTCCCTCCCAGCGCCTTGAGACCCTTCCGGGTGAGTAGCGCGCTATATAAATTGTTTGATTTATTGATTGATTAAACTGTTTGTCCTTAATTGCAGGTCACTACCTAAACACTCAACCAAACTAAATATTTTTCTCAGGGAAGAGCAGCCAGATGTTCTGTTCTTAACAGAAACCTGGTTAAAAAAAGACTCCAACATAGAGGTCATCCAAACCCGTCCGCTAGGATATAGCATTCAGCATAGAGACCGGGTAGAGTACAAAGGGGGAGGGCTAGAAATTATCTTCAAAGACTCCTTTAGGTGTCGGACTGACCCCAACCCTGTCCCCAATTGTGAAAGTCTGTTCTACGCTATCACGTTCTCTGCAATATGCTCCCTCTCAGGAGTACTGATCTATCGCACACCAGGAATGGCAGAGCAATTTCTTAGTACTCTACGAGAAGTATCAGCAGTGTTCGTAAGAGCATCCAGCAATATTACTCTGCTGGGTGACTTTAATCTACATTTTGATGTTCACAACAATACTGATGCCATGGAACTGGCCCAAGACTTATTAGCAGTCCAACTGGAGCAAAAGGTGGCCGGCCATACGCATATTAATGGTCACACGCTTGATCCCATGTTTACCAATGATAGTAAACTATCAATAGGTACACCCATTCCTATACCATGGTCGGATCACTCGATGATTCCCATCATGCTAAAAGGTGCAAAACAATATAATCACATGGAAGTTACGACCAGGAAAGGGAGACCATGGGCAAAACTTGCCATAGAATCCTGGGCAAACACACTAGAAATATCTAGACCTGTCCTAGTTGCAGATGGAAAATTATCTAACTGGATTGAATCTGCATTGGACAAAGTAATCCCAGCCAAAGAAATCTCACACAAGCACAGAAAAAATACAACGCCGTGGTACTCCCCACTGCTCAGACTACTTAAGCAGGCATGTACACGCCAGGAAAGGAAATGAAGGAAAGAGTATGATGATATTTACAAACTAGAATATAAACGGGCTATAAAAAACTATCAGGCGGAAATGAAAAAAAGCCAAGGCAACATATTACTAAGCAACTATATCAGCAGTGGCCAATTTCCACAGAGAAATTTTCCGCATCACAAAGACCCTGACAGAGCCTCCCGCTCCCAAAACTATAATGTCCACAGAGCAGTGCAATACAATTGCAGACTACTTCCAGGAAAAAATTCAAACAATAAATAATTCATTCCCAGCAACACCTCAGCCAAGCGATCCTTTGGCCTGGTTTCAAATATGAATTCAGATGGACTCACGGACCCTTTAAGGTTAGGCGAAAATTGGAGAGCTTCCCACTCATTGACCTAGCCACACTCTCAAACATTTTTGGTAAGAAAAAATCTGGCTCGCCAAGTGATCCGGCTTCACCACAGCAGTTGGATAAGGTCAAGGAAGTGGTTCTCCCAGTAATATTAGAAATTCTGAATCTTTCCATCACAAAAAGCCAGATACCATCGACATGAAAACACGCCATGGTTAGAGCGCGTCTGAAGAAACCAAAATTAAATCCAGACGTGCTGACTAACTACCGACCTATATCTTTACTACCCATGGTCTGTAAAATTATGGAAAAATACATCAAGTCCAGTCTATCAGCATTTCTGCAGTCGCACAATCTTTTACACCAGTGCCAGATGGGTTTCCGCCTGTGCCTGGGCCTGAACCAGCCCTTGTCCCAGTAGTAGAGGAATCTAAAATGATCCTTGATCAGGGAGGAGAGGTAGCGATTATTCTCCTAGACCTAAGCGCCGCGTTTGACACAGTCAACTTTGACATCTTGGTGAACCGGCTCAGTAGTTTGGGAGTGTCAGGTGCTGCCTTAGAATGGATACTCTCATATCTCAATGGTAGAACCTTTCAAGGCTTTCCATGAGATGTGACCTCCAGTCGCAGACAACTCAGGCATGGAGTCCCACAGGGCTCATCCCTAAGTCCCACCTTATTCAACGTGTACACGAGGCCACTAGCGGAAGAAGTTCTTCCTTTTGGGATAAAAATCGTCACATATGCGCATGACACCCAGCTAGTGGTCTCGTTGAAACACCCACACAATGCCCCCTCTGACTTTGAAACCTGCTTGTAGAGGGTGGCGACATGGATGCATAACTCCTGTCTTAAGCTTAATGGGGAGAAATCCGAGATTATGTTTTTAGGAAATCTATACAAAACAGATTTCAAATAACAATGGCCTACTTGTATCGGACAAGCACCTTCACCCAAGCCAAAGATTAAATGTTTGGGCGTGTGGCTCGATAAAGCATTAAAGTTCAATCAGCAGGTGGTGGAATAGGCAGCGAGGTGCTACAGCATCCTTAACTTATTGAGGAAAGTTTTCCCCCTTCTCCCCAGTGGGCAAGAAGAACAGTGGTCCAGGCCTTGGTTCCCTCACGCCTGGACTATGGTAAAGCCCTGTACTTGGGAGCGCCTCACACAACCATCCGGAAACTCTGAGTTGCACAGAATTGTGCAGCCAGGATGTTTCTAGGAGTTTCAAGAACACAATCCACGAAGCCATGTTTGGAAACTCTCCACTCGCTATCCATTAGGGAAAGAATTACATTCAAGTCCCTCTGTATCGCTCATAAAATCCTGAGGAGCAAAGCTCCATCATCTACAACTCCCTTATCACCTTTTATCATCCTAATAATAACCTTCACTCTGCAAGTCTGAACCTGGCCACTGTCCCTCGAACTCAAAGGAATCGCAGAGGGGGAAGATCATTCTCCTACACTGCAGCTAGGACATGGAACACATTGCCCCTGCATTTGAACTCAGGGACAAACCTCCTTACGTTCCGAAAAAAGCTGAAGACATGGCTGTTTCATAATATTTGCTGGTAAACATCCCCTTCTTTGCTCTAGGCCGCTAGCGCCGGGATTCCTATGGGTAGCTATGCACTTTAGAAATGTGGATTAATAATTTAATAGTAATAATTCTGTTACCGGCAATCGCACACCGATAGAGGAGATGGACTGCATTGCCAATTCCCAGTGCCGCTAGCTTCACGGATGCTGTCAATTCCATTTTCCAGCACCGCCGTGATTTGTGATCAATCACCCAACGGATCGGCCGATAAACAAGAGAAGGGTGATCTACCGTTTTATCTTTTTCTGCATCAGGGGGTGAGAGGATTTACTGCGACTTCTCGCTACGGCCGGTCAGCGGTCATCAGGCGAGGCCCAGCGCAATCCCGCAGAGCGCTGCTAAAGAAAACGCGAGAAAGCGGTGGTACCGGCGGTGGTGACGGCGGCAATATTGACAATGGCAGCAACAGCGGCAACGGCTTGAGTCAGAAGACCGGCAAGCCCGGTAATGAAGGAAGCAATAAAGTCCGGGAATGTAGCCTCTGGCAGCCTACCCTGATAGAATCTTTCTCCACGATATCGGCGGAATCAGTGAGAGTCGGACTGGGTGATCAGCTGGAGAATGGTCAAACCACACCCGGTGAGGATACAGTGTTGCCGATTCACGCCGGCCGCCAGACAGACAAGTGGAGCCGAACAGAGAGAACATGGATGAGCTGGGTGAGCAGAATCTGTCAGAGGAACAGGAACCAGTATGTACTGTGTTCAAGGAGCCGATCATAAGTGACTTGAGCCTCACTTTGAAAGTTCCTAGAGGGGCCAGAGGGAGCAAAAATAAACCTGGTGATCAAGCGTTAATCCCCTCTGCAGAAACCCTCTTAGAGAAAGCAACCTCCTGGGAAATAGCCGAACAGAGACAGGGGCCCATCCACTGTAAAGCAATTGCCGGTTCGCCAGAAGGGGATTGTTTTTTCTCACTTAATGATGGCACAGTCCCATCATTCTCTAGTGATGGCAATTTTACTGATGGCTCAGATTCAGCAGAGACCTCATCAGTGCAAAGAGCACCGGCTGTTCATAGGGGCGCCTTCCATAAAAGCAGGTCAAAATCTAAATCTAAATCCACAGTGAGCCCTTCCAGAATGGACACCGAATGGCTCGAAAGCTCGCATGGGATTATTCAGCTACCACTCAGCTATATCAGGAGAATGGTGCAATACCCGATTAAGCATGAGCGTAAAATCCGTTCCGCTCGCGGATTTTGCGGATTTTCGGTAAATTCGCAATCCGCAAATACGCACGCGGCGGATTTTTTTGCTTGGTGATACAATATTGCGGCGCGCGGCGTTCACTTACCGTCATTCAGCGTTTGCCGAGTTGTTTTTCTCGATATTTTGCGAGTGCTGCGCCATTTTGGATCTTGCTGCGGGATTACCTAATCCCGGCTTGCCACCTTGCACAGCACGCATCGCGAGAGTTCGCAATTGCGAACACGTAGGTGCGGCGGGCAGCAACAATCTCGCACTCGCGAAATACAGAATTTGCAATTCTGCACAAGAAATCCACCAGCAAACAGCATAAACCTTCAGAAAATGATGATTTTTATCAGAATCACTCCTCAGGTTGACATTTGCCTGCACTTTTTTTTGCAAGGAGTCCATTTTTTGGGGGGTGGGGTGGGAGGAAGGAAGTGCCCCACAGTCTCGAACTTCCTGTTCCTGTCCAGCAGGCTCCTCCCAGTGCTTTCTTCATGTGCTGGTCACTTTCATTCGGATCTTGACCTGGAAGGATTACTTTTTGTGGATGCTGCCGGATATTTGGATTTGAGGCCTTTTTGACTTTCTTTGGATCACTTTTGGATTAGAAATTTCACAAGTAAGTTTGTTTGGGGCATTACAGTTGCTGCAACTACAATTTTGGAATTTTCGTTTTTTGGGCTGTTGTTGGGGCCTTTTGACCAGGGGTAGTGAGTGGTGCATGGGCCTAGTCTTTCTGTGGGGTGTCTTGAATTTAAACATCATGGATGGCATGGGATTGTGCTGTTTTTTCTGTGTTTTTCGATTTTTGGGCTGTTGTTGGGGCCTTTTGACCAGGGGTACTGAGTGGTGCATGGGCCTAGTCTTTCTGTGGGGTGTCTTGAATTTAAACATCATGGTAGGGCATGGATGGCATGGGATTTTGCTGATTTTTCAGTGTTTTTCGATTTTTGGGCTGTTGTTGGGGCCTTTTGACCAGGGGTACTGAGTGGTGCATTGGCCTAGTCTTTCTGTGGGGTGTCTTGAATTTAAACAACATGGAGGGCATGGATGGCATGGGATTGTGCTGATTTTTCTGTGTTTTTCGATTTTTTGGGGTGTTCATGGGGACAGGCCATGTGGGTGGGGGCCATTTTGAGTGCTGGTACAGGCAGGCCCTGTCCATGTGCTTGGGGTGCAAGGGGCCATTTTGAAGACAGGCAGTGTTCTGAGGCCTGCACCCATTTTGCCTAGCTTTCATCCATTATTCCCAGGGGTAGTGAGTGGTGCATGGGCCTAGTCTTTCTGTGGGGTGTCTTCTTGAATTTAAACATCATTGAGGGCATGGATGGCCTGGGATTGTGCTGAATTTTGTGGTTTTTTTCGATTTTTTGGGCTGCTGTTGGGGCCTTTTGCCCAGGGGTAGTGAGTGGTGCATGGACTGAGTCTGTCTGTGGGGTCTCTTTAATGTAAACATCATGGATGGCATTGGATTGTGGTGATTTGTGTGTGTTTTTCGTTTTTTTGGGGTGTACTGTTGATGGAGACTGGCCATGTGGGTGGGGGCCATTTTGAGTGCTGGTACAGGCAGGCCCTGGCCATGTGCTTGGGGTGCAAGGGGCCATTTTGAAGACAGGCAGTGTTCTGAGGCATGCACCCATTTTGCCTAGCTTTCATCCATTATGCCCAGGGGTAGTGAGTGGTGCATGGGCCTAGTCTTTCTGTGGGGTGTCTTCTTGAATTTAAACATCATTGAGGGCATGGATGGCCTGGGATTGTGCTGAATATTGTGTTTTTTTTATTTTTTGGGCTGCTGTTGAGGCCTTTTGCCCAGGGGTAGTGAGTGGTGCATGGACTGAGTCTGTCTGTGGGGTCCATCATGGATGGCATTGGATTGTGGTGATTTTTGTGTGTTTTTCGTTTTTTTGGGGTGTACTGTTGATGGGGACTGGCCATGTGGGTGGGGGTCATTTTGAGTGCTGGTACAGGCAGGCCCTGGCCATGTGCTTGGGGTGCAAGGGGCCATTTTGAATACAGGCAGTGTTCTCAGGCCTGCACCCATTTTGCCTAGCTTTCATCCAGTATGCCCAGGGGTAGTGAGTGGTGCATGGGCCTAGTCTTTCTGTGGGGTGTCTTGAATTTAAACATCATGGAGGGCATAGATGGCATGGGATTGTGCTGATTTTTATGTGGTTTTCGAGTTTTTGGGGTGTATAACTGAACTGATGTTCCCCTATCTTCCATTGCTTTTAGGTGCACAAGACTCAAGAGAACCACCAGTGCCAAGAAGAAGTCCTGCAGCGGTGTGTGTGTGCAGCATAACGTCACGCGACGTCACGTCTGGCCACAGACAACTGTGCAACTCGTGCAACTGCGGCCTGCTCTTCTGACCTCTGAAGAAGATGGCCCCAAAAAAAGTTCCCTGTGGCTCCTTTAGCAAGAAAGTTGCCAGTAAGGAGCAGAAGAAGCAAGTTACCAAGGAGACTGGTGTACCGCCCGCCACATTTTATGGGAATCAAAAAAAAAGTACGCCTGCAGCAGCAGCGGGATCTGCTGGGGACCAAGCTGGGAGCAGCACCCCCACTCCATTGGGCACAGTGCCACCACCACCACGCCAACTTAAGTCCAAGCCCTTGAGTGCTGCAGAGGCAGCCAGTCTACTTGTTCAATCACCATCGACCAGTGATGATGGCACATCGCAAGACAGTAGCAGCAATGTCCCTCAATCAACACAGGTTGTTGTAACTCATCTGACGAGTGTTGAACAACCACAGCCGCAACAACAACCACATGTGCAAGTACAAGCCCAAGGACATGTGGAAGGAGAGGCAGCGCAAGGAGATGCGCAAGCAGAGGTGCATGGAGGGGCACAACAAGTGCCCATAATAGTTGTTCCTTCCGAAGTAGGGGCACATCAGGAAATCGACAATCAAGCCAAGGTATCATTTGAGGAAGCCACTCCTCCTGATGATCATTCATTGTCTTCCACATCCCTAGCAAGGAAAAGATCAAGGGTGGTGTCTACATCTTCCCCAAGCCCACCTCCTTCTGATGATATGGATCTTACTTGGGAACCAGCACCACTGCCGTCTGAGAGTGAGGCTGAGGCACACCATGATCTGACAAAGGTAGCTAAGCGTAAAAGGAAGGTCGTCGAAACTCTCATAGTTATGGAGTGTGATGACGCTCAACAAGAAGTGGCCTATACTCCTGCTGCTGAAGACTCTCACGACGACGACGCAGTCATCATAGGCTTCACTCCAGCCTCAGCGGGCATGCAGCAAACAGACATTGTGACCCTAGCCCGAAAAGCTGCTGAGCGTGATGATGTTATCGACGAGGAGGCAATGGGAACACCACAATCATTGGAGTTAACTAGTACACCACCACCTACCGCTTCCATATTTCTTCCTCGCCAGAAGGGACCTCCATCCACCTCGCCTCAATTAGTGGTGGAGAAAGTGCACAACGTAGTAAAGTTCAGCAATACACATCCTCCACTTCATCTGGCATTAGCAGCATGACCACCACCAGTATCGCCTCCTCCGGCCCCCACAGACATTTCAAGTCCGCAGTTTGGGACTTCTTTAGTGTTTGCACAAAAAAGGAAAACATAGCCATTTGTAGTATTTGTAAGCTTGGAGTTAGTCGTGGTAAGCTTGGTATCAATTATGGGACCGGAGGACAGAGAGGTCATCTTGAGAGACAGCACGCTGTCCAATGGTTTGCGCACCTAAAGGAGATCAAGGAAGCCCGAATTGCAAGTCAAGAAAACGTTGATGTTTCATCTGATGATGACGAGGAGGAAGAAGCGTCACACACTTCACTTACACCCTGTCAGCACACCCCCTGTGAGCCACACTAAGAGTGTGGGAGAGAGTGAGACACCAATGCGAAAAAGTTCATCAGCGAGCGTAACTTGGTCGAAGAAGTCATCATCATCATCCCGTAAAATGGCCCAGGCCAACATTAGAACCATGTTGTTTTCAGACGCGCCATATGAACGCAACCACCCACTGACGCGTCTGTATAACACTAAGCTGGCTAAAATGCTAGCTCTGGACCTTCTCCCTTTTTCTTTTGTAGAAGGGGTTGGTTTTCTAGAATTAGTGGCAGCGCTCTGCCCTAAATGGAAGGTTCCTAGCCGGTTCTATTTTGCCAGAGTTGTGGTTCCAGCACTACATTAAGATGTGCTGGAGGTGATTGGGGCAGCTTTGCAGAAGAGTGCTGTTCACACTATACATCTGACAACAGACATGTGGACCAGTGGCGCAGGCACTGATTACATGTGCATCACTGCACACTGGGTCTCTTTTTCAGGGGTTAAAGCAAAGCTAAACGCAGGTGTTGACCTGGACCAAGTTTTTAAAGCTGCTCGGAAACATGCAACACTAGCCATGTTTGGCTTGGAGAAACGTCATACAGCAGAAAACATTTTGAATGAGTTTAACACAAAGCTACTTTGCAGGGATGCGCCGGTAATGAAAAATCTGACCCATAGTGTCTAGCATTACGCAGTTCTTTAAACTACACTCATACATAATTTCACAGGCCAATGAAATGAACACAAAATCGAAAACAAATAAGCATAGTAGCAACGTTACTGAGAAGGAGAGCAGTGCACCTGAAATGCACAGAAGATTTTGAAATATAATTTACCTACAATGTAAGCAGCAGCATTATTGCTCTTGGTAAAAAACAAACATTTGCAATATAATAACACACAGAGCAGGAGAAAACAGAGTAGTAAAGAAATAGCTACTACTACTCACCAAGCCCGGGGATCTCAAGGCTGAGCAGGTCCAGCAGATCGCGTTCCCTGTCCAGGAGATCCGTCCAACGGTGGGTGGCCTGGTTGTAGGTGCGCCGGACCCGAGGGTGTTCGTACATGGCCCGGCACACCTTCTCCCACCGCTTCTGGCGCTCCCGGATCCCGTACCCGCTAGCGATCTTGCCGCCTGCCATGATGGTCCTGGGGAGGCGGCGCTGAACATAAAAAACTAGTGCGGCCACCTCCTCCGCGCTGAAGATCTCCCGGGCTGTGACATTCTCCCCCTCAAACGCCCCCATGGTCTGGGCAGAAAGGAAGCTAAATAATAAAGAAGAAATAGAATAGGGAAGAAGAAAAGAAAAGAGTTTTAAAAAGTAGTTTAAAATTAACCAAAAGTAGCAGAAAACACAAAAATATAGAGCTAGAAAAATAGAGGGATAGATAATAAGTAAAATAGATAAAAAAAACTTCAAACAAGCAAAGGATGGCAGAGATTCAGAGAGGATACAGAAAGCATGCCCAGAACCATAGCAATGAATGAGAAACAAGATGGCCGCGCCCGTTCACGACCGCGTGGGTAAGTTCGCGTGAGATTTTCCTCGCGATCACACGCGAAATTGTACTAGCGAGCCGCACACTTTGCGAGATTACACATAGCGCCCGGAAACGGAATTGCGTCACGCAAACAAGATGGCCGTGCCCATGTACGACCGCTAGGGTAACTTCGCAAACGTTGCGCTACATGCGGCTTGCGAACACGCAAAAAATCACGCGAACAAACACGCCGCAAAAAAAACAAATCGTGTATTCGCACAAATTCGCGGCTTCTGAAATCGATCTCGCACGAATTCGCGCCCCGCGAATCGCGCGAAATTGCAGAAAAACGATTTTTCCAAAACTGAAAGCACTCAGCAGGAGCAAAAGTTCAATCTTAACATTAGTAACCATTCCATCTAGTGCTTCCTGAGGGGCCCCTCCAGAGTTCAGTTGCCTATTTGCAACTATTCTATGACCCTGCTCTGACCCTCACAGCAGGCTCATAGAATAGCTACAAGTAGGCCACAAAGGTCCTGTGAAAAAAAATTGCACTGCAACAGAAAGCAAATTACAGATAAGGAAGCAGCCAGGTGCCAGACTGGAAGTTTAAATTCAGTGACACATTAATCAACCCCAAATTAATTCATGTCAGTTGAAGCAGGGCAGGTGTGCTTGCTTTTTTTCACCCCCATAATCTACAGTGCTAAACCAACCAGAGGGTGGCAGTGATGTACCAGAGGGTGGCATGGGTGTACCAGAGGGTGGCAGTGGTGAAACAGAGGGTGCTGTGAACCTGTGATGATGAACCAGACGTAGAAACAACATAGTCGCGGCCGTTGCGAGCCGACAAGTAAGTTCGCAATTGCGAACTGGTACACAACCCTCGGGAACTCGCAGAAACCCTTGCGAACACAAAAAAAATCCGCAAATTCGCGAGAGTTCGCGGATTTTGCGGATTGCGAATCCGTAAATACGCAAGTTCGCGGATTGCCAATTCGCAAAATCCGCCCATGCTTATACCCGATCACGGTGGGCATACTAATCCTAGTAGTACAGCGCAGACCCCCTCAATGGACTTAATCCACACCACGCTAAAGCAGATCCAGGTTGGAGGCCAGGTTAGAGAGCCAAAGAGCGAAGCAGGCATCCAAGAGATTACAGGGCTCACTAAGGAAGGTAAATAAACTATACGACAATATGGCAGACAGGGTTACCCACGTGGAGGAGAAAGCTGGAAGACTTGAGGATGAGGTCATTAAATGGCAGGCTTTTAAGGAGACGCAGGAGAAGCTGGCGGAGGACTTTCAGTGGAAGCTCAAAGATTTCGAGAATCGGCAGAGAAGGAACAATATCAGATTCTTGGGATTGGCAGAAGGGGTAGAGGGAGAAGGTGCAATGGCCTTTGTATTAACCCTGTTGAAGGGGACATTCCCTGACTTGGCCTTATTGGAACTGGGAGACTGAGGTGCAGCGAGCGCATCGGTTCCCTTTGACTCAAAGGAAAGGGCATGCAGCGACTCAAGGTGACAGGCCCAGGGCAATCTAAGTGTATGTCAGCAATTTTCTCCTCAGGCAGGCAATCATTGATAAAGCAAGGCCAGGCGAATATTTGAGGGTAGGACATTCTTCGCCCACCCAGATTTCTGCCATGCCACTGCCAAAAGGAGGAGGAGGCTAAGATAGCTGATTGCTCCTTTTCAGGGTCTGGGATGTGAGACCTATCTACTGAATCCAGCCTGGCTCAAAGTAATTACCAAGGGTCAAGTCAGAATGTTCTTCTCAGAGATTAAAGCACAAGCATACATGACTGAAATAAAAGAAAAGAAGGGGGAAGTGGATGGATTTGATTGATTTGACACAATATGATCCTTGTAAATGTAATCACTGCTTTAGTAAGTTATGTTACTCATATATGTATTGTTTAATGACTACACAATTGCATGATGACTGGATGAATAGTTTGTAAAGGAGCGTTCTTAGGGGGACCAAGGGTAGCACGTGGGGATGCGAATCAGCTATGGGCTTCAGCTACCTCACATAGGTCATCACTGACCTATTGGCCCGTGAGGGGGGAGGACCGGGGGGGATCTGAGGGCAGGGGGGTGATGGGGGTCAGGGGAGGGGGGGAGAGCAGGGTATAGCACAGCACAATATCTGAGATATACCAGAGGTGTAATGGAGTAACGAAAAACAAAGAAAGAGGAATCCTAAATATTTAGACAGAAAAATCAAAAATGAACTTAAAGGATAAATGGTATGGCCAGATGAGCGATGTGCACCAATGAGTATATGAATTGACTCAGTTAATGTGTGTGGATATAATGACCAGGTTAAAAGACAACGGGCTTCTGCAATTCTGAGAACAATGCGCTTGGACCTCTTATGTCTGCAAGAGACGCACATAGAGGGTACAAGAGGGAGCTTAAAGGAGCAGCTAGGTTTCCATTTGATTGCAAATAATAAACAGTGGACTAAAACCAGAGGGATTGCCATACTCTCCAGACGGGGCGATATAGCAGTCAAAATAAAGCTGGAAGATCAGTGGGGCAGATGGGCTTTGGTGGAGTGCATGATAAGGGGTGAGACATTTACTATTTGTTCAGTGTATGGTTCGACCGAGGAATTAGCCTACTGGTGTACTGGATCATACTATGCTAAAACTGACATTGGCTAAATCTGAAGCTCGGGAGCTTATAGCTATCAAGGCAGCTGCGACTTTCCTGGCAAGAAAGGAGCAATGCTATGAGCTGAGCGAACTGGTCGGGCATACATTAGCAAGGTGCGCCTGAGACAGAAAACAGCAATTGGTGAGGTCAAGGAGATATCGGAAGGAAAGGGGGTATAGTTAACTAACCAGAAGGGATCCGAGAGATATTTAGACAATTCTACGGCAACTTATATAAGGAAGAACAGGCGAAAGACCCTTTGGAAATCCAAACGTATCTTAGTGAAAAAAATATATATATATTATTAACAACAAGGCAGTGGTTTAAAGTTGAACAATGATTCTCTGTGCAGGAAGCACTTTCATAATTGTAATTTTGTTATTAACTGTTGCCTAGAGTTATGATGGGGATATTTTATTAATAATAGAAAAGGTGTCCTCTATCCTGTAAAAGCAATGCACTTCCTTTGGGAAACCATGTCTTAAACCTCGGTTTTTAATAACTTAACTTATCTTTTTTTTACATTTTTAACTTGTTTATATTTTACAAATATATTGGCATTCTATATATTTATGGCTTTGTAACGCTTTTATGATACTTGTGATCGAATGAAGCTTATTTGATTGATTGAAATTCCTATACAATTAATTACTGATGGAGATAGGGAGGCGCTGGAAACTCCATTGACCGCCAAAGATATTTTTGTCGCCTTGGGTAGCCTTCCATCGGGCAAAGCCGCTGGGCCTGATCAGATTCCCCTAGAATTTTATAAAGTTTTTGAGGACTTAGTTGAAACAATACAGAAGGCCCAGATAGGTACCTCTGTTCAAGGATCAGAGGCAGGGGCAGACATAGTAATTTTTCTGAAAAAAGGAAAACCACCTAGAGAACCAGGGTCATACAGGCCAATAATGCTAATGAACTGTGACACTAATTTATTTTCTAAAATTATGGCAACCAGGCTTAGGAAGGTCAAGGTAAGATGGTCAATTCCAGTCAGCACCGCTTCATCCTAGGGAGAGGAACAATGCAGCATGTCCGCAGGGTTGTAACTCGTTTCGATGCTGCTGAAGTCTCAGGAGAACCCACGGTGGTCATGTTAATGGATGAAGAAAAGGCATTTAACCTGGTCTCCTGGGACTACCTCTGGACAGCTATAAAGTGGACACGCATGGGGTGGATTTTCCAAAGCAGTTCAGGCTTTGTATAAAGATGCTACAGCCCGATGACGAGTTATTGGAGGATATACAGCACCTTTAATAATCAAGCGCGGTACACGTCTGGGGTGTCCATGCTCACCATTGCTCTTCGCGATATATATTGATCCCCTAATTCGGAGGCTGGATGCAAACGGTGGCATTGCTCCTATAAAGTTTTAAAGCGGTACAAAAGGGGGTGGTAATGGACGGAGCATCTGAACCAATCAAACACTCACACCCAGTCAACAGATCTGGGTTTAATCCATCACCGTTCTATAGCCCCCTCTGCCACCCCAGTTCACACATGGCCATATGCAAATCAATCTGACCCTGTGCCTCATGGGAACAGTCCAGCCCGAACTGCCAAGCCATAGCTTCCCTGGACCGGAAACAAGCTTCCTAGGACCGGTTTCTGGCATTACAGCTGTCTTCAGCCAGGCTTGCTTGAATCCAGTGGCAAAGTGAGCAAGGGACTCACGTCTGAGCATACCCTGCCAACTTATGGCGAACAAAGTGGTACAAAAGGGGGTGGTGATGGACGGAGCATATGAACCAATCAAACACTCACACCCAGTCAACAGATCTGGGTTTAATCCATCACCGTTCTTTAGCCCACTCTGCCACCCCAGTTCAGACATGGCCATATGCAAATCAGTCTGACCCTGTGCCTCATGGGAACAGTCCAGCCCGAACTGCCAAACCATGCCTTCCCTGGACCGGAAACAAGCTTCCTAGGACCGGTTTCTGGCATTACCGCCATCTTCAGCCAGGCTTGCTTGAATCCAGTGACAAAGTGAGCAAGAGACTCACGTCTGAGCATACCCTGCCAACTTATGGCTAAAAAAGCTGTACAAAAGGGGGTGGTGATGGACGGAGCATCTGAACTAATCAAACACTCACACCCAGTCAACAGATCTGGGTTTAATCCATCACCGTTCTGTATCCCACTCTGCCACCCCAGTTCAGACATGGCCATATGCAAATCAGTCTGACCCTGTGCCTCATGGGAACAGTGCAGCCCGAACTGCCACGCCATGCCTTCCCTGGACCGGAAACAAGCTTCCTAGGACCCGTTTCTGGCATTACAGCCGTCTTCCGCCAGGCTTGCTTGAATCCACTGGCAAAGTGAGCAAGGTACTCACGTCTAAGCATACCCTGCCAAGTTATGGCGAACAAAGCGGTACAAAAGGGGGTGGTGATGGACAGAGCATCTGAACCAATCAAACACTCACACCCAGTCAACAGATCTGGGTTTAATCCATCACCGTTCTGTATCCCACTCTGCCACCCCAGTTCAGACATGGCCATATGCAAATCAGTCTGACCCTGTGCCTCATGGGAACAGTGCAGCCCGAACTGCCACGCCATGCCTTCCCTGGACCGGAAACAAGCTTCCTAGGACCCGTTTCTGGCATTACAGCCGTCTTCCGCCAGGCTTGCTTGAATCCACTGGCAAAGTGAGCAAGGTACTCACGTCTAAGCATACCCTGCCAAGTTATGGCGAACAAAGCGGTACAAAAGGGGGTGGTGATGGACAGAGCATCTGAACCAATCAAACACTCACACCCAGTCAACAGATCTGGGTTTAATCCATCACCGTTCGGTATCCCACTCTGCCACCCCAGTTCAGACATGGCCATATGCAAATCAGTCTGACCCTGTGCCTCATGGGAACAGTCCAGCCCGAACTGCTAAGCCATGCCTTCCCTGGACCGGAAACAAGCTTCCTAGGACTGGTTTCTGGCATTCAGCCATCTTCAGCCAGGCTTGCTTGAATCCATTGGCAAAGTGAGCGAGGGACTCATGTCTGAGCATACCCTGCCAACTTATGGCGAACAAAGCGGTACAAAAGGGGGTGGTGATGGACAGAGCATCTGAACCAATCAAACACTCACACCCAGTCAACAGATCTGGGTTTAATCCAGCACCGTTCGGTATCCCACTCTGCCACCCCAGTTCAGACATGGCCATATGCAAATCAGTCTGACCCAGTGCCTCATGGGAACAGTCCAGCCCGAACTGCTAAGCCATGCCTTCCCTGGACCGGAAACAAGCTTCCTAGGACTGGTTTCTGGCATTCAGCCATCTTCAGCCAGGCTTGCTTGAATCCATTGGCAAAGTGAGCAAGGGACTCATGTCTGAGCATACCCTGCCAACTTATGGTGAACAAAGCTGTACAAAAGGGGGTGGTAATGGACGGAGCATCTGAACCAATCAAACACTCACACCCAGTCAACAGATCTGGGTTTAATCCAGCACCGTTATTTAGCCCACTCTGCCACCCCAGTTCAGACATGGCCATATGCAAATCAGTCTGACCCTGTGCCTCATGGGGAACAGTCCAGCCCGAACTGCTAAGCCATGCCTTCCCTGGACCGGAAACAAGCTTCCTAGGACTGGTTTCTGGCATTCAGCCATCTTCAGCCAGGCTTGCTTGAATCCATTGGCAAAGTGAGCAAGGGACTCATGTCTGAGCATACCCTGCCAACTTATGGTGAACAAAGCTGTACAAAAGGGGGTGGTGATGGACGGAGCATCTGAACCAATCAAACACTCACACCCAGTCAAAAGATCTGGGTTTAACCCATCACCGTTCTTTAGCCCACTCTGCCACCCCAGTTCAGACATGGCCATATGCAAATCAGTCTTTCCCTGTGCCTCATGGGATCAGTCCAGCCGGAACTGCCAAGCCATGCCTTCCCTGGATCGGAAACAAGCTTCCTAGGACCGGTATCTGGCATTACCGCCATCTTCAGCCAGGCTTGCTTGAATCCAGTGACAAAGTTAGCAAGAGACTCATGTCTGAGCATACCCTGCCAACTTATGGCGAAAAAAGCTGTACAAAAGGGTGTGGTGATGGAAGGAGCATCTGAACTAATCAAACACTCACACCCAGTCAACAGATCTGGGTTTAATCCATCACCGTTCTTTAGCCCACTCTGCCACCCCAGTTCAGACATGGCCATATGCAAATCAGTCTTTCCCTGTGCCTCATGGGATCAGTCCAGCCGGAACTGCCAAGCCATGCCTTCCCTGGACCGGAAACAAGCTTCCTAGGACCGGTTTCTGGCATTCAGCCATCTTCAGCCAGGCTTGCTTGAATCCAGTGGCAAAGTGAGCAAGGGACTCACGTCTGAGCATACCCTGCCAACTTATGGCGAACAAAGCTGTACAAAAGGGGGTGGTGATGGACGGAGCATCTGAACCAATCAAACACTCACACCCAGTCAACAAATCTGGGTTTAATCCATCACCGTTCTTTAGCCCACTCTGCCACCCCAGTTCAGACATGGCCATATGCAAATCAGTCTGTCCCTCATAGGAATAGTCCAGCCCGAACTGCCAAGCCATGCCTTCCCTGGACCGGAAGCAAGCTTCCGAGGACTGGTTTCTGGCATTACAGCCGCCTTCAGCCAGGCTTGCTTGAATCCAGTGGCAAAGTGAGCAAGGGACTTACATCTGACCATACCCTGCCAATTTATGGCGAACAAAACGTTACAAAAGGGGGTGGTGATGGACGGAGCATCTGAACCACTCACACTCACACCCAGTCAACAGATCTGGGTTTAATTCATCACCGTTCTTTAGCCCACTCTGCCACCCCAGTTCAGACATGGCCATATGCAAATAAGTCTGTCCCTCATAGGAATAGTCCAGCCCGAACTGCCAAGCCATGCCTTCCCTGGACCGGAAGCAAGCTTCCGAGGACCGGTTTCTGGCATTACATCCGCCTTCAGCCAGGCTTGCTTGAATCCAGTGGCAAAGTGAGCAAGGGACTCACATCTGACCATACCCTGCCAATTTATGGCGAACAAAACGTTACAAAAGGGGGTGGTGATGGACGGAGCATCTGAACCAACCAAACACTCACACCCAGTCAACAGATCTGGGTTTAATTCATCACCGTTCTTTAGCCCACTCTGCCATCCCAGTTCAGACATGGCCATATGCAAATCAGTCCGACCCTGTGCCTCATGGGAACAGTCCAGCCCGAACTGCCAAACCATGCCTTCCCTGGATCGGAAACAAGCTTCCTAGGACCGGTATCTGGCATTACCGCCATCTTCAGCCAGGCTTGCTTGAATCCAGTGACAAAGTTAGCAAGAGACTCATGTCTGAGCATACCCTGCCAACTTATGGCGAAAAAAGCTGTACAAAAGGGTGTGGTGATGGAAGGAGCATCTGAACTAATCAAACACTCACACCCAGTCAACAGATCTGGGTTTAATCCATCACCGTTCTTTAGCCCACTCTGCCACCCCAGTTCAGACATGGCCATATGCAAATCAGTCTGACCCTGTGCCTCATGGGAACAGTCCAGCCCGAACTGCCAAGCCATGCCTTCCCTGGACCGGAAACAAGCTTCCTAGGACCGGTTTCTGGCATTACAGCCGTCTTCCGCCGGGCTTGCTTGAATCCACTGGCAAAGTGAGCAAGGGACTCACGTCTAAGCATACCCTGCCAAGTTATGGTGAACAAAGCGGTACAAAAGGGGGTGGTGATGAACAGAGCATCTGAACCAATCAAACACTCACACCCAGTCAACAGATCTAGGTTTAATCCATCACCGTTCTGTAACCCACTCTGCCACCCCAGTTCAGACATGGCCATATGCAAATCAGTCTGACCCTGTGCCTCATGGGAACAGTCCAGCCCGAACTGCCAAACCATGCCTTCCCTGGACCGGAAACAAGCTTCCTAGGAACGGTTTCTGGCATTCGGCCATCTTCAGCCAGGCTTGCTTGAATCCATTGGCAAAGTGAGCAAGGGACTCACATCTGACCATACCCTGCCAATTTATGGCGAACAAAACGTTACAAAAGGGGGTGGTGATGGACGGAGCATCTGAACCAACCAAACACTCACACCCAGTCAACAGATCTGGGTTTAATTCATCACCGTTCTTTAGCCCACTCTGCCACCCCAGTTCAGACATGGCCATATGCAAATCAGTCCGACCCTGTGCCTCATGGGAACAGTCCAGCCCGAACTGCCAAACCATGCCTTCCCTGGACCGGAAAAAAGCTTCCTAGGACCGGTTTCTGGCATTACAGCCATCTTCAGCCAGGCTTGCTTGAATCCAGTGACAAAGTTAGCAAGAGACTCACGTCTGAGCATACCCTGCCAACTTATGGCGAAAAAAGCTGTACAAAAGGGTGTGGTGATGGACGGAGCATCTGAACTAATCAAACACTCACACCCAGTCAACAGATCTGGGTTTAATCCATCACGGTTCTTTAGCCCACTCTGCCACCCCAGTTCAGACATGGCCATATGCAAATCAGTCTGACCCTGTGCCTCATGGGAACAGTCCAGCCCGAACTGCCAAGCCATGCCTTCCCTGGACCGGAAACAAGCTTCCTAGGACCGGTTTCTGGCATTACAGCCGTCTTCCGCCAGGCTTGCTTGAATCCACTGGCAAAGTGAGCAAGGGACTCACGTCTAAGCATACCCTGCCAAGTTATGGCGAACAAAGCGGTACAAAAGGGGGTGGTGATGGACAGAGCATCTGAACCAATCAAACACTCACACCCAGTCCACAGATCTAGGTTTAATCCATCACCGTTCTGTAACCCACTCTGCCACCCCAGTTCAGACATGGCCATATGCAAATCAGTCTGACCCTGTGCCTCATGGGAACAGTCTAGCCCGAACTGCCAAACCATGCCTTCCCTGGACCGGAAACAAGCTTCCTAGGAACGGTTTCTGGGATTCGGCCATCTTCAGCCAGGCTTGCTTGAATCCATTGGCAAAGTGAGCAAGGGACTCATGTCTGAGCATACCCTGCCAACTTATGGTGAACAAAACTGTAAAAAAGGGGGTGGTGATGGACGGAGCATCTGAACCAAACAAACACTCACACCCAGTCAATAGATCTGGGTTTAATCCATCACCGTTCTTTAGCCCACTCTGCCACCCCAGTTTAGACATGGCCATATGCAAATCAGTCTTTCCCTGTGCCTCATGGGAACAGTCCAGCCCGAACTGCCAAGCCATGCCTACCCTGGACCGGAAACAAGCTTCCTAGGACCGGTTTCTGGCATTCAGCCATCTTCAGCCAGGCTTGCTTGAATCCAGTGGCAAAGTGAGCAAGGGACTCACGTCTGAGCATACCCTGCCAACTTATGGCGAACAAAGCTGTACAAAAGGGGGTGGTGATGGACGGAGCATCTGAACCAATCAAACACTCACACCCAGTCAACAAATCTGGGTTTCATCCATCACCGTTCTTTAGCCCACTCTGCCACCCCAGTTCAGACATGGCCATATGCAAATCAGTCTGTCCCTGTGCCTCATGGGAACAGTCCAGCCCGAACTGCCAAGCCATGCCTACCCTGGACCGGAAACAAGCTTCCTAGGACCGGTTTCTGGCATTCAGCCATCTTCAGCCAGGCTTGCTTGAGTCCAGTGGCAAAGTGAGCAAGGGACTCACGTCTGAGCATACCCTGCCAACTTATGGCGAACAAAGCTGTACAAAAGGGGGAGGTGATGGACGGAGCATCTGAACCAATCAAACACTCACACCCAGTCAACAAATCTGGGTTTAATCCATCACCGTTCTTTAGCCCACTCTGCCACCCCAGTTCAGACATTGCCATATGCAAATCAGTCTGTCCCTGTGCCTCATAGGAATAGTCCAGCCCGAACTGCCAAGCCATGCCTTCCCTGGACCGGAATCAAGCTTCCGAGGACCGGTTTCTGGCATTACAGCCGCCTTCAGCCAGGCTTGCTTGAATCCAGTGGCAAAGTGAGCAAGGGACTCACGTCTAAGCATACCCTGCCAAGTTATGGCGAACAAAGCGGTACAAAAGGGGGTAGTGATGGACAGAGCATCTGAACCAATCAAACACTCACACCCAGTCAACAGATCTGGGTTTAATCCATCACCGTTCTGTAACCCACTCTGCCACCCCAGTTCAGACATGGCCATATGCAAATCAGTCTGACCCTGTGCCTTATGGGAACAGTCCAGCCCGAACTGCTAAGCCATGCCTTCCCTGGACCGGAAACAAGCTTCCTAGGACTGGTTTCTGGCATTCAGCCATCTTCAGCCAGGCTTGCTTGAATCCATTGGCAAAGTGAGCAAGGGACTCATGTCTGAGCATACCCTGCCAACTTATGGTGAACAAAGCTGTACAAAAGGGGGTGGTGATGGACGGAGCATCTGAACCAATCAAACACTCACACCCAGTCAATAGATCTGGGTTTAACCCATCACCGTTCTTTAGCCCACTCTGCCACCCCAGTTCAGACATGGCCATATGCAAATCAGTCTTTCCCTGTGCCTCATGGGATCAGTCCAGCCGGAACTGCCAAGCCATGCCTTCCCTGGACCGGAAACAAGCTTCCTAGGACCGGTTTCTGGCATTCAGCCATCTTCAGTCAGGCTTGCTTGAATCCTGTGGCAAAGTGAGCAAGGGACTCACGTCTGAGCATACCCTGCCAACTTATGGCGAACAAAGCTGTACAAAAGGGGGTGGTGATGGACGGAGCATCTGAACCAATCAAACACTCACACCCAGTCAACAAATCTGGGTTTAATCCATCACCGTTCTTTAGCCCACTCTGCCACCCCAGTTCAGACATGGCCACATACAAATCAGTCTGTCCCTCATAGGAATAGTCCAGCCCGAACTGCCAAGCCATGCCTTCCCTGGACCGGAAGCAAGCTTCCGAGGACCGGTTTCTGGCATTACAGCCGCCTTCAGCCAGGCTTGCTTGAATCCAGTGGCAAAGTGAGCAAGGGACTCACATCTGACCATACCCTGCCAATTTATAGCGAACAAAACGTTACAAAAGGGGGTGGTGATGGACGGAGCATCTGAACCAACCAAACACTCACACCCAGTCAACAGATCTGGGTTTAATTCATCACCGTTCTTTAGCCCACTCTGCCACCCCAGTTCAGACATGGCCATATGCAAATCAGTCCGACCCTGTGCCTCATGGGAACAGTCCAGCCCGAACTGCCAAACCATGCCTTCCCTGGACCGGAAACAAGCTTCCTAGGACCGGTTTCTGGCATTACCGCCATCTTCAGCCATGCTTGCTTGAATCCAGTGACAAAGTTAGCAAGAGACTCATGTCTGAGCATACCCTGCCAACTTATGGCGAAAAAAGCTGTACAAAAGGGTGTGGTGATGGACGGAGCATCTGAACTAATCAAACACTCACACCCAGTCAACAGATCTGGGTTTAATCCATCACCGTTCTTTAGCCCACTCTGCCACCCCAGTTCAGACATGGCCATATGCAAATCAGTCTGACCCTGTGCCTCATGGGAACAGTCCAGCCCGAACTGCCAAGCCATGCCTTCTCTGGACCGGAAACAAGCTTCCTAGGACCGGTTTCTGGCATTACAGCCGTCTTCCGCCAGGCTTGCTTGAATCGACTGGCAAAGTGAGCAAGGGACTCACGTCTAAGCATACCCTGCCAAGTTATGGCGAACAAAGCGGTACAAAAGGGGGTGGTGATGGACAGAGCATCTGAACCAATCAAACACTCACACCCAGTCAACAGATCTAGGTATAATCCATCACCGTTCTGTAACCCACTCTGCCACCCCAGTTCAGACATGGCCATATGCAAATCAGTCTGACCCTGTGCCTCATGGGAACAGTCCAGCCCGAACTGCCAAACCATGCCTTCCCTGGACCGGAAACAAGCTTCCTAGGAACGGTTTCTGGCACTCGGCCATCTTCAGCCAGGCTTGCTTGAATCCATTGGCAAAGTGAGCAAGGGACTCATGTCTGAGCATACCCTGCCAACTTATGGTGAACAAAGCTGTACAAAAGGGGGTGGTGATGGACGGAGCATCTGAACCAATCAAACACTCACACCCAGTCAACAAATCTGGGTTTCATCCATCACCGTTCTTTAGCCCACTCTGCCACCCCAGTTCAGACATGGCCATATGCAAATCAGTCTGTCCCTGTGCCTCATGGGAACAGTCCAGCCCGAACTGCCAAGCCATGCCTACCCTGGACCGGAAACAAGCTTCCTAGGACCGGTTTCTGGCATTCAGCCATCTTCAGCCAGGCTTGCTTGAATCCAGTGGCAAAGTGAGCAAGGGACTCACGTCTGAGCATACCCTGCCGACTTATGGCGAACAAAGCTGTACAAAAGGGGGTGGTGATGGACGGAGCATCTGAACCAATCAAACACTCACACCCAGTCAACAAATCTGGGTTTAATCCATCACCGTTCTTTAGCCCACTCTGCCACCCCAGTTCAGACATTGCCATATGCAAATCAGTCTGGCCCTGTGCCTCATAGGAATAGTCCAGCCCGAACTGCCAAGCCATGCCTTCCCTGGACCGGAAGCAAGCTTCCGAGGACCAGTTTCTGGCATTACAGCCGCCTTCAGCCAGGCTTGCTTGAATCCAGTGGCAAAGTGAGCAAGGGACTCACATCTGACCATACCCTGCCAATTTATGGCGAACAAAACGTTACAAAAGGGGGTGGTGATGGACGGAGCATCTGAACTATCCAAACACTCACACCCAGTAAACATATCTGGGTTTAATCCATCTCCGTTCTTTAGCCCACTCTGCCACCCCTGTTCAGACATGGCCATATGCAAATCAGTCTGTCCCTGTGCCTCATGGGAACAGTCCAGCCCGAACTGCCAAGCCATGCCTTCCCTGGACCGGAAACAAGCTTCCTAGGACCGGTTTCTGACATTACAGACGTCTTCCGCCAGGCTTGCTTGAAACCACTGGCAAAGTGAGCAAGGGACTCACGTCTAAGCATACCCTGCCAACTTATGGCGAACAAAGCGGTACAAAAGAGGGTGGTGATGGACAGAGCATCTGAACCAATCAAACACTCACACCCAGTCAACTGATCTGGGTTTAATCCATCACCGTTCTGTAACCCACTCTGCCACCCCAGTTCAGACATGGCCATATGCAAATCAGTCTGACCCTGTGCCTCATGGGAACAGTCCTGCCCGAACTGCCAAGCCATGCCTTCCCTGGACCGGAAACAAGCTTCCTAGGACCGGTTTCTGGCATTCAGCCATCTTCAGCCAGGCTTGCTTGAATCCAGTGGCAAAGTGAGCAAGGGACTCACGTCTGAGCATACCCTGCCAACTTATGGCGAACAAAGCTGTACAAAAGGGGGTGGTGATGGACGGAGCATCTGAACCAATCAAACACTCACACCCAGTCAACAAATCTGGGTTTAATCCATCACCGTTCTTTAGCCCACTCTGCCACCCCAGTTCAGACATGGCCATATGCAAATCAGTCTGTCCCTGTGCCTCATAGGAATAGTCCAGCCCGAACTGCCAAGCCATGCCTTCCCTGGACCGGAAACAAGATTCCTAGGACGGGTTTCTGGCATTCAGCCATCTTCAGCCAGGCTTGCTTGAATCCAGTGGCAAACTGAGCAAGGGACTCTCGTCTGAGCATACCCTGCCAACTTATGGCGATCAAAGCTGTACAAAAGGGGGTGGTGATGGACGGAGCATCTGAACCAATCAAACACTCACACCCAGTCAACAAATCTGGGTTTAATCCATCACCGTTCGTTAGCCCACTCTGCCACCACAGTTCAGACATGGCATATGCAAATCAGTCTGTCCCTGTGCCTCATAGGAATAGTCCAGCCCGAACTGCCAAGCCATGCCTTCCATGGACAGGAAGCAAGCTTCCGAGGACCAGTTTCTGGCATTACAGCCGTCTTCAGCCAGGCTTGCTTGAATCCAGTGGCAAAGTGAGCAAGGGACTCACATCTGACCATACCCTGCCAATTCATGGCGAACAAAACGTTACAAAAGGGGATGGTGATGGACGGAGCATCTGAACCAACCAAACACTCACACCCAGTCAACATATCTGGGTTTAATCCATCTCCGTTCTTTAGCCCACTCTGACACCCCTGTTCCGACATGGCCATATGCAAATCAGTCTGACCCTGTGCCTCATGGAAACAGTCCAGCCCGAACTGCCAAGTCATGCCTTCCCTGGACCGGAAAAAAGCTTCCTAGGACCGGTTTCTGGCATTACAGCCGTCTTCAGCCAGGCTTGCTTGAATCCAGTGGCAAAGTGAGCAAGGGACTCACGTCTGAGCATACCCTGCCAACTTATTGCGAACAAAGCGGTACCAAAGGGGGTGGTGATGGACGGAGCATTTGAACCAATCAAACACTCACACCCAGTCAACAGATCTGTGTTTAATCCATCACCGTTCTTTAGCCCACTCTGCCACCCCAGTTCACACATGGCCATATGCAAATCAGTCTGACTCTGTGCCTCATAGGAACAGTCCAGCCCGAACTGCCAAGCCATGCCTTCCCTGGACCGGAAACAAGCTTCCTAGGACCGGTTTCTGGCATTACAGCCGTCTTCAGCCAGGCTTGCTTGAATCCAGTGGCAAAGTGAGAAAGGGACTCACGTCTGAGCATACCCTGCCAACTTATGGCAAACAAAGCGGTTCAAAAGGGGGTGGTGATGGACGGAGCATCTGAACCAATCAAACACTCACACCCAATCAACAGATCTGGGTTTAATCCATAACCGTTCTTTATCCCTCTCTGCCATTCCAGTTCAGACATGGCCATATGCAAATCAGTCTGACCATGTGCCTCATGGGAACAGTCCAGCCCAAACTACCAAGCCATGCCTTCCCTGGACCAGAAACAAGCTTCCTAGGACCGGTTTCTGGCATTACAGCCGTCTACTGCCAGGCTTGCTTGAATACAGTGGCAAAGTGAGTCACCCCGAGTGGGACGGGTATGCTCAGACGTGAGTCCCATGCTCTCCATGCCACTGGAATCAAGCTATCCTGGCTGATGACAGCTGATAGCTAGAAACCGGTCCTAGGATGCTTGATTCCAGTCCAGGGAAGACATGGCTTGGCAGTTCGAGCTGGACTGTTCCCATGAGGCACAGGGTCAAGACTGCTTTGCTTATGGCCATGTCTGAACTGGGGCGGTGTAGTAAGCAAAATAACAATGGATTATTCCCAGATCTGTGACTGGGGGTGAATGTTTTGCCATTGTGCCACATTCCGTCCATCAATTTTTGTTTTTGCATTGTCACCCCGAGTGGGACGGGTATGCTCAAACGTGAGTCCCGTTCTCTCCATGCCACTGGAATCAAGCTATCCTGGCTGATGACGGCTGATAGCCAGAAACCAGTCGTAGGATGCTTGATTCCGGTCCAGGGAAGACATGGCTTGGCAGTTCGGGCTGGACTGTTCCCATGAGGCACAGGGTCAAAACTGCTTTGCTTATGTCCATGTCTGAACTGGGGTAGTGTGGTGAGCAAAATAATAATGGATTAAACCCAGATCTGTGACTGGGGGTGAATGTTTTGCCATTGTACCACATTCCGTCCATCAATTGTTGTTTTTGCATTGTCACCCCGAGTGGGACGAGTATGCTCAGACGTGAGTCCCGTGCTCTCCACGCCACTGGAATCAAGCTATCCTGGCTGATGACGGCTGATAGCCAGAAACCGGTCCTAGGATGCTGGATTCCGGTCCAGGGAAGACATGGCTTGGCAGTTCGGGCTGGACTGTTCCCATAAGGCGCAGGGTCAAGACTGCTTTGCATATGGCCATGTCTGAACTGGGGTGGTGTGGTGAGCAAAATAACAATGAATTAAACCCAGATCTGTGACTGCGGGTGAATGTTTTGCCATTGTGCAACATTCCCTCCATCAATTGTTGGTTTTTTCATTGTCACCCCGAGTGGGACGGGTATGCTCAGACGTGAGTCCCGTGCTCTCCACGCCACTGGAATCAAGCTATCCTGGCTGATGATGGCTGATAGCCAGAAACCAGTCCTAGGATGCTTGATTGCGGTCCAGGGAAGACATGGCTTGGCAGTTCATGCTGGACTGTTCCCATGAGGCACAGGGTCAAGACTGCTTTGCATATGGCCATGTCTGAACTGGGGTGGTGTGGTGAGCAAAGTAACAATGGATTAAACCCAGATCTGTGACTCGGGGTTAATGTTTTGCCATTGTGCAACATTCCGTCCATCAATTGTTGTTTTTCCTATAAAGTTTCAAGGTCTAGAATATAAAACCTTGGCATCCGCAGAAGACATCGCACTGGTAACTGTATCTCAGGAAAACGCCCTAATTGCAATGGAGTCGGAAGCTCAAACCTTTAGCCTTGTATCAGGGTATGCCTTAAATGGGTCTAAGACTCTGATAGTCAAGAATACGGGGGCTGTGTGTGATGATATACATGTTGTTGACTCAGCTGCTTATCTAGGGATCAACATATCTGTGGAACTGGGAAAGACTGTAGATAGAAACATTGAGTCAATAAAATCTAAATCTGAAAACGATTTGGATAGAATGCAAAATCTACACCAATCCCTAGTGGGGCGCTGCAATGTGGTGAAAATTGGTGTTCCTACCAAACATTTTGTATCTTTTTAGGGCAATTCCACTTGAATTTCAGGGAAAATGTTTTTTAGCACTAGAGCATATAGTTAACAGGTTTATTTGGGCACATGGGTAAATTAAGAGGGGGCTATGTTTTATGTCTTTGCCAAGGGAGAGAGGATGATGGGCTGTTCCCGATTTCAGAATGTGTTATTGGGTGGCAGTCTTTCAGTATATGAGCAGGGTAATTGGTGGAGACGTGTCTGACCCACAGGTCAAGACTGGATCGGTTGATTTGTATTCTATTTTGATCGGAGAAGCGGAGAATTGTTTTTTTAAGTTTACTGACCCTAGCTACTTTAAAAGAACTAGGTACAAACTCTAGATGGCTGCATTTAAGGTCTGGACAGCATTTCTTTAAAAAAATGGTCTTGGCAGGTTGAATGGCTACACTCAGTTATTTAGGAATCCAACTCTCCCTTGGGAAATCTTTGCAGACTCCATATTGTCGGAATGGGAAAGGGGTGGAATCGGAAATTGGGTGGTCTAATGGCGCCGCATGGAATTCAGCAGTTTATAGACATACAGAATAGCTATGGTATCAACAAAATAATTTTTTTTAAATACCTTCAAATTGGGAGCATTCTAGGTGGGAAAAACGGAGGGGGGCTGTGGATTCGATAAAAACAGAATTATGGATGTTATTATGTAAGGGGAAGACTTTACTATTGGGAGGATATATGCTAAGCTCTCTAAATTACAATCTTGAAAAATACGAGAAGACATGGGTAGATAAACATGGCATAGATCAAGATTGCTTTCAAGATTCACTAGAATCAGATCAAACCATCTTATGCTCTGCAGGGCTTCAAGCTCAACAGTATAACACAATCTACTCCTTGTATTATACTCCTGCAAGGCTAGCGCAATGGGAGGGAGAAACAGGAACCAGATGCCCTCGATGTGATAGCACGGACGCTGAAATAATACATATGTTTGCGTCATGTCCCCAGCTGCAGGCTTTGAGGAATGCGATAGAATTATTTTTGGACAGAACTTTAGAAATAAAAATTTGTCTCACTCGTTCTATAATATTGCTGGGGATAAATAGTGAGGACCGTCGAGATCCATCACAATACTTCCTCTTCATGGCCATGTCAGTACTGCGTATCTGCATTGCCTCAGCGTGGCTCGACAAAGCAGCTCCAACTTTCCAACAATGGCTCAATAGGTTGTTGTCTACCTACAATCTCGAGAAGGGGATTTATGAAAAGAAGGGGAAAAGGGGGAGGTTGCTTGGCAAACGTATTTGGATACCCATCTATAGATGGAAGTATAATCTATATAAATTAGTATCCCCCACTCACTTTTCATTGGGTGGCCCTAAGAAGGGGTACCCAAAACGGGAGAATACATTATCTAATTTTAATACTTATTGTTGTAAATGCAATTCAGGCTTATCACTGTTGTTTTGGCTTTATCTTTTGTCGACCTAGGATGTGTGTCTCTTATCCACTGATGATTCTTTTCATTCATATCAGGGCCTGGGTAAACAAGTATGGCCAAATTTTGGAGCCGCCTAGACTCTTAAAATGATCAGGCCAGTAGTGGAGCCCCGCCGGGCTCTGCAAACAACTGATGTCCCAAGCCCCCCCCCACGGGAACTTTAAACCAATGGTAGCCATGTTTGAGCGGCCCTCTAGCTAGCGGGGCCTCTCAGGGGATCAACTCCACCAGTCTGGGCAAAGGGGGCGGGTACTGACACCTCCCCCCAAACCATGTGGAATTCAGCCCGTACTCACTGGGCTGCTCTCTCTCCTTAATGAACTGTATCTGCAGGGATTTCCGAGTCGCAGGCACGAAGTGGAGCTCTCTCCTCTGTCATGTGAGCCCCGCATGGATAGCTGCTGCTCTGCACCCAAGCCGATTCCTCCTCATCACGCGCGGTGGGAGCAGGCACCGGCATTTGTGCCTCGAGCCCCCTCCAAGCTTCATTGGCTGGCGCCTGTGGGGCTCTCCCTCAGCCATGGGAGCCCCGCACAGGCAGGCGCAAGCCTCCCTACTCCGGGCGGCTTCTCTCCTCCACACGGGAGACAAGCGAGGCGCGGCATGGCTTCCCCCAGGCAGGGAGAAGTGGAAATGGCGCACACCAGGCCCTGCCCACAGTCAGGCGCGAGGGCCCGGCTTCCTGGTCTTGCCCAACAGGGCAGCAGCAGTGATTTCTACCTTTGCGGCAAGAGGGGTAGGCTCCCTCAACAATAAGAATAAAGTTAGAAGCGGGTGGACACCTGCTTGGGCTCCATAAGCGGGGTGGCACCCACATTGAGGACAAAGTAAAAACGAAGATGCAGGATGGACACCTGCTGAATTAAAGTAAAAATACGTGGAATAAACGGGGTGGGCACCAGCAAAAGCCCACAAGGAAGGGGAAATCCCTACGAGGGGGATTCCCTCGGCAAGGCCTGCAGCTCCACGCTGCTCAGCCCTGAGGCTCTAAGGCTGCATCAAGCCTTGGCAAAAGCAAAATGAGGAGCAACAGGTCCCAGCAGTCCCGAAGGCATCAAGGGGGCATTGTAGGGCCCCCATGGCGGTCCCTCCTCGGCCTCACCAGCAGCCAGCTCCCTCTGTCAAAAGAGAACAACATCATGGGGTCACAGCCCCTATATTTATATCACATTTTCCTTTGTCTACAACTGTAGGGCATGGGGAGAATCAGATAAAACTGGCTCAGTAGCACTTGGTTTTGCTCAGCTCCCCTCTCTATTCACAGGACAGGCCAGGGACATCAGACGCACCACCGGAGGTGTAGCCAGCATTGTGGAGGGAAGGCACAGCCCTATTCAGGTCCCAGGTGCAACTCCTCCCTCCCGTCTACATGCAGATCTCCCTTTTTACCACCGGGCAGACCCATCCTGCCTCCTGGAGCAAAGCACACCAGCCAGCCCCTGTCAATCACAAGCCAGGCATGAAATTCACATCAGGCAGGCAGACACTGCACCCAGAAATGCCAACTTCTAAAAGTGGCACTTCTCCACTAGTCACAATAAATCTGTGCACACCATTGCGCAGCCTTTATTCTCACGAGTTCGTACATACCAAACTCGCCCCTGCACTCCTATCTCATCAGGAACTACCAGGGACACACATATCCCCCATGCATTCCTATGGGAGGGCAGGCCAGCCTCATCACACATACACAGAGAGCGCACGCACTTTACACTGGACCACAGTGCTAAAGTGCACAGAGGCCTAAAATCACCAACACTAGGTTACAGAAAAAGGCTAGGAGAATGCAAAACGTTTCGGGGTGAACCTGCCAAAAGGGCCAAGTCCAACACCAAATATGAAACGTATTAACAACACGGGACTGCCTAGTGCATTATCCACAATGTACAGAGCATGATCTATACAAATTAGTAGGTATGTATGCATGACTGAGCCTATAATTATGCTCGCTGCAACAATACATGCCTACCTGCCACACCACCTTCAGACCATATTTCCTGGAACGAACTGCCCGGTCGGACACTCTGGAATTTCTCTAGTAGACTGAGGCTAGGGATACTTTTAGAGTAGGATGAGCTGTCATTACCCAAACATGCCCTTACCGTCACATTCTAGTCACAAACTCCTGAAGCATGGGGCTGGCTTTAACATTTGTGCCAGGGTTCACTATGTTTTTTAGTCTGGCTAGGCTCTCTATCTCTTTGACCTTCATGCACCACAAACAACATGTGTTACTCAGCCATCCAAATAAAATTGGTGCCCTTAAGCTACTGAAAAGCGGAGTTCTTTGACTTCAACAACGTGCTACGCTAATGTTACACTGTCATAAAATACAATACAAAGGCTAGTATAACTCGACAATGGAGTACGTCAAGTCAGAGTAAAAATCCCTGTCCACTTTCCAAATATTTTAACGTATATATTCTGAAAACTGTATCACACACGATTCGCTTTGGCTGCTCCGAACTGACTTCAGTGTGGCATGTCATTCCGAATTATTTTAAAAGACATGAATAAACAAATAATTATATCTGCGAAAATGTATCTTTTTTTTTCAAAGTACAATTTACAATCTAAGAGGGACAGTACAAGTTTGAGCTACAATCTGTTTCACTTTGTTACTTAGCGAGCTCGGCGATTGCCCTTGATTAGAATTATGAGTTCATTTGAGATTGAGTGATATTGCAGGACGCTACTGAAAACGTCTGCAGGCCTCATTGTTGGGCCATGAAATTGAAGGGCTTTCAATTCGTTGCAATATAATTCACTTCGTTTCTTTTGTAAAGCCAGTTATACAGTTTGCTCAAGGCCCGCTATGTCTGATTTATACATTTTGTTCAATTCAGACATTTTACATTCAGTACAGACAGATCTGTGAATAGATAGCTTGAGGTCGTTTTCGATTGCAGCTGGGGAAGTCTGTGAATATCCTGTGTCTCGCAGAGCAAGGGAACGATTGACATGTTGTGTATGTCTGTGTACTTCCATATTATACATACGTTATATATCTGATTGTCCACACGTATCTATTTCAGAAAGAATGTGTCTCAGCAGGTTAGCAAAGCCGTCAGTCACGCTCAGGTACTTTCACAAGTAAAAGTAGAAGCAATGGGGGGGCGTGGCTTGTACGGTAATGTGGACGGGTGCCTGAGTCCACTACCTCTGCCACCCCGAGACAAATAACGGCGAGAAAATGGCGAGACGGGCTTAGCCCAGAGCAAGACCAAAGGAGGCTGTGTCTGAACAAGCAAGGCACAGAAGACTAGCAAGGAAACACACTTTTAATCAGAGAGACTCGCGTAATCAGCAGAGAAACAGCGGAGAGAAGAAGCAAGCACGCAAGACAAGATGGCGACGCGCGTTAAATAGCACGGACAGAACGATCGGTGGGAGAGCTAGGCGGGGGTCAAAGGTAAGGGAGAGTGAGTTTTTTGGAGCCTCCCCCCATTTACCACCATTGCCCCTACCGGCCATCACGCTAAGAAAGACACCGGAGTAGGCGGTGAATAGCGATGCAACACCCCAGCGACAAAACAAAACCGAAGCCACAAGCGCTGGAGGCGGCCATCTTGCGCAGCCACACACGCATAGCAACGCAACTCTGAGGGTAGGAGACAACAACTGAACGAACAACCTGTGTGTGCACCGGAGGCCGTCCGGATATCTCACCGGGGATCTGGCAATCGCCCAGTAGCCACCCGCCTCCCACCGCAGCCGACACAAGGGAGAGGGCCATCAAGGAGGCGAGAACAGCCGACCAGCATGGAGAGAAACGAAACCGAAGGTGACTAACAGGGGCGGCCATTTTGACGGGGGACGCCCTAATACAACGGCGGGCCCCCGAACCGAACCGAACAGAGAAGAACGGCAAAAAGCTACAGCAGCCCACAACAACAACCGAAGCCCGGGAAAGCACAGAGGGACAGCGGGTCTCGAAGAACGGAGGGGAATAGCCAGAAGGATACGGAGCTCAAGCCATGTAACGCTACGTGCTAAAGGTTCCGGGGTACCTCCTCACCGGGGGGGCCCCTTGATACCCAGCGACAACAGTCGTAACCTGCCCGAGCCTATCCTACAACCCGGTACCTACCCCTGTAGTTCAGCAGCCAGAACAAGGAGGAAGGAGCTCACAAAGAGGAGTCAAAGTAAGGGGGTTCACACAGCAGCAGCGGTGCCCCCCCGATACAATGCATTTAAAAGCAGTGCTGCTCGGAGGCACAACGTACAACGTGCAAGGGCAACAACAGCAAAGGTCTAAGGGGGATGCCCACAGGACGCAACCACAACAGCAACAACAGCGCAAAGAAACCCAAGAGCTCTAAGCCCACAAGGGTGGGAGGCCGAACAAAGTCGACACAACCCAGCGGCTCAAAAGGTCATCCAACAAGGAGCCAGTGTGCGTCAAAGCACGAGGGCTACATCGGAAGGAAAGGGAGCTGGCGGGTGCAAAGACCAGGACAAGGGCGATCCGTGAGCCCAGCAGATTCCGGCTAGAAAGCTCGAGCACAAATAAAGGACCCCCGGGCACGAGAGAGGACACAACTAGACAACAAAAGGACGGCAGACTCCACACATACCTGGCCAGAAGAGGGTTCAAAAAGATAGCACGCCAAGACGGTAAACTCTTGAATGACAGCAAAAAAGTCAGGAAAGACCCGCCGGACTCCCCGTCAAAGACTAAAAATGACCTCAAGAACGAAACCACATTGGAAACAATCCTGAAAAAGATAACGGAAGGGAACGAGCTGGCTAAAGCAACCAAAAAAACGATAGACAACATGCAATTAGAACTGGCGGCCATAAGAGCGGACCAGAGCAAGACAAACACCAGGCTGGATACAGCAGAAAAAAGGATCAACGACTTGGAAGACGCCAATGTCCAATCGAACAAAGACCTGGGTTATGTGGCCAAGACCTCAAACAGCCTGCAGAAACTCCTGGCAGAGCAGGACGACCATAGCAGAAAGGGGAACATAAGACTTCTGTGCATCCCAGAAGAGGAAGAACACAAACCAGGATCTTGCTCAGCTCTAATTGAGGCTCTATTGCCACAACTGACGGGCCTAAACTTTGATAGACAATTCGAGGTAGACAAGGCATACAGAGTGCCGGCGCTCAAACCACAACATGGCCGCGGGCCGCGCCCGATCATATGCAAACCGCTACGAGCGAACCAAACGGAAGCAATCTTCGCATTCGCAAGGAAAAGCCAGAACCCGAGATGGAATGGCAACCAAATAATAATCACGCAGGACTTCTCAAGACAAACGGTGGAAACCAGGAAGGGGTTCCTGGCCCTAAGAGACAGGCTCCGTAGAGACAACATAGCCTTCAGTTTTGCGGGTCCAGCTAGATTGAGGATCACCGATAAAAGGGGAACTCTGGTTTTTGAGGATCCCAAAGAGTTAAGAAGGTACCTACATGGACCAGACCCAGAGGACATGGAGGCCCAAAGCCCGGGCCCCGGGAAAAGAAGAGCCCCGCCGGACAACGCAGAATCCAGTTCCGCCTCGTAAGCCCAAAGCCCGAAGCGTCACAGACAATCTCACGCTGGAACTGCTACATTGAACAGCTACACTGCTCAAACAACCAACCTGCCCCAGTGGACTGTAAGCTCTCAGAATCAAGGCAGAAAGAGAGCTAAAAGGCCATAAAACAGAGCTACCTCAGAAACCCGCCATGGCGACCATGGCCCCATGAACAAGTCAAGACCCGAAAGGGGGAACACACATATACTTTAAGTACTACCTCATGTGCATATATATAGAGATCCAGCAAGGGGGACGCAGCCTTTCGGCAGGACAACATGGGGCTAAGCTCAGGACTATACTCGGGGGGAGGGGAGGGTCCTTGCTGTCACACGCCTGCAGTGCAAAGCACGGGGGGAGGAGGAGGGGGGTGGAGGGGGGAGGGGGTGGGCTCTCCAGGTACAGTTGTGCGTGTTTCTCTATCTCTCTCTATCTCTATTTTTTTTTTTTTTCTCTATGTCTTTCTTCTTTCTTCTTCCCACCCCACACCTTCTTTCTACCTCGGGGGCAAGATTAAACTACCTTCACGCCAGCCAGGGCTTCCAGGCCATTACACAAGTGCGATAACAACATTTGATATGCCACTGGGGGGTGCAGAGCGATGGCAATCTGTGCAGACCACCACACTGTCGGGCAAAGTTTACGATATGAGATGACACCCCCAGTACACAGCCAGCTACTCTCCGATTTAAAGGTGGTGTCCCTCAATGTCAAAGGGCTCAACCACCCAGTCAAACAGAGGAAGATTCTGAACTACTTAGCGAAACTGAAGAGTGATGTGTACGTCCTCCAAGAGACGAAACTCTCAGTGGAGGACGAGCAGCGCCTCAAAGCAAACTGGATAGGTGACTCCTTCTGCTCACCAGCCATACATAAAAAGAGAGGGGTCATAACATTGGTAAATAAGAAAGCCAAACTCACCTTACGCGAGAACTACGCTGACCAGGAAGGGAGGCTACTAGTAACGAGCCTCAAGAGAGGCGATGAGTCGATACACATAGCCAATATATATATATGGGCCCAACTCAGAAGACAAGGTATTTTGGGAAGGGGTGGAGTCCAGACTGGACAATCTCCCCCACGACGACCTACTGCTGGTGGCCGGGGATCTGAATCAGGTGCTAGACCAGGCATTAGAAAGACATCCAAACAGGGCGAGCCATAGGTCCCAGGGGCAGAACACCCTGAGGAACCTCTGTACCAAACTCCACCTTAGAGACTCATGGAGACTGCAACACCCAGACGCAAGAGAATACTCATTCTACTCACACCCTCATAACTCATACAGCAGAATCGATTACACCTTAATGTCAGCCTTGCACACACACCTCATTGACCAAATGGAAATCGCCCCAATAACAATATCAGACCATGCACACATCAGCCTTTCGCTCAGCGGGCGACATAACGAGCGCCCTAGCTACAGATGGCGACTAAACAGGGACATCCTGAAGCACCCCACCAATACAGCTGAAATCGAAGAGGCCATCAAAGAATATCTTGCACTTAATGACAGCGTTTTCAGCTGCATTAGATTTAGTAGGTTGCAAATAGCAATGGCACTGTTTGACAAATCTTCACAAAACTTTTTTTTTTTAAATGTCTCATCCACCTTAACTACTTTCTGTAAAGTTTCAGGGTGACCGGTCACGTGTGGGCAGAGAAAATGGCGGTGGTCTCAAAATATATTTGACCAATTCATTTGTCCAGCGGAAAAATTCAAAGAAGCTACAGAATGACATCAAATTTTAAGCAAGCTTGAGCCAGAAAGTGTGATTTGTGTAATATGGTGTAAATCTGTTAGGTAGGCTTGTCAATAAGTATACACAATATTTGTATATATCACGCTGTGAAGGATCCGTGGAAAAACTCCAAAAGTTCAAATGATTTGATTTGATTGACTACCACTACATCAACAAAAATGTACCAAGGGCTCAGGGACTCAAGCCCCTGTCCTGAAACAAAATTTAAAAAAAACATTTAGAGGGGCAGGGTAAGGATGCCTTGACCGTCCAGACCGCTGGCGGGGGGTCTTCTAGGACCCCCAAGGGTCCAAAATGGCCTTTTTTTAAATCAGCACCATGAATCAGTGAAGGATCCACAGATCCACAGTGACTGTTAAAAAAGAAAAATTAAGCAGTGTCCTGCCTTTAGAAAAAAACCCTCAGTGTGGGCCGAAGCCCAGTGGCGGCACATTGGTTTTCTTTGTGGAGGGGGCATGTGGTCCCTCCTTAAGCCTTTGCATCTCTCTTTTACAAACCTTGTCATAGAGGCCCAAGGACCTTATCCTCCGGGAACAATTGTAAAATTATAGGGAAGGGTAGGCAGATCCCCTCCAAAAGCCTTCAAGAGACCCAAGATACTCCATCCTCCCGGGCTGGTATTTCTATAATGTAGAGGGGGTGTTCGGAGCCCTTCCTTGAGCCTCATCTAGGCACCAGGGACCCCAAACCCCATGCCAGAGTTTTGTTTTGGGGAGGGGCTGTGCACTGGGCCTTCCTTCCTGATGATCTGCTCCAGGGACCCCAAGACCCAGAGCTCAATCTCAGTTGCCCAGTCCCCCAGGATAACTGTGATCCCCTGACCGAGAGAGTGCAAGCATTCACTGCCCATACTTTCTTAAACAGGGAACCCAACGTTGGTCACGCCTGGGCAGGAGCAGAGAAAAATGCTTCTACTGTCCAAGTGGGAGCAATGTTACTGATCTGGCTCCTGCCAACACCGCAATGAGTGCTGGCTAGGGATCCCGCTGGGCCTTGGGGGCTTTGAGTCTCCCCTGTGGCCTCTATGAATTAGAAGGCATGTGGGTGCCCTGGATGGGCAACAGGACACCCACGACAAAATACAATTTTTACATCTCTGACCAGGGGCTCAACTCAATTGGTCATGTGGGTGCACTGGGGGGCACCAGGGCACTAACTGCAAAATAAAAATTGGTTGGCTTCCAGCAGGGGAGTTGCCAGACTTTGTGGGGGACCAGGGACTCTCTGCACAGCCTGAAACAAATAGAAGGTATGTAGGTGCCCCAGCAATGATGTTGGCTGCCTGCCTGAGAGAAGGCCCTGCAGCCAACCCCATGCTAGAAAAAATCTGTGTGCAGCATCCGACTGCCTAACCACAAGGGCATAGAGTGAGGGTCCTAAATTAACTATATAGATGTTTAAGTAATATCTATATACCTATATATATGCATATATACATATATATATTCACTGGAAAAACCATAGGTTTCAGGGACGTTATAGTTAGTTGGACATTTCACTCGTACAAAACCAGAGAAATTCGGCTGTTATAGTTAGTAGAGCTAACTATAACTCGCGTCCCGCAATGCACCGCTGATGACATCACATATTACATCACTCATGACATGGTCAATGACATCACTGATGCCATCACTGATAATGTCATCCAGTGACTATGTGTTTCTATAAAGTTTAAATATGTTTTATATATATGCCAAGGTGTATTGAAGAATGAGTGGGTGTATAAGTGTCTGGGCGGAGGATTTAATATGTGTGTATAAGTGAGTGATTAATTCTGTCTTACTGAATGCATGGGTCAGTGACTAAACTGGGTGAATGTCTGTATCAGTCTGTGTAAGCTGAGGCATGGGTTGGTGAGTAGCTACATGAGTGTCTATATGGGTTATTTATTGGTTGCATGAGTATCTGTATGGGTGCCTCAGCGTTTGTGTGGGTGGGTGGGGGGTGTGTGACTTTTTGCATACATGTGTGAGTGGATGATGCACAGGGTGTATGGGTTCAAGAGGGCATGTAGAAATAGCTGTATGGGTGGGTGAGTGTGTGTATGGGTGTGTTGGTGAGTGAATGGATGTCCCAGTGGTATATGTGTGAGTAACTACAAATGTGAAAGGCCGTATATTTGAGTGTTGAGTATATAAATGACTATATGTGAGAGTGAGTGATTGTGAGAGTGGCTGTATAAAAGAGTGTGTGCTTGTGTCAGTGATTGTATAAGAGAGTAAGTATATGTTAGTATCTGTATGAATAGGTTAGGTAGAGAATGTAAAACTGTATAGGTGAGTACATGGCAGTGTTATTGATTCTTTACATGACTGGCTAGATGTGTGAATAACTCTATGGATGAGTGGCAGTGTATGAGTGTCTGTATAGGTGTATGAGTGCATATGATAGTGCTGTATTAATGAGTGACTGTATGGGTGAATGAATGGATGTATGTGTATACACAGCACGGAAACAGCCCTCATCGCCGCCACCGATGACAACAGGGTCCTGATGATCAATGGTGAAACCACAGCCCTTATCCTCCTGGACCTTTCAGCCACCTTCGACACTATCTGCCACCGCACCCTACGCACAGACCTCCGCAACGCTGGAATCCAAGACAAGGCTCAGGACTGGACCACCTCCTTCCTCTCCGGCAGAACTCAGAGCGTACGCCTCCCCCGTTCCGCTCGGAAGCCCCCAATATCATCTGCGGCGTCCCCAAGGGATCATCCCTCAGCCCAACATTGTTCAACATCTACATGGCACCGCTAGCCCACGTTGCCCGACAGCATGATCTCAACATCATCTCCTACGCCGACGACACCCAGCTGATCCTCTCCCTCACAGAGAGCCCCCTCATCGCTGAAACCAACCTCCACGAAGGAATGAAAGCCGTCTTCGAGTGGATGAAGAACAGCCATCTGAAGCTAAACTCGGACAAGACGGAAGTCCTCATCCTCCTGGTGGCCGACTGCACTGGGAACAGCCCCAACACCTACTGACCATGCAAGCAACCTTGGGTTTATCCTCGACTCTACCCTCTCCAGGACAAAACAGGTCAACGCCTTCTCTCCCTCATGCTTCAACACCCATTGCATGCTCCGCAAGATCTACAGGTGGATCCCCTCCGAGACAAGAAGAACAGTCACCCAGGCCCTCGTCAGCAGCAGGTTGGACAATGGAAACGCCCTCTATGCAGGAGCCTCGGCCAAACTCCTGAAATGAAGCCAAAGCATTCAAAACGCCTCTGCATGCCTGATCCTTGACATCCCTCGACGACGCCACATCACACCCCACCTGCGAGACCTACACTGGCTCCCCGTTGACAAGATCACCTTCAAGCTCCACACACACAAGGCACTTTACAACACTGGACCAGCATACCTCAACAGACGACTCAGCTTCTACACCCCCAACCGCCAACTCCGCTCTGCTGATCTTGCCCTCGCAACACTCCCCCACATCCATAGAGCAGACTGCGTTGGCAGATCTTTCTTCTATCGCGCTGCCAAGACCTGGAACAACCTCCCCATCCCTGTACGGCAGACCCAGGACCTGCTAACCTTCAGAAAACTCCTCACGACTGGGAAATTCAGGCAGTAGCAGCACCCACCCGCGCAGTGAGACCCTCACGGGTAAGTAGTGCACTTTACAAATGGTTCTGATTGATTGATCAACTGATTGATGGATACCTCGGAATTGGTTGGTATGTAGTAACTGCTATTGGTTTGTCTATGGTTTCAAAAATGGATGTCTGTATTTTAGAGTGGGTGTATCAAAGCTTACATTAGGGTGTGAGGAGGTGCATACAATTATCACATGGATGATGTCATCAGTGATGCCATTTGAGATGTCATCAGTGATGGCATCAGTGATGTCACTGACCATGTCATGAGTGATGTAATATGTGACATCATCAGCAGTGCATTGTGGGTATGCGAGTAATAGTAAGCTCTACTAACTATAATGTCTGAATTTCTCTGGTTTTGTATGAGTGAAATGTCCAACTAACTATAATGTCCCTCAAACCTATGTTTTTTTCAGTGCATTTTTATGTTTTTTTAAATGCTAATTTCTAACTAACATCCCTAAAACCTATGTTTTTTTCAGTGAATTTCTAAGGATTTTTAAATGCTAATTTCTAACGCCCCTGAAACCTATGTTTTCTTTTGTGTATTTCAAAGGTTTTTTAAATGCTACTTTCTTACTATAATGATCATTAAACTTATGTTTTTTTCAGTAATTTATATTGTCATGCCATTCTCAACATGGTGGAAAATGCAGATATTGCCAGTTTTCCAGCGATAGCTTCCGCAAAAAACATCTCCACAAATGAATGACAACTAACGCTAATGATATGCAGGGTAGGCATTCCCATGCAAAAATAACACAAAAACACCAACGACCAGCCAAATCTGCGATGCGATTCAAAGACAGGTGAAAAGCTGTGTTAGCAGTAAGAATTTAACATCTGCCTTTTACTGGTGTAAAGCAGGACGACTACCTAAAGTATTAAAGGGAGCCCAGCCAGAACAACATCTGAAGACCAACACATGTCATAGAGCTACTGATCATGGAGCTCCGACACCCAAGAAGACCACAACACCCATAACCACCACCCACAGGACCTCCTCCCCGACCACCCCCCCTACTACCACAGCAGCAGCTTGGAACAGGACAGCGGACCTTCCCAAAACAGCATGCCCCCCAGTCACACAATAGCTGAATGTTGGGAGATGTGGCAACCAAGTATGTGTGAAGGATGCAAGTCACCCATCAATTAACAATGCACACAAGGCCACGTGTAGCGGTGATGTGTTTGACAGACCTCACTATGCAGAGCACAGATCTCTCCATGTGTACATATACTACTGGTGCTTTTTGAGTTTAGGACAGTGAACGCAACCATGTTACCTCAGACAGTGGGGAAGACCTCGGTCATGTAGCTGTGTCATCCCCCCTGTAAGTGGAAGTGGAGTGGGCTAGTCCAACGTACGCCACTCCAGCGTGGGAGTGTGAATAAATTGTGTGGTTCACTTCTGGCAAGGCAAACGCGTCTGCCAGTGCGGCGGCCTTTACCCTGCCACGAGGCTGCCACTGTGACCGCCGGCCTCCTCAACACAGGCCCCCTGCGAACCCAGTGGCACAGCACCACAGAGTAATGTCTGTACAGACTACTGCCTTTACAATTTAGATCGAGTCGCAAATTGCAGATGATGCAATCCAGTAGGCAACAAACATTGCTACCAGTGCGGCCCTCCCCAACCACGCAACATCACTGGCTGTGCACACGCTGAATGCTTCTGATGCCCCCACCTCAATGCACCAAATCTCATGGACCCTTTATGATAGAATATTTTGAGTATGATTTCAGATCTGCTGCCCCTAGCTCAGTGCACCACAAGTCATGGACCTTTTACGATAGAATATTTTGTGTATTATTTCACAACTGGTGCCCCTACCTTAGTGCAGCACAAGTCATAGATCCTTTATGATTGAATATCTGTGTGTGCTCCAATAACTACTGTTGTACTTGTTGCCAGCACTAACCATTCCCTGAGGGCTGGCTTACACTCACCCCGCAGGCATCCAGCACAGACGTCACTGGACATGTGACCCTGGTAATAAAAAGGGGCCAAGCGCATGTGCCCGTACCCAGTTCCACTGTCTATCTAACTGTGTCTGTGTGCTCATTATGTATGCTTGATGCTGCCCCTGGGCCCTATCACATTACATGGTGTTGTGGACAGTGCACACAACCATGTTACCTCTGGCAGTGAGGAAGACTTTGGTTATGTAACTTTGTCTGGGTCATTGCATAAGTACATTGGTAGAGACTGGATCATAAGAGTACTGTAAGGAGAGTGCATAGTGAATTTATAAGTGCTTGGGGATTGGCAGAGTGATTGCATAAGTACATATGTTAGCGGAGCCTAATCCCCGAGCACAAGCTTGGCTCTAATTGACTGCCCTCATGTGCAGAAAACTGAAAGTTGGGATTTGCATGGCCCTGTATTGCTACAGTCCACGGAATGTGCATTAAACATTCATATCCACATTGATATGTCATGTACACAATCTTTCATGTGTGGAAGTATGGATGAATTTAGGGTCTGTGATTCTCCCTACCTTCCATGTTAGCCATGTTGTGGGACTTGGGTCACAGGGTGACACACTGGCGCTCGCGGCCCTGGTGGCAGCAACACTTCAACAGAGACACCCACATCAGTTAATTCCTTATACAGCCCAGGACGGATCCACACCCAGAGTTCCGGAGTCATTGATCACAGCCTCACACAGGACTGGCATGTGCCAGGCCAGCCCACTCCGCTTATGCTTAGAGAAAGGAACGACAACACTACATGTCCCAGGTCTTCCCTGTAGTGATCTGTGGATCACAGGTCTGGTTGTCAGCATGCCACAGCCACTCCCTCATGGGTGGTTTATACCCACATCACACCCATGCACTCTCCCTCTCCATCTCTTCCTTTCTCTCTCTCACACTCTTTCTCTCTCTTCCTCTCTCTCACTTTTTCACTCTCTCTTCCTCTCTCTCACACTGTTTCTCTCTTTCTCTCTCTTCCTCTCTCCCACTCTTTCTCTATTTCTTTCTCTCTTCCTCTCTCTCTCAGTCATTCTCTCTTTCTCTGTCTTCCTCTCTCTCTCGCTATCTCTCTCACTCTTTCTTTCATTCTCTCTCTCTTCCTCTCTCTCTCTCACTCTTTCTCTCTCTCCTTTAATGGGCGCATGACGCACAATCTTATCTTGCTTTTTGTCTTGCAGGCTGTGATTCACAGATTGTCGAGGGATGACACGCCATGCTGTACCTACTTTTATTTTGTTGTTTTGTTTAAATAAAATGTTTTATATGTAAATCCATAGATGACTGTGATTCTCATTTGTCTAACCTCACATGCATCTTGTTTGTTATAATTGTGCGACATCAGCCGATTTGTTATGTTCCAGTCTTCGGAAGCTTGCTGTCACATTTGTTTGTCAGGGGAGGGTCAGGGGGGATGGCGGACAAGGGGGTGGTGGCGGGGGGTGTCAGGGCACTGTTGGGTGTCCAAGCTGCATGATCATTGGCTCCGTTGGATCTGTTGTCATTAAAGTGTGGCTGTGGGCTGGGCTCCCTTTCATGTTGCAGGTTGTAGTTTGACTTTACACCAGGTCAGAGCAGGTGTAAACTTCCCGGTGCTAGCGCACCTTATCATCTGTTTAGGATTCTCTTCGCTGGTCTTGCTGGTGGTTGAGAAAGTTGCAAAGTGGTGTGTTTCCTGCTTTTTGCACGGGTACGCCTACTCTGCATCTCATAAGCGATATTTGCTGGGGTCATCCGTGACAATGTTTTTTGAGGCTGCTATAGCTGGTAAACGGTGATATGGGCTATTTGCACCAGCTTGTGAATGGTGCGTTCAATTCATCACCATTTTGGCTGTGATAAAGTGCCGTTAACTCGGTGATGTGTCCTTGAGAAGATTCCCCTTAATGTTTTAAAGACCTGAGAAGTACTCGAGTGCCACACTGAGAGATGTGCACCCAGTGCGTTCACACTAGGGGCCCAAGCTGAGAGCCTTGCACCATTCATGTTCACACTAGGGAGCCGCTCTAGGGTCGCGACTCCAAACTTTTTGGGAAAAAAAAATCCAAAGTGTTCACTTTCATTAATTTACATTCACCTCGGGATCCCATCTCCCAATGCATTCCCACATCTACATATTTATTTTTTTCAAAGCGAAGGGGGCCCTCCTCCCATACCATTTCTGGCCCCAGTAACCCAATCTCCCGGGGCCTGGCCTCTCTGTTGGGGACCCTGAGGGGGAGCCCTAATGCCCCCATGGTCCCACTGGCACCCCACATCCTGCAGGAGCCGGCATTCCTTTTGGGCACGGGAGCTACTAACATGCAGCATCCCTTGCCCAAAAGCAATTCTCCATTCCTTTATTGAAGCGAGAGGAGGTTATCCTCCTCTCGCTTCCAGGGCCAGACTGGCTACCGGCTGTTTTGGCATGCTGCTGAGCTGGAGGCTGGTGTCACTGTGGTGGGGGCTAATTTTGTTGATTGAGACCTGCGTGTGCTTTGAAATAAACAAAAGCAAAACAAAGTTCCTTCAGCACATGCAGGTCCCCATCAATGAAATCAGCCCCCAGCTTGGCAGCATGCCAAAATGCCCAGTAGCCTGTCCGGCCCTGCTTGCTTCAACGAAGCAAACCAGGGCCCCATCCCTCTATTTTCAAAGCCCCGGGGTGGTGGTTGTCCCCGGGTCTGTGGCAGGGCCGAGTGCCCTCTCGCACCTAATTTATATAGCCCCGAGAAGGTGACGGTATAATTATACAATTGGCCCGGGACCTGGCCAAACCTGGGGGCTGATTTAAATGAAGTGACCGAGCCCCCGTTAAATTTTCTTACCATTTTTCATCTGGATTTGTGCACCCACCGCGCATTCATATGTTTAAAAAAAAAGAATTGGGGGTTCTTGTGGGACCCCCTGAGCAGGCCTAGAGGGTCAGGGTGTTTATACCCTGCCCCCTTTCAAAAAAAGTATGTTGGCAGTACATCATACTGAAATGAGGAAATTAGTCAGAATGTTGTATTATGCAAAAAGTCCAGCTCTAATGTTAAAGAATTTGAACAGTGCTCTTTTGCATGGATCTGTGTCAGATGTGAAGAACGTTTGTGATGAAATTCAGGTTAGTTACTTTGGTGCAGAAGAAGATAGTGCAGAAATTGATACGTTAGTAGAAGGAAATGTAGAAGAGAATGTACAACATTGCAGTATAGAAAAATTTGAGCAAGAGATTACAAAGTTCAAGGTGATTTCAGGTGAAACACCAAATTATTCTTGTATTTGTTGTTGACGTACTCATTATAAAAATCAGACTAGGACTGTTGATTTTATTTAAAATGTGAAAAGGAAAATAATAAGGAGTGGATGGAATTTGTAACTTATTTGTTTGTAGAGAATTCTTTTGATTTGGGTTGTGATCAGCGTATTTGTAAATATTGTTATAACAAATTAGACAAGAATAAAATGCCTGCTAGAGCTGTGCATAATAATTTTGATTTGGTAAAAATTCCTTGTGAACTGGTGGATTTAAATACTTATGAATCTATTCTTATTCAATGTGTGCATCCTTTTTTAGGCTATTGTTTGTATGGAGCCTAAGATAGGGAAAATGCCTCCTTCAAATTTACAGAGAGGATTAAAAGGAAGAGTTGTGTATTTGCCATTAGATTTAAAGAAAAATATTGAAACTGTTGGTGTAGAAAATGTAGAAGATAAACCTTTAGTATTTCTTGTAATGGCGTTCCTACTAAGAGTAAGAAAATCTGGCAGGAATTAGTGGATGTTAGGAAAGTGAAAAAGGCAACATTGTATCTGATAAAAAATTATCAATATTATAAAGACGTGTTTATGTGTGAAGAAGAAATAACTGCAGAAGAAGATAGTGACTTGCCATCTTGACAAATTGAAAATGTGCATGTGTCTAGAACTGAAGAAATATACGAACATTACAGTGTTCATCCACTGCATTCCAAAGAAGTGATGGGTAATACTATAGAGTTATTCCATATGAAAGAAGCAGAGGGAAGTCCTATTAGTGTATGGGAAAAAAGCTTTGAAGCTCATTGTTTCCCTCATTTGTTTCCTACAGGAAAAGGAGGACGACATGATGACCGACCTGTGCAGATTCCTGCATCTGAATACTGGACATTAAGATTGTATGCAAAAGATCCAAGATTTCGACAATGTATTCCGTATTTGTTTCATCTTTTGTTTGAGAGTGATTTGTCTTGACTTTCTTATGCAGTAAAACACATATTGAAAACAGGTGTACATCTGCAAAATGTTTCGGCAAAGGAATTTATGGATAAAGTACACCAGAAAGATAATGTTTTGGAATCTCAGCTAATTAATCTCATGGCATGTCAGCGTGGTACTAATGAGTACTGGTACTGTTGTCATGGAGAACTTAAATGTATGTTATGGAACTTAGGAACTACTACATGGTTCCTTACTCTAAGCTGTGCTGAATATGCTTGGGATGATTTACTTCAATTTCTTCGAGAGGCAAATCCAAATATAATAAATATTGAATACAAGACACCTGGAGAATTGTGCTCTTTGGATCCAGTTAATGTATGCAGGTATTTCAATAATATATTTGAAGCTATGATGTCTTTTATCACCAATAAAAAAAATCCTCCTCTTGGAGAGGTTGTGGACTTCTTTTGGGGAAAGAAGTATCAAGCAAGAGGTGCTCCTCACATACACATGCTACTATGGATCAAAGATGCTCCCAAATTTGGAACAGAGTCAGATGATACTGTGATGTCTTTTATTGAAGAATACGCTACATGTGATATACCCAAAAGTACACAGGATAAGGACTTAGGACAACAGGTCTCACGATTCCAAAGCAATCGTTGTGGGAAATACTGTCGTCAAAAGTACAAATCTAAAGACAAATTCTACACCAAATGCCGTTTTGGATTTCCACGTCCAGTAATATCAAAAGGAAAAGTGAACATTTTTATGTCATCTTTGCGACATACTATCCCAAGAAAGTCTCCTAAAAATACCTACAATTTAAGAAGAAATGAAGACTCAAAATATATAAATGACTACAACCCAGTCATTTTGTCTATGTGGAATGCTAACATGGATATTCAATATGTTACAGGCAATTCCATTGATGTTGCTCGATATGTGACATCGTACATAACGAAATCCAAAAAAGACGGAATTGAAGGAAATGTGGGAAGAGATTTCCCACGAGAAGAGTCTAAGTAAGAAATTATATACTTACAGTTTGAAGATGTTATCTCATCGAGAAATTGGAGCGTATGAATGCTCGTATCACGAATCATCTGCAAGTCTATACTCCAAATCTAGACGAATCATTTGGGTGACTCTAGGTCTTGCTGCAACACGAAACCGAGTACTTAAATCTGTACAAGAAATTGAATATTTACCTGAAAAGGAGCCAGAAAGTACAGATATTGTGAAAATAAATATGTTGGATACATATTATCCAAACAGAAGTCACCATCTGGAGAACATTTGTCTCTATGAAGTGCTGCAAAACTATATTTTAAACGGAATATTACAGAAAACATCAATAATGGTGTGTATGCCGTGATTGGTTCTGAAGGATGTCTGGTGAAACAAAGAAAAGGACATTTGATTAATCTGAGTTGCGAAACACCTGACAAAAGGGAATTTTACTATTTTGCTCTTTTGCAACGTTTCAAACCATGGCGTTCAGAATTAGAATTACTTGGAGATTTTGACAGCTATGGAGATTCTTTCAATGCAACTAAATGTTAGTATAGAATGTCCTGTTTTTGCTAATTATGTGAAAATGTTGAACGATGAAGTTGAACAAGAAGCTACAATTGCATCTGAGATTGCTAGAGAGAGTTCTGAAGACAGTCAAACTTCTGCTCCGTTAAGTCAGGATCCATTAGGAGAACCAATTATTCAAAATGAAGCAGCAAGTGCTATGTAAGAGGTGGAAACAACAATGTATCAAGCTCAAGAAGATGTAAGACATTTAGGAAATTTGGAGAGAACAGATTACCCATGGATTACTTCATGAAAATAAAGAGTGCTCTTGCTCATTATTTCAACCTATCCGATTGTATGTGAGTGGACAAGCTGGAACAGGAAAAAGTGTTTTAATTAAAGTAATTTCAACTTATTTACACAAAACAACTGACTCGTATTTGTCTTGTGTTGTCACTGCTCCAACTGGGTTGGCGGCACACAATATTAAAGGATTTAATTTACATTGTTTATTAATGCCACCAGTAGAGCATGAAAACAAATTAGAATACTACAAGCTATCTGGAGAAGCTTGTTTTGAAGTTGCAAGAGTCTTGAAGAAAATTAAAGTTCTCATTATTGATGAGGTAAGCATGGTATCAAACATAATGCTTGCCTTTGTGCATTTAAGAATACAGCAAATTCTTAAAACAGACTATGATGTCTTATTTGGAGGAAAACACGTCATCGTTTTTGGAGATCTACTACAACTTACTCCTGTAAAAGGAAAACCAGTGTTTAAAACACTGAAACATGAAGATACCAGAAAGTCTTTGGGGAGCATTGGAAATGTTAATATTTGGTCATATTTTGAGTATAAGGAACTTATTACAAATATGCGTCAGGTAAATGATGCAGATTATGGATTAATTCGTCAAGATGTAAGAATTGGAAAAGTGACAGAACATGGCAAACAAGCTTTACTGAGACGATTACTTCCCAATTTGTTATCAAATGAACATATTGATCCAGAGAAAATATATATGAACATTGCAAAAAACAAGTCTGTAATCTGCTTAATGACAACACTGTGTGAATGTTCTGTATTCAATGAAGAAATGTTAGTTTGAAAATGAAGAAATCATAAAATTGGAATCTATTGATAAAATAGAGCATGAAGGAATCACTATAATTTTGACTGAAAAGTTGAAGAGGAAATTGTATTCTTTGGAGAAGTCGATAAGTAAAACTGCTAGTTTAGAAAATAATTTATATGCATGTGTAAACTGTAGGGTAATTTTACGCCATAATTTGAATGTAGAAAAAGAATTAGTAAATGGAGCAATGGGTAAAATTGTTGATTTTGTTAATTATGTAAATAGAGATGGGATTGAATTTTTGAAGATCAAATTTGATGAAATTCCTGAAATACAACAATTTAGTCATTGCTCACCTTGGTTCTTGCTTGTAAAAGATTTGTATGTATGCAGAAAACAGTTTCCTATTTGTTTGGCATATGAGGTGACCATTCATAAATCTCAAGGTTTAAGTGTAGATAGTGCTTTAGTGAATATTGGAAGTACCATGTTCAAAGAGGGAATGGCATATGTTGCTTTGTCCCGAGTCAGAACTTTGTCTGGATTGTACTTGATTGATTTTGATGAGACAAAGGTTAGTGCAGATGCAAATTGTGTGAAAGAGTATAATAGGTTAAGAAGAGAATATGCTCCCAATTTAGGTCAATATCCAGTATTTGAAAAGCGTGTGGTAGGTAGAAAAAGATTTGAGAATATCTGTAGTGAAATTGTAGAGAAAGAAAAAAAACAAGATGAAGTTGCGCCTGCAAGCAAAAAGAAAAAGGACAGTGTTGAAGAGAATGTTGGTTATCGCTTTGAAAATAGTTGTGGTGTCAACTGCTATGCTAATGTAGTAGTTAATGTTGTTTTATTTCTTGAAAGTTTGGAACAGCAAATTTTTGAAAATCGGGACGAAAGATTCTGCTCATTGTTGTATTCTGTTTATGGGAAATGTAGTAGTGATAAAAGTAAAATACAAAGTGTTTCTGATATTCGAAATGTTTTGGAAATGTGTTCTGGTTCTACTCAATTTATGCAGAATATTCAACAAGATTGTCAGGAATTTTTAATGTTTATGCTTAGTGTACTGGAAGATGAAGGTATAGATATTGAAATTCTTTTTGGCCTTTCTTATAAATGGCAACATGACTGTCAAAATTGTTTGTTTACATATAACACTAACATAGACACTGAAAGATTCATATATTTGACTTTACCAGACTGTGAATCAGTGTCCTTTAACAATCTAGTTAGAGGAGCAAGTCAAAACATTGAGTGTAGCCAATGTAAATCATATATGTCAGCAACATTATTTATACAAAGATTTGGACAGTATGTTATTTTAATGCTGCAACATTGTAGAGCTGATGGAAGAACATTGGAAACTTTAATAAAAAATGTTGTAGCTGGTCAAGTTTCAATATCAGGACATTACACTGTTTATTTAAAATGTCTGAAAGGTTGGATACATTGTAATGATACTCAATTAGTTTTTAAGCAACGTTTGCCTAAAGAGTTTCCAAATTCTTACCTAATATTTTTAAAGCCAAAATTTTAAGATCAAAATTTGGCCTTTCAGGATTACTGCTGTTTAGGTAGATTTGTCTGGTGTTGTACAGTAGTTTGTAAGTGAGGGTGAGGAGCTTGAAGGTAATCCTCTTGTTGATGTTGAGGCAGAGTAAGTGTATCATGTCGTGGGTGATGTGGCTGTAGCAGGAGACATTGAAGATCAATCAGGTGGAGGTGCTTTGGATTGGTTGTAGTCATTATAGGTGTTTGGTAAGTATTGGCGGAAAATTCATTCCGCTTGCGGAATTTGCAGATTTCTGCAATTTCGCGATCCGCAAATCTCGCAAAAATGCTGAAAAATCCGCGAAATCGCGAGCGGAACGGAGTTTGCAAAACTGAAGTACATGAAGCACTTACAGGGTTACAGCAGGTGCCCAAGTTGAAGCTAATTTCTTTGTAACCATTTACAAAATGGTTACAAAGAAATTAACTTCAATTTGGGCACCTGCTGTAACCCTGTAAGTGCTTCCTGAGCGGCGCCTCCAGAGTTTGTTGCCTACTTGCAACTATTCTCTGACCTTGCTCTGACCCTCGAAGCAGGGTCAGAGAATAGTTACAAGTATGGCACAATGCTCCTGTCACAATAATTAAACCGCAACAGGAAGCACTTACAGATAAGGAAGCAGGTGCTGGACTTGAAGCTCAAATTCAGTAACACATTAACCAGCCCCAAATTAATTTGTCTCGGTTGAGGCTGGACAGGTGTGCTTTCTCCCCATAATCTACAGTGGTGAACCAGAGGGTGCTGTGATGAACCAGAGGATGGCAGTGGTGAACCAGAGGGTGGCAGTGGTGAACCAGAGGGTGGCAGTGGTGAACCAGAGGGTGGCAGTGGTGAACCAGTGGGTGACAGTGGTGAACCAAAGGGTGGCAGTGATGAACCAGAGGGTGGCAGTGATGAACCAGAGGGTGCTAGTGATGAACCAGAGCGTTTAAAGAGCTGCTCCTTATCCGCTTAGTGACGTGCTTAACTGTGTCGTGGAAGTTGTTTTTCATGGTATGTGGCTCCTTGGTGAGGAAGAGGATGAGCTGGGTGTTGTCGATGTAGGAGATAATGTTGTGGTTCAGCTGGTGGGCCATTTGTGTAAGGGTGGCCATGTAGATGTTGAATAGCGTTGGACTGAAGAATGAGCAGTGGAAGACGGTGCAAATGATGTCAGTGGTTTTGGATCTGAACGCTGGGAGGCAGACGCTCAAAGTTTCTATTGAACAACTTTTAAGCTAAGAATTTCACACATACTATTTGGCCATGGGGAAAAGTTTGTGAAACTCTTAATGACTTTTTGTTGTAAATTTTGACTGCATATATTTGTAAGTAATATTGTGTATAATGGAAGAGAATTAATGATGGTGTTTTGTTTTTTTAAGATTGTTTGCCATATCTCATAGTTACGTAAGAAATGTGTCTTTGAAAAAATATTTAAGATTGTTATTGAGATTGCGTTTATTTTTAGATAATCTCCTTGGTTGTCTCATTTTTGCCCGCTGTTATGTGATGAGTACTATTGAACTCACTGTTTCTAGTGAATTTCAATATATTCTGAGAACAGCAAAAAAGGCATCTGAAATGCTTTACAAATGATTTTGTGTTGTAAAAGATGAATTGTAATATTATTTTTTTGTCTTCTACAGATGCTAAATGTATAATATATATATATTTTTTATTTATTATTTTGAAGGTAAGCATAACTAACTTTTAAAAATGATCGATGGGATGTACTTCTACAGAGCTGAAGTAAGAGAATGTCCATGGTGTACGTAAGTTTGTAAAGATGGTTTGTATCTTTTAAACATTTTTCAAGAAATTAAAAATGCATTTAACTACAACACATCAACTACTTTGAAACTGGTAAGGTGAATAGATATTTTGTACTTTTTTTAGTACTGCATTTTATTATAATAGCCCTAGTTTTTTTCTATATTGATAAAAAGTGACTGGTTTGAAAATGTAAGAAAAATGTAAAACTAAAAATTCATATAAGCAATTTAATTGATATAATCATATAAAGTAGTTGAGAATGGTTTTTGCATATTTTTTAAATGACAAAATAGTTGATAAACCTAATTTTGTATTATGTATTAGGAAAAATGATAAAATTAAGTGTTTATGTTTTTCTACAAGAAATAACATTAAAAAATTCACTATGGAAGAACAGATCAATACGGAAATTAGTTTTGAAATTAGTAACACTTTGATTGAGGAGCTAAATATACCTTTCATGGGGAGCGAGAAGGAAGATGAAGGTATTGCTGCTGGAGATGTCACCTGCGATTTTTTAGACAAAACATTGGATGATGATTTTGTTCAAGCATTAGATTACATCGAGTTTCATGAAATGACTTTCGAAATTGATCATCCAGAAAATGAAATTTCAGACGAAATGATGTTAGAAACTCTAATAAATTATGAAATTTTACAGCAATAAATGTATGATTTAAAATTAAAAATGGTTTGAGAGACTCTTCTTGTAGAATTGTAATCATTCATCTAGTATCTAAGTACCCATGGTGGAAAGTGAACCTTAGGACATGTACTGCTTCAAACTTCTATTGATTATGTATGCACTTTTCTATGCACTAGCAAAGTTGTGTTTTATAGCTTTTATTTCCAGGTCTATATTCCTCTGTCTCCCTCCCTCTGTCTCCCTCATTCTCCCTTTCTGTTAGTCTCCCATAGTTCTCTTCATTCTCTGTCTCCCTCCCTCTCTCTGTTTCCCTCCTTCTGTCTGTCACCCTATCTGTTCATCTCTATCTGTCCCTGTCTTCCTCCCTCCCTCTCCCTCTCTGTCTCTCTATCTGTCTGTCTCTGCCTCTATCTCTCTGCCCCTGAATCTATCTCTGTATGTCTCTGTCATTATCTCTTTCACCCCCCCCTCTCTCTCTCTCTCTCTCTTTCTCTATCTCCCTGTCTCTCTGTCTTTTTCTCTCTCCCTTCATCTTTCTCTCTCTGTTTACCTTCCTCTTGCTTGCTCTATAGCTCTCTATTACTCTTTCTTTGTCTGTGTCACTCACTCTGTCTGTTTCCCTCTCTCTCTGTTGCTACAAGACCGCAGAGGGGGAAGCCAGCACGTTTTGCAATTTTCTTCCAGCAGGAAACCCTCCCTTACACCCAACTGAAGTTGAGTTCTATACTGGTTTCTACTCTGAAAGGGGTTGACTAGAGCCCTTTGCAAGAGGAGATGTCTGCTGTGTAGAGACCACTAACACAAGAAAAGCCAAGCCTTGATCCATACACAGAGCACTTCTTCAATAGGGTTTACTCTTGCTATATTGTGCAGTTTTAGCTTATAACACATCATGAATATTCTATCATCAATAAATGAGAGAGCAAACAGAGAGAACGTGCCTTGAATTTTCAGAGCAAAAAACACAGTTGATGGACAGAATGTAGAACAATGTCATACATTCACCCCAGTACAAGGATCTGGGCCTAAATGCATCGTTTTTTTGCACTCCCCACCACCCTGGGTTAGACACTGGCTATATGCAAATCAGCTCTGACCCTGTGCCTCATGGGAACAGTCCAGTCCGAACTACCAAGCCATGTCTTTCCCAGACCGGAATCAAGCATCCAAGGACCGGTTTCTGGCTATCAGCCTTCATCAGCCTGGATAGCTTGACTCCAGTGGTGTGGAGAGCCCGGGACTCACGTCTGAGCATACCCAGCCTGTAGTGTAGTTCCTATTATCCCAATAGGCTCTGCGCATTGGAATAATACCTTCAATAGTATAGGCCTAGACCAGACGTTAACTAGGTCTACTACTGTCGATATTAGACTTAAAGTTTTGGGTTTGCCAGCTAGCTCAGAGTTCACTAGAAACTTTCTCGAATGTTCAGGAAGGAATGAACTTCCCTGATTAGACAAGAAGGGATTTAGTTTCTGACAACCATAGAACATGACAACTTTGCTCTCCCCTAATCAAGAGTGTATCTCGAGAGTCGTGTGAACAAAAGGCAATTTATTTTACTCAGTCAGTACGTGCATTCTTAGTCTCATAAGAATGTAGAGAAAAGGAAGAGACGGGCGTGTTCAATAAAAGATGTTATTTATTGATCAGTCTCTTTTCTCGTACAAGAGAAATGGATCGATATTATTGCAATACTTATAGTTAAGTAAAGTGCATACATTAAAAGCAGAAGTATAAAATAATACTGTAAAAACATTGATATGGTTTCTAAGCCATATGAAGGTTTAAAATGAATAAAATATATTACATACACATATACATTTGACTAAACGTACTCAACTGGTGTTTCTAGATACGCCTACCCCCTGTACCTGACCTAAGCCTAATACGTGGGCGGGAATAGAAAGTTACAGTTTAAGTTAAGTTTGTTTTTGCCAAGTGACTGACTAAAGAATTCTCTGCGAGGGGTTATTCAGTTCTGTACCTGGAAGTTAGGATGAATGAGTGATGGTATCTCTCGTCTCTGGTCTCGATATTCTAGGCTGCCTGCGAGGGCTACCCGGAAACGCCGGTGCTGGATTTCTCGGCAGGAGAAAGCAGCTGCTCTCAGCGCGTCAAGAAGGCGGGGCTGCGCCAGCGGGGTCTGCTCTGCTCTGGGCTTCGGCAAGTCTGGCTGCTCCGTTCTCGTCACCACCGCGTGTGTTTGCATAGGGCAATATCGGTAATATTTATACCTTTAAGGTGCCGAGATTGACGTAAGGATGGACATAGATACGTCAATAAGGATGTCATACGACCAGGTCGTTAGCACATTCTTTTGCTGAAGTTCTCGGTGAAATCAAAACAATGGCCGCAGGTTTTTTTCCCAGGTCTGTCATAGGTTTGATTTGTTATGAGAACTCCGTATGCCTTATCAGGGGCTGGAGGAATATCGCTTGTCTAATTAGATCGCAAGCGTTATGACCTAATCAGATAACACGTTCCTGTGCCGTAGTGTGGCTTCGTCAGATAACGGTATCTGCATCATGGGGGTTTGCTGCCTCATGGGCTGACTGCTAGTTAACTTGTTGGTTTGTTAACCAGAATAGGGTCAGGAATAGGGGGATCGATTCAGAACCTATAGGAATACATCACACCCACTCCACGCTAACTATGGTCATATTTACTAATCTATGCCTAGTAAAACATAGTACAACATACTATAGAGTAGTGTGTATACCTTACCACCCCAAAATACATAAATGCATTTTGAAATTTACAAATATACGGAAAAAAAACAGTTACATGTATTGTATGCACTCAAGCTGTAGAATAATGCTAAAGTAATCACGCATTTGTATACATAATTGCTATTCGGTATATGAGAATTTACACATGAAATGGCTCTTAATACAGAAAAAAAGTTCAAGACCATTTCATCACAGAATAAAATATTCATGAACACGCCAGCGGGCAGTTAAAGTCTATAAGCTATCTAAGTTTAGAAATCTGAGTTCTCTAAGAATAGTTCTTACTTTAAGCAGAAGATAGTGTCCCGAAAAATATGCAAAAATATTTTGGGGCTGCTGAAAAAATTGCTGTCCGTGAACTGGAGCGAAATTTGTTCATGTGACTCTATTATTAAAGTTGAAGGCCAAATTCAGGGAACGCCGTGTGCGAGCTTGCTCAAAAGTCTCTATTTCTGCTCTGGTGAGAACATCATATCATTTAGACTCTCGAAAAAGTTGTCAACAGCTTCCTGGGAGAGTTCCACTAATTCGGAAATAGGTGTAACCATGCATTCGTGTGCATGATTGTCTCCATTGACATTCTGATTTGGATTGCTGACAGAAGGTCGTACCTGATCGATGCTGCTTTCATCTTGTACTTCACTACCCCTTAATCGTAGTGGTGAAGCTTCCACGAATGCCGTCATCAGGATTGGTAGCCTTTGAGGGCAGCACAAAGCGTGAGCCTTGATTGGACTCAACAATGTTTCTGCATCCATTGGCGCATCCGATTGTAGCGTCAGACAGGTGTCTAGCACGCATTCTTCTCTGCATAGCAGGCACCTTAATACAGGTAAAACACATCGTTGCCACATTGGTCGAAATGATAGAAACCAAGTCATGTTCAGGTCTCTAAGCCGGGATAGTCCCAGGATTTTTGATATCCGGTCCCGGTATCCAATGGCTAGGATTGTTTTTTCCCTTGTCGCAGGTGTTCTGTCTGTGACATGGTTTGCCATAACGAAATATAAGGACTAGGAATAGGATTCCTGCAATCAGTCCTAAAATGAGGGTAAGTCCGCCAAAAATCGAATGGACGAAATCTGGAAAAATACCCAGTATGGCTTTGAATGGTGTTAATGCCATCGAAAATACTGTCTTAAATACTTTTGAGACTCCACTGGTATCAGAAATATTTAAGATTTCATTCAGGATTTCTGCGAAATGTATGGGGGAATTAGTTGATAACAATGAATGTATCTCTGCAGTCGTCCTTGCGACTTGGAGATCATACGTTTCTTTTGATGACGTGAGCCTTGTCGGCGTCTGAAGAAGCACTGTTTTCATTCTGCTTAAAGTATCTATTCGAATAGAAGTAATTTTCAAGTTGGGCCATGCCCTTGCCTCCCTGTCTGGAAAGGAGCTGGGGAACAATAAGCGTCCACAGCACTTGACCTTCGCAGTCGTAGTTACGAGATAAGGAGTCCCGGGCATAAGACTACAACATCTGCGATCTACAATTAGAATGTAACTCCCATTATAGAGTCTTTGAAAGAATGGTTCAATCTCTGTTGCTGGTGTGCCTTGCTGGTGACATGAAAGGTTATTTGAGTTCCCTTCACAGGCTCCATGCAAACTAATTCCGTTACACAGAAGTGTACCGCTTAGTGACATTGCACAATTATTGCCACTAAGAAACACTTTCTGTCCTTTATTACTGACACATGCATGTGAATAGGGCAGGTTCCATGTTGTTTTTATGTACCCTTTTCCCAATTTCTCGTACATGCCAGCCTGTATATATTTTTGGCAGTATTGAAACCTGAAGGTTGATATTGGAATATTTATTATTCCATGTATTATCCATTCACTGACAGGTCGTTCTGACATTGTCACTGGTAATCTCTCAAGTTTCTCAATGCTCAGGATTGTATAATCAGCTCCCTTTTGGGCCATACTGATTTGTCTATCAGTAAGGTTAAAGATATGGAATAGTGACGTTGTGTTGATTAAACGCCAAGGCACATAGCCTGAACACAGATTTTGTAACGTCCAGCCAAGCTGTACAATAGAACGCAATTGAGACTGACCGTGTTGTAATAACAGTAAGTCCTGCGATAATATGTCGATTGCTGAAGACACAATGCTGTCCAAAGAAAAAATTCTGGAGGACAGAGTCATTAACCCATTGTCCACTACAGAAAGTGATTTTTCCAAATTAATACGGTCAATTTCCCGTATTCTCTCTGCTGTTTCAATTTGAGTAACCTTCCAGGCCTCATTGTATGCTGCATATACAGAGGCTGCTATGAAACGCTTTTGACGCTGTTTGCGTGGTCCCATAGTGAAATCACGCAAGTCAGCACCATCAGTAAGTAAAGTTAGGTGTTGCTTAATTTCTGCCAGTGTGGAAGTTTGTAGCCATTGAAGGCATAATTTGCCCACACTGTAGGTGGTTATTATCCCTGGGTGATGTCTTTGAGGATATCTAGGGTCTGGCCTGGTCATTTTGAACCCCTGTGTTTTGTTCAGGAATCTGTCTTGACAGTTATTAGTATCTGTGGGCCAGATCAACCACTGTTTCCAATCAGGATGTGTTCTGTTTTGGTTTAATACATAATTTACGTCTATCTCCTCATCTGTAGAGGTATTGCTGTACATTGTTGGTTTTGGAATAGACGGTTTATTTAAGTCTTTGATTTTGGCTAGGCCAAGACAGGTAGTTTGTTGAACAGTGTCATTTAAAAATATAATTTGTTCTGGGATCATGCAGGCTCTAAACAAAGATTCTATACCCTATACTTGCCATTCTTTTGTGCCCCAAACACTTTTCAATTCAACATTTTTGTCCCAATAATCAAAACCAAAAGTATTCATTTGTTCAAAAAATGAGTCCGAATATATCAATTTAGTGTTTGTTATCATGGTCTTCATCCTTGTCTTATTTGACAATTTGAAATAAAATGTTTCAGCATTACTTATGTTAAAACCTGAAAAGTATGAATATTTGTCGTAAACGGTTCTTGAGCTTCCTTTTGGAGGGGTTGCACAATGTTCCCATTGATTGTAATTTAAAACATTTCTAGGTTGTGCAGATCTATGTAGAAAATGGTTACCATAGTGGTTATAACAGTACATACTATCATAATTTGTAGAACCCTGCAAATAATCATGTTTGGTAAATTTAGCAGACATTACTAAGTCAGACATCATATTATTAATGCTTTCGAAGTCCCAATCATCAGCAAATGAGCTTGGTTTTACAAAGTCACTCAAAGAGATCTTAATTTGGTGTGGATATTTCAGGATTTCGACCGGACCATAAATTTCATAGTCAGTGTTTTCCCATGCTACCCCACCCGGTATAGGATTGGCTGTGAAGTTGGCTGAAGAAAGTTCTCTTTTCTCGACGTGTGAAGATGTGTGTGGTTTGAGGATCAAGTTGATTTTCTGACTTGCTGTGTCCATTTTAGCATATTTCCCCTCAATGAAGCGTCCCAAAGTTAGTACCATGATGAGCCAAAGTATGAGGATAAATGCACCAAAACCCACCCAAAATTCGATCCATGGAGAAATCAGATATGTTTCTTTCAGTTGTTTCAAAAGTTCTTTAGCTTTATCTTTAAAGGTTCTTGATGATGGCTGTGTCTTTGATTCAGTGAAGCCTTCAGAGGAATCATCGAAGGTTATGAAGTAGCCGGATGCAGTTCTGTCAATAGTTCCAATTGCTTCAGGATTAATGTTTCTTGCATTATCATTTGGTACTTCATTGTAGATTGGTGTGTCTCTGCTAAATGTTTTTATTTGGGTTTTCAGAGGTCTAAGTTCCATTGCATTGTTGCATAGTCCTTGTTGTTCTTCTGTAGGTGTTTCGAAAGTGATTAACCTCTTTGTTAGAACCTCTGTACTGGTAGCAAACCTTGGTGTTCTGCTACTTATGGGGAGTCCACTTGGCCTACTATTTGTTATCGGCCACATGATTGTGGTTTTACCAGGTCGATGGATACAACTCGGTTCTCCTTTTTACCAGCAAGTGGCGGTAGTACAACTGATCTTGTCCCTTTGACAGACAAGACAGGAACTGCTTTTCTGTAAGAAGGCCCAAATTCCTTCTTTACCGCGATCTTTTTTCTGACTAGATTCCCGACTTTTGGAATCCAGACAGGTCTTGCTGGGACAGGTGGTGGTTCTTCAGTGGTTGTTGGCTGTTGTTTCAACTTTATGTTGCTCAGGTCTTTTCTTGTTTCATTTAAGTCCTGCAAAATAGCCAAACGGTCTTTGATATCAAAGCTTTTTTCCTTCACCACTGAAGTTTGACTGTCAAGATCAGAGATTAGCATCCTAGTTCCAAATAATAATTGGTACGGACTGAATCCCTTCAGAGAATTTCTTGGCAAGTTATTTAGACTACGTTGGACACTTATTAGATGTTTGACCCACCCAGCTCCCGAACCTAATATCCTTTCCGTTATAGATTGCTTTATGCCTTGGTTTTTTCTTTACACCATCCCGTATCCCTCAGGAAGGAAGTGAGAAGATTCCCGCTGTGCTATGCTCATTTGGCCATGTTTCCCATCAGGCTGGAGGGCTAGAGTGAAAACAATGGTCAAACGTAGCATGCTCTTAGCGTATATGCCATTTAGACTCGCAAATCTTTGTATAACAGTCCAGACGTCAGCCGAGTGCTGGTGATCTACATTATAAGTGGAAACTAGCCTGTATATGTTAATCGCAAGCCTTGCTTTTTACTCTTGATTTTTTCTGGAGTGAAACGACGAGGTATTACACTGTTTCTCTCCCCACTGCGATTCTGTTGCAGTTTGGGCAGTTTTTCACAAACATGGTATGATGCAGGCTCATGCCTGGCCACCAGTACCTTGATTGTAATTCTTCCAGAGAATCTTTTAGTTTGAGGTGTCTGAGACCCTCACCCATATGTGCGTCTGCGATTAACAAGTTTCTCCTGTCCATGTTTGGAATCACTCTATACCCCACTCCAGGGATTCGAGCAAAAGGGACGGAGTTTGCATCGATTATGTATGTATAATTGAGTGGATAGTTGATCGGTAGCGCTGAGCAGTCGCCTTTTAATGACGTTTTCACCGCCAGCACTGTTTCACCGTCAATGTATTTTAATGTACGCTTTTTTCAAACTACGGAAGCCGATTTAGTTGCTACCGCTGTGGCTGTCTCAGCCAATGAATTCCCTGCAACGTGAACGCCATCACGCTGATGACTCAGTGAGTGTGTCACGTGAGTCTTTGGTAGTTCTTTTTGTAAAAGAGCTATTTGTTCCCAAAGCAGTTTTTGCTTTATTGTTGCATCTGTGTCATCTTTGTAACCGTTTTGAATCCATGTCTGCAAATCGTTGTTATATGATTTGACGCAGTAATATGAATCGGACACTATAAGTGTCGGGAATTCGCGATCCGCATTATCTAGCGCCATTTTCAATGCTATTATTTCAGTGTGTTGTTCTGAATTAGTTTCTACTGAGTGTGTTTTTGTTAATAGAGGTCTTAGTTTACCTCCGCGCCACACTTCTTTTGTAATCTCACATGTGGGGTTGTATGCTTGTTCCCCCAAACGGAGGGTTGAGCATGTCCGTCTGTATAGATTACACAAGCGTATTGTCGTAAGGGCAGAATGTCGATTGGCAGAGGGAATGTTCTTTCATATTCTAGATTTTTTAATTCCTCTACTTCTGGATCAAAGTAGTAGTATACTTTGTCCGTTGTAATGGAATTCACCCATTGTATCCATTCCGGATTGAATGTTGTTGTTGGTAAATTACACGGTGTTGTTAATGCCTCAAAGGCTGATTCTGCTGTTCTGACTGTGATGTGTCTACCGTCAGCTTGATCTTTTTCTCTAGCTATTGCGGTTTGAACTGCATGAACAATTTTTTCTTTAATGCTGAATTTCTTTTCAGCTTCTGTGTACAAGTGTGATTTGAATGCAATTGGTACCTTTTCTCCCTCGTTAGAGGTCAGGTATGTGAATCCGCATCTTCCTGGGATGACTCGAATCACAAGATTGCGTGTGTTGTCACGTGTTTCTAATTTTGTTTTAATTAGCATGTCTGTTTGTAAGGATCTCAAAATTTCTGTATGTATTTGAGTCCAATTGGTTCTTTTAAAATCATGTTTAATTAGATCATAAAGGGGTTTGACTCTTTCTGCGTAATTTGCAATGTAAGTTCTTCCGAAATTTAGGAAGCCTAGAATTGACTGTAGATTTTTTAGTGTTCTAGGTGCTTGGAGTACCGCACATTTTTCTAGAAAATTGTCTGCCAGGCTTTTGCCTTCACTTGATAATTCATATCCTAGGAACAGGACTGTGGGCAATTCTGAATTTTTTAAAGTTGAATTTGTAACCCTCTGCTGCGAACCAAGTATTATGGTGTTCACTCTCTTCAAGTGAGTCTCCAAGTCATCATCTGTTAAGTATATGTCGTCGACATATGATAATGCTTCGTCGTCATATATTTGTAGTAATTCTGTTACTCTCGCTGAGAATACTCCCGGGCTGTTCTTGTACCCCTGGGCTAACCGACAGAATTGTTTTTGAGTCCCATTTATTGAGAACGCAGACAAATATCTGCTCTCTGGTGCTATATTTTGACAAAAGAATCCATTAGAGATGTCTAATGTTGTTTTGTATTTTTTGCGCACTATGTTATTCATTAGTGCAGCACTATGCGAATTTTGCACTGCAAAAGTTCTGCAACATGAGTTAAGGTGTCGGTAATCCAAAACTAGACGATATGAATTGCCTGGTTTGGAGACCGGAAACAAAGGGTTGTTCATTTGTGAGGTGCAAGTTTCAATCACCCCCTGGTATTCTAGTTGATCTAGTATTTCTTTTACCTGTTTTTTAGCTTCTTGCTTAATTGGGTACTGCCTTTGTGCAGTAGGTTGTGATTTTAACTGGATTTTGTGAGGAGGAGAGTCCTCATCCCATCCTACGTGATTTTTATATAAAGCAGGAGCTAGAGCTACTGCCCACTTTCTAGCAAGTGTGTATTTTTTATGAATTGGGATGTGATTTGAGAAGGCAGGCATAATTATTTCTTCGCCATGAGGGCACTCCCTGACAAACTCTGGTGGCCAGTCTTTTTCAGCTAGAAGGATGTCATAGCCCTTGGAGAGATTATCCCAAAATAGTCCCCTTATTTTTCTAGTCTTATCCCCCTCTATACGTAATGTTATTTCGTATATTTTGTGAGGTTTGCTAACTCTGGTGTCTGCAGTTTCCACTTGAAGATATTCATTCGTGTCCACTGTCTCCAGATGATTCATAAGGACTTTGCGAGCTATGCTCACTTCTGCTGCGCTGTCTAGCATTGTCTGAGCCCATTCTCCGTTTTTCAGTTGTGTCCTCAGTATTCTCGGCATTGTTAACTACCTTGATACTGGCTACCTTCTTTCTTGGAAATTGTAATTTCTTTTTTAGCTGAGCAGGTTCCTTGTCTTTGGACTTGGCGTGCTCTTCTCTTTGTTCTGATCGTCCTCTTCTTTCCGATTTCTGCGAGGAAGTCTGAAAAGATTGAGAGGGACGTGTATCAATGTCTTGATATCTATCAGGCTTTTTTATATTATCCCTATTTCTAAGGTTATATCTTTTCCCAGAGGGGTCACTCTGGGGTGACCTGTGTCTTTGGTTCGGAGATTTTTCTCTTCGCCTAGGAGACCTTCCTCTGGACTGGAATTTCTTTTCTTTAGGATTGGATTGTTTGTTTCCATCCCAGCTCTTTTTCTGTGATGTTGAATTATTATTAAAAAATATTTTTTCAGGACTTTCAATCAGTTGTGGTTTTACTGGTATTCCACCTAAACTATCTCTACCTAGTTCCTCATAGGATTTTTCTATGATTCTGGCAATTTCAGCTGGTTGGTCTGCTATATCTGTCTCCTTTAACCTCTGGCGGATCGCCACGTTTGCTGCTTCTCCCTTTATGTTGGCTAATAATATAGCTGAGACCTGCTTGAAGTCTTTTAGTAATTTCATACCAAGAGTTAAAGCGGGTTCTGGACCATATTCGTCTTGAATTTGTTTTAGCACATCTGGTATTACCGAAATGGATGGAACACCGTGCGTTTTTGTGTAGATGGAAGCAAAGACTGTACCCCAAGTGTCACAGTCCTCAATGTGTGGTGCGATTCCCATTGGAAGACAGATAGTCAGAATCCTGTGTTTTTCTAATGGGGTGGTGTCAGGAAACACCGCCTCTATTTGGGTGATTTTCTGTGCCAACCAGAATGGTATTTCTTTCCGTTTAGCCGGTACTTTACCTAGGCAGGACTGTATGTTCTGTGGTGTAATTTTATTTGTGTTCCCCTGGTGAGGGGTCAGCTGTGGAATTTTAATCGCTGGTTGAATTGTTGAAGTCCGCATCACATACTGGACTAATTGTCTGTGTATTTTTATTAGTTGTTTTAGCTGTGTTAAAAGGTTTGCTACAGACATCCCATCGATGTCTGGATGTGGTGTGTATCCGGCTAGGACCGGCCACGTTGCTCCTGGTCTACCTAAAGGACCGAGCCTGGTGATGTGATTATTATGTTTTAGGGCGCCATCAAATAAGAGCAGGTGCTCTTGAAATTTGAGTGGTACTTCCACCTCCTCGAAAGGAGTGTACGTTTCAGGAGGTTCCTCTATTTTGTAACAGTGGAAGTACTTTGTTACAGCATTTGCTGCTGGAAAATGTATCCATGAATAGTATACCTCTGTCTGCCGATATTCGTGTGCCTCAATTACGAATATGACTGTACCACCTCTAGGTGTCAGTCCATTTTCTATAAGTTTTAAGGTTATAGATTTCCTTTTGATGACCGGGATGAGTATTATCTCCGGGTCTGCATTTTGTAGTGCAGTATCAGCTTCTGCTATGTCAGCTGCTAATCTAACTGCCTCTCTTTCTTCATCAATGTCTGCCATTTTACTGACAGGATGGTTATTTCTTTTGTTTGCAGGTCAGGTTTCTTATGGAAACAAAGATTAGATGCACAATATTTTGGAACTGTGTATCCTTCAACGTTGACTAAACCAAGTACCATACATAGGAGTTTCCTCCTGCGAGGTTTGGCGGATATTACCTTTCACCCACTCCAGACGTCTTTGGAGTATTATGGGGAAAAGGGGTCTGAGTGAGAAAGCACGACTGAGTTACTCTAAATGTCTTACGTTAGTTTTATCGCCCTTTCCAAACGCGTTGGGCGCCATGTAGTGTAGTTCCTATTATCCCAATAGGCTCTGCGCATTGGAATAATACCATCAATAGTATAGGCCTAGACCAGACGTTAACTAGGTCTACTACTGTCGATATTAGACTTAAAGTTTTGGGTTTGCCAGCTAGCTCAGAGTTCACTAGAAACTTTCTCGAATGTTCAGGAAGGAATGAACTTCCCTGATTAGACAAGAAGGGATTTAGTTTCTGACAACCATAGAACATGACAACTTTGCTCTCCCCTAATCAAGAGTGTATCTCGAGAGTCGTGTGAACAAAAGGCAATTTATTTTACTCAGTCAGTACGTGCATTCTTAGTCTCATCAGAATGTAGAGAAAAGGAAGAGACGGGCGTGTTCAATAAAATATGTTATTTATTGATCAGTCTCTTTTCTCGTACAAGAGAAATGGATCGATATTATTGCAATACTTATAGTTAAGTAAAGTGCATACATTAAAAGCAGAAGTATAAAATAATACTGTAAAAACATTGATATGGTTTCTAAGCCATATGAAGGTTTAAAATGAATAAAATATATTACATACACATATACATTTGACTAAACGTACTCAACTGGTGTTTCTAGATACGCCTACCCCGTGTACCTGACCTAAGCCTAATACGTGGGCGGGAATAGAAAGTTACAGTTTAAGTTAAGTTTGTTTTTGCCAAGTGACTGACTAAAGAATTCTCTGCGAGGGGTTATTCAGTTCTGTACCTGGAAGTTAGGATGAATGAGTGATGGTATCTCTCGTCTCTGGTCTCGATATTCTAGGCTGCCTGCGAGGGCTACCCGGAAACGCCGGTGCTGGATTTCTCGGCAGGAGAAAGCAGCTGCTCTCAGCGCGTCAAGAAGGCGGGGCTGCGCCAGCGGGGTCTGCTCTGCTCTGGGCTTCGGCAAGTCTGGCTGCTCCGTTCTCGTCACCACCGCGTGTGTTTGCATAGGGCAATATCGGTAATATTTATACCTTTAAGGTGCCGAGATTGACGTAAGGATGGACATAGATACGTCAATAAGGATGTCATACGACCAGGTCGTTAGCACATTCTTTTGCTGAAGTTCTCGGTGAAATCAAAACAATGGCCGCAGGGTTTTTCCCAGGTCTGTCATAGGTTTGATTTGTTATGAGAACTCCGTATGCCTTATCAGGGGCTGGAGGAATATCGCTTGTCTAATTAGATCGCAAGCGTTATGACCTAATCAGATAACACGTTCCTGTGCCGTAGTGTGGCTTTGTCAGATAACGGTATCTGCATCATGGGGGTTTGCTGCCTCATGGGCTGACTGCTAGTTAACTTGTTGGTTTGCTAACCAGAATAGGGTCAGGAATAGGGGGATCGATTCAGAACCTATAGGAATACATCACACCCACTCCACGCTAACTATGGTCATATTTACTAATCTATGCATAGTAAAACATAGTACAACATACTATAGAGTAGTGTGTATACCTTACCACCCCAAAATACATAAATGCATTTTGAAATTTACAAATATACGGAAAAAAAACAGTTACATGTATTGTATGCACTCAAGCTGTAGAATAATGCTAAAGTAATCACGCATTTGTATACATAATTGCTATTCGGTATATGAGAATTTACACACGAAATGGCTCTTAATACAGAAAAAAAGTTCGAGACCATTTCATCACAGAATAAAATATTCATGAACACGCCAGCGGGCAGTTAAAGTCTATAAGCTATCTAAGTTTAGAAATCTTAGTTCTCTAAGAATAGTTCTTACTTTAAGCAGAAGATAGTGTCCCGAAAAATATGCAAAAATATTTTGGGGTTGCTGAAAAAATTGCTGTCCGTGAACTGGAGCGAAATTTGTTCATGTGACTCTATTATTAAAGTTGAAGGCCAAATTCAGGGAACGCCGTGTGCGAGCTTGCTCAAAAGTCTCTATTTCTGCTCTGGTGAGAACATCATATCATTTAGACTCTCGAAAAAGTTGTCAACAGCTTCCTGGGAGAGTTCCACTAATTCGGAAATAGGTGTAACCATGCATTCGTGTGCATGATTGTCTCCATTGACATTCTGATTTGGATTGCTGACAGAAGGTCGTACCTGATCGATGCTGCTTTCATCTTGTACTTCACTACCCCTTAATCGTAGTGGTGAAGCTTCCACGAATGCCGTCATCAGGATTGGTAGCCTTTGAGGGCAGCACAAAGCGTGAGCCTTGATTGGACTCAACAATGTTTCTGCATCCATTGGCGCATCAATAAGGATGTCATACGACCAGGTCGTTAGCACATTCTTTTGCTGAAGTTCTCGGTGAAATCAAAACAATGGCCGCAGGGTTTTTCCCAGGTCTGTCATAGGTTTGATTTGTTATGAGAACTCCGTATGCCTTATCAGGGGCTGGAGGAATATCGCTTGTCTAATTAGATCGCAAGCGTTATGACCTAATCAGATAACACGTTCCTGTGCCGTAGTGTGGCTTCGTCAGATAACGGTATCTGCATCATGGGGGTTTGCTGCCTCATGGGCTGACTGCTAGTTAACTTGTTGGTTTGTTAACCAGAATAGGGTCAGGAATAGGGGGATCGATTCAGAACCTATAGGAATACATCACAAGCCCACTCGGGGTGAAAATTGCAAAAAACACAGTTGATGGACAGAATGTAGAACAATGTCATACATTCACCTCAGTACAAGGATCTGGGACTAAATCCATCGGTTTATTGCACTCCACACCACCCTGGGTTCTCATGGGAACAGTCCAGTCCGAACTACAAAGCCATGTCTTTCCCAGACCGGAATCAAGCATCCAAGGACCGGTTTCTGGCTATCAGCCTTCATCAGCCTGGATAGCTTGACTCCAGTGGTGTGGAGAGCCTGGGACTCACGTCTGAGCATACCCAGCCCACTCGGGGTGAAAATTGCAAAAAACACAGTTGATGGACAGAATGTAGAACAATGTCATACATTCACCCCAGTACAAGGATCTGGGCCTAAATCCATTGTTTTTTTGCACTCCACACCACCCTGGGTTAGACACTGGCTATATGCAAATCAGCTCTGACCCTGTGCCTCATGGGAACAGTTCAGTCCGAACTACCAAGCCATGTCTTTCCCAGACTGGAATAAAGCATCCAAGGACCGGTTTCTGGCTATCAGCCTTCATCAGCCTGGATAGCTTGACTCCAGTGGTGTGGAGAGCCTGGGACTCACGTCTGAGCATGCCCAGCCCACTCGGGGTGAAAATTGCAAAAAACACAGTTGATGGACAGAATGTAGAACAATGTCATATATTCACCCCAGTACAAGGATCTGGGCCTAAATCCATCATTTTTTTGCACTCCACACCACCCTGGGTTAGACACTGGCTATATGCAAATCAGCTCTGACCCTGTGCCCCATGGGAACAGTCCAGTCCGAACTACCAAGCCATGTCTTTCCCAGACCGGAATCAAGCATCCAAGGACTGGTTTCTGGCTATCAGCCTTCATCAGTCTGGATAGCTTGATTCCAGTGGTGTGTAGAGCCTGGGACTCATGTCTGAACATACCCAGCCCACTCGGGGTAAAAATTGCAAAAAACACAGTTGATGGACAGAATGTAGAACAATGTCATACATTCACCCCAGTACAAGGATCTGGGTCTAAATCCATCGTTTTTTTTGCACTCCACACCACCCTGGGTTAGACACTGGCTATATGCAAATCAGCTCTGACCCTGTGAGAGTGGGCTAAAGAACATTGATGGATTAAACCCAGATCTTTTGACTGGGTGTGAGTGTTTGATTGATTCAGATGCTCCGTCCATCACCACCCCCTTTTGCACCGCTTTTGGCCGCCATAAGTGTGGCACGGTATGCTCAGACGTGAGTCCCTTGCTCACTTTGCCACTGGATTCAAGCAAGCCAGGCTGAAGACGGCTGGAATGCCAGAAACCGGTCCTCGGAAGCTTGTTTCCGGTCCAGGGAAGAGATGGCTTGGCAGCTCGGGCCGGACTGTTCCCATGAGGCACAGGGTCAGACTGATTTGCATATAGCCATGTCTGAACTGGGGTGGCAGAGTGGGCTAAAGAACGGTGATGGATTAAACCCAGATCTTTTGACTGGGTGTGAGTGTTTGATTAATTCAGATGCTCCGTCCATCACCACCCCCTTTTGTACCGCTTTTGGCCGTCATAAGTGTGGCAGTGTATGCTCAGATGTGAGTCCCTTGCTCACTTTGCCACTGGATTCAAGCAAGCCGGGCTGAAGACGGCTGGAAAGCCAGAAACCGGTCCTCGGAAGCTTCTGTCCAGGGAAGACATGGCTTGGCAGTTCAGGCTGGACTGTTCCCATGAGGCACAGGGTCAGACTGATTTGCATATAGCCATGTATGAACTGGGGTGGCAGAGTGGGCTAAAGAACGGTGATGGATTAAACCCAGATCTTTTGACTGGGTGTGAGTGTTTGATTGATTCAGATGCTCCGTCCATCACCACCCCCTTTTGTACCGTTGAATTTTCTGAGAGCAGCCATGGAACGTCTCTCTAATGGTGCTATGCAGAATAGCTCTGGCGTGCACCAAACGTGAAGATAAACTATGAACGCATGCACACACATTTTTAACTTGGCATGCATATTGTACATCCAGCTTCTCTGCAAGAGGCTTCACTGGCTTCGCTGTGCCCAGGCAGCCAAGGCCAAGGTTAAGGCTTTGTGCAGCAAGTTCGAGACACCGAAGAAATTTCCACAAAAGGAATTGCAGAGCCCCGATTAACACCGAAAGCCTTTAGTGTGCTTTTCTTTGTAGCTGATAGACAGGCGGCGTTTCCCTTTGTCTAGCCTGGAGATCAGAGCTGTTAGCACTGCTACACTTCACAGGTTGGGACAGGCACACCATTGAGTTTTGGTGGAGGGGAAAAGGAGAGGCATGTGCCGTAATCCATTCACTAGATTCAAACAGTAATCAGCAGATGTACAATAAGTGGTACATCCCCAGAGGTATGTCAGTTATTTTGCACTGTGACACCACCACAATGGATGGACCGTATTTACAATGTCGAATATTATGGAGCAAAAACGACACAGATATGTGATGTATTTGTGTTGTGAAGGTAGTGCATTGCTTGACTTGCGTTACAAGTGCAACGTAGCTCCAGCAATGTTATTGGGGCCCTATGCTCCTAATGCTGTGTCAATCCTTACACCTGCTTCAAGCAGCTGCAGGGTTTTGATGCAGCATAAGCCCAAAAGTGTCTATAAAAGTGTTTATGAGGTAAAGTGGGCTTAGGGTATGTACTGTTTCAAACTCCTTTTGACTATGCATGCAGTGTTCTTTGTACAAGCAAATTTGTGTTTTATACGTTCAATTCCCTAGTCTCTCTCCTTACACATGCAGCAAACACTCTTTCACCTAAACACTCTCCTTGCAGAATTGTAATCATTCACGGCCTCATTTATGAGACTTCTTGCGCCATTAAAACGTCACTTTTTGTGATGTTCCGTGGCACAGTTGTCAGCATGATATTTATCAAGCTGCACTAAGGCACTTTTTTTGGTGTACTGTTGACTGATAAATATCAGCCCCTTTAATGCAGTGTTCTGCGTTAAAGGGGTGTGCAATGGGTGTTGCTGAGGGTGTTCACAGCAACACCCATGGCCTTTTTACACTGCCGCACATTTATGAACAATCGAAAATCTGAGGCACTGCCAAAAACGTATGCCTCCCCAGGAGAGGCGTAAGGAAGGTGCAATTGGGAAAAATAGTTTTATTTCTCTTCATTTTTTTAGTTTTCTATGTGTGCTGCTTTCTGCAGCACACATAGAAAAAGGAAAAGTCTCCTGTGATTATTTTTCTACAGAAAGGTTTCCCTACCTGTACAAAAATAATCATCCTTGCAACGCAGGCAGCCTTGCACCATTGTGCAAAGGTTACTGCGTTGATGCAGGCAGACCAGTGTGCGCTGGTGCAAGGGAAAAGAATAGGAATGCGCTGTATCTTATAGATATGGCGCATTCCTGCCTTTTTTTTGCCATAGGGAAGCATAGTAGGCAGGCCTGCTGCACTTGTCTACAGCAATATCTCATAAATAAGGCCTATGTCAGTAGTCAAGTATTCATGGTACAAAGTGGGCCTTAGGGTGTAGAGTGTTTCAAACTCCTACAGACTGTGCATACACTGTTCTATGTACCTGCATATTTGTTTTATTTATGTTGAATTTCGCAGCTTCTATCTTTTCACTTCCACCAAACACTCTGCTACTCTTGGTATAGTTTTCTAGTGACTCATTGATTAGTGTGTAGTGAGGCATTCACTACATTAAAACAGTAATTCGTAGTTGTACAATAAGTGGTATATACCTAGAGATATGACAGTTGTTGTGCACTGTGACATCACCACCATGGAAGCATCGTATTTACAATGTGGTGCACTATGAGGCAAAAATGGCACAGATATGTGATGTATCTGTGCTGTGAAGATGGTGCATTGCTTCACTTGCATTAGAAGCGCAATGCAAGTCCAGGAATGCTCTTTGGGCCCTATGCTCATAATGCTGTGTCAATCCTTACACCTGCTTCAAACAGGTGCAGGGTTTTGACGCAGTATAAGCCGAAAAGTGACTGAATCAAATCTTTTAGATTTCACTTAGTTACTTTTAGGAGGCGTTCCTGCGCAAGAACACCCCCCACCTGCGCAGGAAAGCCTCCTTCTGGAGCAGGGCTTTACAATGTGACGCACCTTCCAATTACGTCACATTGTAAATACCATACATTATGGCACATCTTTTGCACCACCACTGCATCACAAATGTGATGCAACAGTTGTCTAAATGAGGCACAAGGGGGTTTTAAAACCGGCCTTAATACATACAAATTCATCCAGGCAGTTTCACTAATAGTGCAAATTCAAGCATAGACTTGTAACATATTTATATGCATATGTTACATTCAAGTGCTTTGGAGGTACTACAGTATACTATAGGTAAACACCTTATAGATTTATGCTGTAGCACATCCTTATAGTTATGCACTTTCACATTCACCATACACTACTAATGTATTCATTCATTTCTGAACTACACATTCTTTCTGACAAACCTTTACAGACTAACATAGAAAAATAGTTTTTTTTGACCAGTAGAGGTAGTTCTAAAAAGAACTGTTTGTTTTGTCTTTTTTGTTTTATTTTTTTGTAGTTTTTTCAACAATTTTTTTGTTTTTTGTTTTTGAGAAAAAAAACTGAAAAATTGAACGTTTGAAACAAAATAACTGTGGACCTCGAACAAAAAAGTTTTTTAAAAAATTATTTCTTCGGGCAATGGTGCCGCTCCTGCCTCTTGACAATCAGGTCCTCAGATTGCTCCCCATAACAAAGCAATTGATTGCAATGTTTGCAGTGGAATGTTATGTTAGCAAACTGGGGAACAATAATAGGGGTTGGACTGCTTCCAGGAGGTGGTGGTGCACTGGAGGTGCTAGCCACTGCAGGTGGTGGATTGTTCTGTAGGCTGCGTGTTACCTTCCTTGCATAGTTGTGCTGATGCAAGTTCCAAACATGGCGGTCCATACTCGCAGTACCGATAGAGTACTTTTTTGTTGGGTCACCTCTCGATAGTGTCACGTCACAGATCTTGCACGTGACCTTAGGTGCATTCGCCTTTTTTTCCCACATTTCCATATAAAGGCTTCTTTTTCTTCTGAGGAGGAGGCTCATTTAAAAATTCATTTTCATATGATGAATGGTCAGAGGGTGTTTGAGACAGACCAGCCATATTGATGAAAATTGTTCTACCTGACTTCAGCTCCAAAGAAAAGATCCTGCTCCTCAGAAAGTCCAAGTAGAATGATCAAAATGGGAGAGGTCTTTCAACAGTTGGAGTAAGAAGTATTATGAACCAATGAAATCTCCTCTTTTAAAGTCACATGACTGTGCGTACTCTTACGGTGCGCTTAAGGAGCTCTTACGGTGCATGTACGTATGACGTACCGTCGCGATGTGCGTAATGCTTTGAAAAGTAATATACGCTTATTAAAAGTTCAAATAAACTATTTTCTTCATTATCCCAGATAATGTCTACCTTTAAACTTTACAATAAATACATAGATATATTGTTTTAAACATTATAAAACGTTCGCGAGGTACGCGCACGGTGTGTCGTACACACGCAAATGACGTCACACGGAAGGGCTGATGCGCGGCGTAACATAAATATGTATTCATGACGTATGCCCGCGTACCCCTTACCATACAAAGGGCTGTGCGTTCACCGTACGCGTAGGGTGCGATTATTTAAAAAAAAAAAGGAATTATATAGAATTACATTTTTTTTTTTTTTTTTTAAATGTTGGGGTATTTAGTTTTGTTATTAGTTTACATTAAAATAAGAAAAATACATTTAAAAAAAGAAAATGTAAACATTTATTATAAAAATGAAGAAAAAAAGTTTAAAAAGAAACAAATTTAAAAATTACTACATTTAACAATTATCATTTACAAAAGCTTTGAAATTCACTGAAAAAAACATAGGTTTCACACACGTTATAGTTAGGAATTAGCATTTAAAAAACCTTAGAAATTCACTGAAAAAACATAGGTTTCACACGTTATAGTTAGCATGACATTTCAGTCATACAAAACCATTGAAATTCCCCCGTTATAGTGATGTCATCAGTGATGTCATTTGACATGTCATCAGTGATGTCATGAGTGATGTCACTGACCATGTCATGAGTGTTGTAATATGTGACATCATCAGCAGTGCATTGCGGTTGCGCGAGTTATAGTTAGCTGAACTAACTATAACGGGGGAATTTCAAAGGTTTTTTATGAGTGAAATGTCTAGCTAACTATAACATCTGTGAAACCTATGGTTTTTTTCAGTGAATTTGCAAGGTTTTTTAAATGCTAATTCCTAACTATAACGTGTGTGAAATCTATGGTTTTTTCAGTGAATTTGCAAGGTTTTTGAAATGCTAATTCCTAACTATTCGTGTGTGAAATGTATGTTTTTTCAGTGATTTTACAAAGTTTTTTAAATACTAATTCCTAAATATGACGAGTGTAAAACCTATGTTTTTTTCAGTGAATTTGCAAGGTTCTTTAATTGCTAATTCCTAACTATGACGTGAGTGAAACCTATGGTTTTTTAAGTGAATTTCAAAGGTTTTTAAAATGCTAATTTCTGTATCAATTTTTATACTTTTTATATATTTATTTTTCCACAAACTGCCTTTGTATGTTGTAAAACATTGACTGTATCCTGTAATACACAACGGCACAGCTACTTTTTATGATTTGGATACAGTTGAACAGTATAGTCTACATCTTCAATCAACATATAATAACTCAAATTTGTTAATTAACTTTTTTTGTTAGTTTTTTTCTAACGTGCGCGCAACGTGCGCGCACCTCGCTATTTTTTTTTAAATAAAAAAAAATCTTTTTTTGCCCTTCGGGGTCCTTCAGGGACCCCCTGAGAAGGCCTAGGGGGTCAGGGGGTCTCTACCCTGCCTACTTTTGACGTTTTTAAAAGTATTTTCGAAAATCGGGTAAAACGTCATTCATATGCAACGGTCGCGCAACATGCGCGCGCCCGTGCGCGCACGTAAAGTCATGTGACTAGAAAACAACACTTTTGATTGGTTTACACTAGTTTCTTTTCCAGAATCTTCAAACACCCCACCCACTTCCCTCACTATCTCTTTAACTTTGATGGGAGAAGGATCTTTGGAGTTTGTTCTAGCTTTTTTTGGCAAATGGCAGAGCAACAGCAGCCACAGTATACATCATCATCTGACTCAGATGTGGAGTATGTTGAAGAGCAGCCATGTGCTAAGAGGACCAAGGAGTCCTTCATCTGGAAGTTTTTCAGCTATCCAGAGGGGCAGAAAAAAAGTTAATGCCCTGAAGGTCACCTGTAACATCTGTGGAAGTGTGCTGTCTAGAGGAAATCCTAACAAACACTACTCTTTCAGCATCCACACCATGATCCGTCACATAAAGAATGTGCATCCTTATAACTTTGCACGTGCTTCAACAAGAGCCGTTGATACTAATCCTCCAGCTGCTCTCCCCAGGACCTCTACAGCAGGAGCATCTCCATCGACATCGAGTTTAGATGTCCGGCCACTTTTGGCTAATGTACATATAAAATGCAACTTCTGCTACGAGATCCTCTGCTATGGAGAGCAGAGTGTGAACTTGATCGAGATGAAAATTCAGCAGCACACATGCTCCCGCAGATAATTTTTTTATTTTATTTTGTTTGTTCCTGTTGAGCAGTTTTTCGTTACCTGTTTTTTATTTTTGTTCTAAAAAATCCACCAAAAAATATAAAATTGTTAAAAAACTACCAAATAAAATGCAAAACAAAAAAGACAAAAAAACAGTTATTTTCAGAACTAACTTCACTTCTCCAAGAAGAGCTATATCTCTTAAATACTTTGTCATAAGTTTTTTGAATGAATGTGTAGTGTATAAATGAATGACTAAAATGACTGAGTGAAAAGGAGGAAAGGATTGATGTAATGAGGGAGGAAAGGGTAGTATGGTGAGTGAGGAAAGGGGAGTCAAAGAGTGACTGAAACAGGGGGACTAAGGGTAGGTGAGTGAGGTAAGGGGAGAGAAAAGGATTGATGGAATGAGTGAGGAAAGGGTAGTATGGTGAGTGAGGAAAGGGGAGTCAAAGAGTGACTGAAACAAGGGGACTGAGGGTAGGGGAGTGAGGTAAGGGGAGAGAAAGAGTAAGGGAAGGGCAGCAAGGAAAGGAAAGTGAGGGAGGAGGAGTGAGAATGAGGGGAGCATGGAACAGAGACAGGGAAGGGGAGTAAGAGATGGAGAGGGAGAAGTAGAGCAGAGTAAAGGGAGTGAAGGTAAGAGAAGTGGAGTGATGGTGAGGGAAGGGGTATGAGGATGAGAAAAGGGGAGTAAGGGAAAGTGAGAGATGGGGAATGAGGGAGACCTTTTATCAACATTTAAATAGTTTAAAATCACACAAATATATAATCTAACTTTAGCTTCTTTAAGCTAATAATGTTAAAAAAAACATTATTTCAAGTCCATACAGGTTCTCTGAAATGATAACAGCTAGAAACATACATAGCTAACAAAACAATGAAACAATTGAGTGCTCATATGCAGTCCAAAAAGAATATAAAAATGAATCAAAAAACAAGTTTCTCCCTGTGACCTGGTGTTTTTTAGCTTGTACCCCTCTCTTCAAACACTTCTACTCAAGAGTTTTTTTGTTACCCTGCCGGGTTGGAATTATCACCAGATGTGGGGTAAGTGTAGTTTTAGTGATATAAGTAAAATAGGGAAGGGAGGTCTCCTTATGTGTACAATTCGGGACACGGAGAGTAGAGATAAAGAAACTTGGGGAGTCCCAAAGAATCCAACTCTTGAAAGGATCCTACAATGAATAGCCTTAGCAAGTCAGAACACGAAATTTAGATGAATGTACACTACTACACAGTATCAAACACATTTTGCAAAAGATTAAAAACAAGATACAGTATTAAAATTCAACAATTTATTACTGATTATTAAAATTAATCAATGAAACATCAATACGGTGCCACACAAAATTTTTTGTTAAAATAACATCAGTTAAAAGCCATACAGTACAATAAAAAGTGCAAATAAGCAGGGTTGTTACAGTTGTCGACGCAGCGTTTCGGTATTATTAATACCACCTTCTTCAGGACAAAACAATTCTATATAAAAAGGAACATACAATTAGAAAACATTTACAGATTCAAAAAAACTTTTGTTTCTTCTTTTTTTTAACGAGGCACAAACATTTTCTTGTTTACTATAGTATACATTGTGTTCAGTTTAACATAGTGGTCAGCTAATCAACATGCATAGGGCTATCCATTCGGATCCATTAGAAACTAAGACCAGGGGTCTCTTTAGAGGTAGCAAGCAATCAATAGTTCAATATGCATACCTGCAAGTGTTTAATCGTTTGCGCCTCGTTTCAATTGATAGCAGCTCACAGGGTGACTGTGTTATAGTCAACTGCGACGATCCTGCCATGGTTGACTATATTTCTTCTTGGCCAGCGCTCGAAAAAAGGGGGGGGATTGACGTACAGCGTCTTTCCTTCTTCTATCCACCTTTAAACATCCCCAATTATGGTGATACAACTGGTTGGGATGAAGTCCAAGACTGGCCTTGGACGCAGGTGGGGCACACTAATAGAAGTAGAAACAGGATCAGCAAAAATTATTGGAACAGAGGCTGGGATTCTCGCCCCTGGTACCATAATAGAGGAAAACCAAATCCTGACTATTGGAGGGGGGCTCCTACAAGGAACAGATACGACTGCTTAGATATGGTCGATTGACCAACAAAGGTCACTACAGGGGTATCAGTAACCTTAGCCCCCCCACTTAAGATCCATGACGTCTTTCCCCAGGTAGAAAGCACTAATCCCGTGGTGACAGAGAGTACATCAGATTATGATTCGGGTGGTGTAAAATTGTCAGGCCAGCATTTAGCAGAACAACCTAATAAGCCATTGAAGGAGAGTGGACTTGAGTCCACAGCTGAAACCATCTGTATGCATTCACACCCAACCATAGTAGATAAGATTAAGAGTCAAACTCATAATGAGTTTGGAGTCCTGCACGCGGGCAGTGCCCCACTAACTAGTCAGGAAGAATACAGCCAACGCAATGAGGGGAATTGTTCGTTAAAAATAACATTATGGAATATCGCTGGGCTGGCTAAAAAAGTGCGGGACCAGTTATTCCTAACGTTTATGGAAAGGCAGGACATAATCTGCCTTCAGGAGTGCTGGGACTTAGAGGAGACCCACATCGAGGGTTTTAGCACTTTTTATGTTCCCTCAACACAGGGCAACCGAGGCAGAGGCTCCGGGGGATTGTGTATCTTCACCTCTAACCTCTGTAATATAGAACAGAGTATGTATGAGGCAAGCGGACCGAAAGTAGGTGCAGGGAGCCTATTACAAGGTCTGTTTATTAAATCAAACGGGCGATCCTTTTTCCTGATCAACATCTATAACAACGCACCAAAAGTTGAGGTCAAAACCTTAATAGCGGAGTTGGACTCACTGCTAAAGAGAGGTGGGCAGGGGGCAGACTGCTTACTTATAGCAGGGGATTTTTTTAATTGCCACTTATGCCCCTATAGTCAAACAAAAAATTGTGGCATTTTTGACTTAAGAGGGGATCCTACTACGCATTTTGAACATTCCATAGGGGGCAACCTGCTAAATCAACTCATGCATGAGTGGGATTTGGCCTTCGCCAATGAACTTTGTGAGCCACCCGTAGCGTTTCAGACAACCTTTTTTGGCCGTGGGGCAGGCACTGTAATTGACTTTATTTTAGTCTCTAACAGGAATCAAGGCTGGGTGGGGGGGTTTTAATACTGAGGATCTAGCAATAAGCGACCATTTTCCTATCAGCACTTCCCTCAGTCTAGGGAAAATGGGGATCCAAAAAACAAGTACTATGAATATACTTCATGGTCGCTCAGTGGCGTTGGCCAGAAAAAATGGCTACTCCATTAAATGGGCAAAAATTGAACCCACAAACTTCCTGAAAGATCTGGTACGGAAAGAAACGAGACAATTTGCCACCTGCTTGGAATCAAGTACCAACCCCGAGCTAATAATACAGGCGTATGAAGGGATTAAAGCCACAATAAACGCCAAGTTAATCAAAAAACAAAAGTTAGGGGAAGACACAAGATTACATGGCTGGTTCAATCGAGCCTGTACTAAAGCACACAAAGCCCTTTTACAGGCCTTAAAGACCGACCCTAGGGATAGCGGCCGAGTTAAGGAGGCTAGACAAGCTTATAAGCAGATCCTACGAACTAGACAGAAAGAACTTAAAAACGCAGCCTGGGATGCCCTGATAAAGGCAAGCGCTCTAAGGGACAACACGTCGTTCTGGAAAGAAATTAATGCCCCCTTCTTTTCGGATAGGAAGGTAGACTCCTTGGAAATAGGCATATCAGAAGATGTTTGGGTTAATTATTTTACCTCCCTCTATAAGAAAGAATCACTTGCTTCGATCCCACAAGATGAGACGGATGCGGGGCGAGGGGTTCTTCCACCGTTTCAGGGAAATTGCCCACTAAAAGTAATGTTTACCCCTGTTGACATGGAACAAGCAATTTGTCAGAGTGCTAGTTTAAAGGCCCCTGGACCTGATGGAGTCCCCATTGACCTGTTTAAGGGGAACGTAGATCTTTTGGCCCCCTTACTAGCAAATGTATTGAATGCTTACACCACACTAGGTTTTCCCAATACATGGCATGAAGCAATTGTCATCCCAATATTTAAAAAAGGGGACAGACAAGACCCAAAATGTTACCGCCCCATCTCCCTGCTAGACAACCTAATGAAAGTAGCAGGCAGGGTGTTGTTAACCAAATTACAAACCTGGTCTAAGAGCAATGGGATACTCTCAAAATTCCAATATGGTTTTAAGTCGGGCTTGGGAACCATAGAGCAGGGTCTAAACCTGTCCCTTATAATGAATAAATATATTGGAGCAAAAAAAGGGAATCTGTTCCTAACATTCGTTGATTTAACTTCGGCGTTCGATTGTTTGGATCATGAAATGCTGTGGAAAACCCTGACCACAATGGGGATAGATAAAAATATTTTAAGTTTTATCCAGGAGTTGTATAGAGATGCAGGCGCCACGGTGAGATTTGGCAAAAATGGCGAGCAAACTAGAAAATTTCCCATAGCCAAGGGTGTCCGCCAAGGCTGCATACTTGCGCCTTTTCTATTCAACTTGTATATTAACGAGGTAGCAGTTTTTTTGAATGATCTGGAGGTGGACTACCCTAAGATAAATGGTCTCGCAGTCCCACTATTGTTATACGCCGATGATGCGGTGATCATGGCCCGCACACAGCGGGGACTCCAAAAGGCGATAATGGGTTTTGCAACCTTTATGAGTTCTAGAGGCCTAAAAAAAAATGTGGGGAAAACTTTTACGATGTCATGTACCACCAGTAAAAAAGTTCCTGACTGCAAAACCTTTGTCAATGATTCAAAGATAGCTATGTCTAAAACGTTTTCTTACTTGGGTATTATTTTTAACAATAGGGGGACATGGTCCTCAGCGATCACCTCCCGGAACTTGGCCTTTGCCCGCTCAATAGGGGCGGTCAAGCAATTTGCTAAAAGACTCGGCGGGAAACCGGTAGACACACTACTTAAGATTTATGCAGCAAAATGTGTGTCTACAGCTGTTTATGGGGCTGGGATCTGGGGACTTGCAGATAGCTCTCAAATTCAAAGGGTGGAAAATGCTTTCCTGAGGTATCTTCTAGGAGTCCCGCGTTCCACATCCACTACCATATGCCACAACGAACTGGACAGATCCCATATTAGTGATCTGATAAAGATAGCGCCAGTCATGCTGTGGTACAAGATTTGGACATGCGAGGACACGACCTTCAACAGGGAAGTAATTTATGATTGCCTGCAGCAAGCCGAGGGCTCTAAGCAGCCATGGCTGGCTTATGTTAAGAAATTTTTGAACTCCATCGGCCAACCAGAGTTCTTTTCAAACCCAACCTCATGTGCCCAAATGACAAAAAAAGCATTAAAAGAGACATGCCTTGGTCTATTGGAGGAGAGGAGATATTACCTAGATGGGAATAAGTCTACCATCGTAGCCCATCACCAGATCCTCCATGATCATGGCCTTCATCCTTATCTGGCGCCAAATTTTTCATGTTATCATAGAATGCTTTTAGCACGAATGAGGACGGAATCTTTTTTTAGGCTAATAACGTTCCCTGTTCCAAATGACTGGTCTGGGAAGTTGATAAAATGCCCGTGTGATGGAGTAGCCACTCAGTCTAATATACACTGTATCCTTTTTTGCCAGTATTATCAGTGGGGGAGGAAAAAACACCTGCTACCACTATTAAAGTTGTGGGGTGTGAGAAGGTGTAAACCTGCCCTCCATAGATTGTATCTGCTTCAAGATGAGCTTACTATTGTAGTGGTGATAACATTTTTGTCGTTTATCATAAAATGTAGAGGAACCATGAGTAATGATTAGAAGGCTGAGGGTTTGTATGAGTATTATCCTGTGCCTAATAACACCATATAATACATAAATATGTTATATTTACCTCAACCCCTTTTTTAACCTAATGAATTTATCTTCCTACCAAATGAATTTTATGAAAAGATTTTATGGTTTTCAAGATTAGATCAATTGATTGATAAGTGTAATGAAGTGTATTTGCTGCACTGATTTTTTAAACCATCACGTTTTTAATGTTGCGTTTTTGACTGTATTTTGTATTGTTTGCTTTTATGGTGTTTGTTAAATACCGAATAAAGCTATCTTTGAATTTGAATTTGAATTTGATAGCAGCTCAAAAAATTGGTAGTATTCAATTTCTACACCTTGTCTGAAACTCCTATTCATAGAGGAAAAGACATGTATTAATTAATTTACCCTATCCACTTATTGGTTATGGGAAAGGGCTACATGAAATTAATCATGTTGCTTGTTGTAATTACCTGTAATTATCAGGTACTTAGTGGTGAGGACCACGCCGGAGGGGGGCCACTGTATTCTAAACCAGAGTCTCACTGTGGGAAAACATATGGAAATGATGTATATAAAAAGAGTATCTAGGTGGAAATCTAATTTCCTGCATATAGTGTCATATGTGCATAATATTGTTTAATCCGTAGGGGTTTGATTTTTTGGATAGATTTGACCCCCCACTGAGAAAGAGATTTTATTAAATATGGCCATTATATAAATTTGGCAAGGGGCACTGATGTTGTTCCTGTTTAATAAGGACCAAGAAACACTCACCCTTAGTTCGGGGCAATGTCGCACTCAGTGTAGCGTGGCTGGACTCCTTCAATTGTTACCAGCGCGCAGATTTCTTAAGTTTGGTCTTATTCAATTTTGACCTGCAGAGGATAGTATTCATTGGTTTGGTTATTTATCTTAACAGTCCTCCTTAGTTATGAACAGTAAAAATATGCTGATCTCGCGGTTTATTAGGGTGCTAAATGCTTTGTATACTTAAGGATTTCCCTATATATTTTTTTAATCTTTATACCATCTAAAGACGATTAATTTGTAGTTGGTACCCCAGCATACAGCAAGGCCATTTGCACCGCTGCTTGCCGGTAAAGCATAAGTGTCAAACTAACCCTCTATGCCGCACTACCCACGTACAGGCACTATTTTAAACGGATTTCACTTGTTAGTAAGTGGCACAGTATAGTTTTAATCGTGCTACTATCCATTCCCAGTACTACGACTTAAAAAAGTCTGGAGCGCGCTACGCATACATCAGTGGTTAGCTCAGCGTTTTCGCTATTGTTGAAACCCTCGCATTTGGGCTTAGATTCATTAAGACTGGTTGCAGCTACCGCCGGTCTGGCATTAATCTAGCGGAGCGCGTAGACTGTTCTATCTGAAGTGCCTCTTACCTTAGTTTCTTTAATCGGCCTCCCTGCACCCCTCACGGCTCCTCGCATTCCTTTGTCAGTGTGTTTATGTTTTTCCGCGGCTGCTGGGCTTTTATTTACACATTATGGCGCGGTTTTTCAGATTTACGTGATCATACGTGGCCTAGTCTCGCAATATCTGCGTCATTGCCACGCGTCTTTTTCTAAAAAACTACAATTGTAGTTTATTCTTCATGACGCGGAATTCGTTAGGAGCGGGGTTCGAGTCCCGGCTGATGCAGAAACATGTTTATTATTTGATTTAGGATATAGCGCACTCCATTTAAGTCATTTATATCCTTATTGTTACATGACAAATTTAGTAATCCTATTCTAGTTCTTGTTTTGGAATACTTTATTAGTTGCCTTAAAGAATTCGTTCCCAATCCTCCCTAGTGTTCAATCCCTCTCTCACCGAGTTGAACCGGGACATAAAAAATTGTTCTCGTTTTTTCCGTTTGGTATCTGTGTCACCTCCTCTGCTGTTTTTGATCGTTAATTCGAGGCCGCACCAGCGTAAATCAGTAATAGTGTGACCTGCCGTACCCCAATGTTCTGTTAGGGGGGCGCCTGTTTTGTTACAGCGTATGGCTGATCTATGTTCGTTTAGCCTTAGTCTTATTTCACGAGATGTTTCCCCTATATATATAAGGTCACAAGGGCACTTAATCATGTATACCATATTTTTGGATCTACAATTCATAAATGATTTAATTTTATGTTTGGTGCCCTTGTGTTCTACACAATCACCCTTGATTATACCCTCACAGTTTTGACAATTACTGCACGGGAATGTTCCCGTGGGTAATGGATTGTTGTCTATACTCGATTGGATCTTATTGTTAGTTTCTCTATAAGTATGGACTAAGCTGTTCCTAATGGTCCTATTCCGTCTAAATGCAAAAAGAGGTTTTGGGATTATTTCTTTATTCTTCTTTGTAACCAAGTTCCAATTGCGATTGATGATATTCTTTATTTTATTGCTCTCACCACTATAGTTGCTCACAAACACTAACCTATTGTTCGTTGATTTCTCTTTGACTTTTTCTTGTAGTAGGTTATCTCTGTTAAAATATCTCGCTCTTTTGAAAGCTTGTCTCACCATCCGTTTTGGGTATCCCCTGTTTATAAGTTTTGTCGTCAGTATTTCAGCATGTTTTACAAAATCTTTAATCTGGGAGCAGTTCCTCTTTAATCTTAAAAATTGGCCAAAAGGGATGTTATTCTTTTGACATGGAGGGTGGCAGCTTTGATAGTGGAGCATGGTATTTCTATCTGTTTCTTTGGTAAATAATTCTACTTGCAAATGGCCTGCCTCATGTTTGATGATTAAATCTAGAAATTCGCATCTTTCTTGATTATAGTGGCTAGTGAATTTCAAATTTTTATCACCCAGGTTTAACCAACAGATGAACTCCTCAAGATTTTGTACCGGGCCCGTCCATATAAAGAAAATGTCATCTATATAGCGGGACCAGGCCGTAATGTTTTCGAAGAAGGGGGCAATAGTGTTAAAAATATGTGTGTCTTCAAATTGTGCCACATATAGCCATGCCAGGCTAGGAGCACAGGTGGCTCCCATACTGGTACCCTTCGTTTGTTTATACAACTCCTTATCGAATAAAAAGATGTTATTTTTCAATACTGTAATAACACAGTCAACAATGAAAGATTCATGGGGAGTCGGATCTTGATCATTTGGGTTCAGAAGAGCTTTAATCATATCTATTGTACTGTCCTGCGGTATATTTGTATATAGCGCTTCTATATCTAATGTGACTAGATATTGTGTGTCTGGGTTGAAGGGAAGATTTTCTACTTTTTTGATTATTGCAGCTGTGTCCTTGATGTAAGCTTTTTGTTTAATAACATGCGTTTGTAAAAAAATATCTGCATATTTGCTAAGGGGCTCAGTAAGGGAGCCTATGCTAGATACAATTGGTCGCATTGGGGGATCATTAAGATTTTTGTGGACCTTTGGCAGTCCATATAAAGCAGGTATTGTAGGTTTCTTATTAAGCAAAAAGCTGTACTCTTCATTACATATTATTTCATCTTCTTTCGCAAAGTCTAACATACTTTTGATCTTGCTCTCTAACTCGGACCATTCTTTCTTGTCCGATTTCTGATAATGTTCTTTATTGTTTAAGAGCAGTTTCATTTTATCATTGTAGTGTGTAGTGGACATCACTACAATGCTCCCGCCCTTATCGGCCGGTTTTATTGTCAAATGATGATTATTTTCTAGTTTAGTAAGGGCATCCTTTTCCTCTTTATTTAAATTGAATGGTACCCAACCTTTTTTGACTAATACATCTGAGACACTTTTGGTGACCGCTATTTCAAAAGCTTCAATTTGTTTATTGACTTGACTAGCATGTGGAGTCCATGTGGATTTCGGTTTTAGACCTGATTTGTTAAAGGATGGGGGTTTATCTTTGTCTTCAAAAAATGACATTAATCTGACTTTTCTAAAAAAATCTTGGAGATCTCTTTCCAGACTGTATCTGTTGACAGGGGAAGCTATTGCATATCCTAACCCTTTCTCTAATAGTTTTGTTTCTACAGAAGTCAATTCGGTATCTGAAAGATTAATAACAGAGGCTTTTTTTTATATGTCCCAGGTCTTCTGACTCCGGGTGTAGGGTCTTTGTTGATATTGAGGTTGAGGCGTAAATTTGCCCCTCCCTCTGCCTCTCCCCCTTCCTCTCTGTTGTCGTTGTTCTAAAAAAGACAGGGAGTTTGCATTTGAGCATTTTGAGGAGTCATTCTCCTTTGCATTGCTTCTATTATCACTCTGAATTTCTGGTTCACTGTCTGAACTAGTGTATGACGTATCGAAGAATCTAACCTTCTTGTATTGGTAGTTTTAGTGATATATACTACACTTAAATTTGAACCCTTAGCTACTTCTACGTAAGAGGAGATATTAAAACACCCCTTTTTCTTCTTTTCCTTTTTTTCCTCTGTTACTTTCCTTTCTCTCTTCATTCTTGTAGCTCTACAATTTTGGATCCAGCCTTTGAGGTATTGATTTAATGAAATACATGGTTTATAAATGGGGACATTGAGTTTCCCTATATAGGTGGTTTAGTCTTCCACCTACTATCGCTATATTGTTCATTGATTTTAAATAGGGTGATAAAAGAGTAATTACGGAGGTCTTACTATATTTACCAATTATGGTAATGTGTAATTAATGACTGTTTTGTACTCGTAATTATCTCACACTGTGCGCTTTCCGCCGTTATGTTTTTTTTCTCTGTTGGTCTCCACGCGTGCTGGGTGTTTTGTGTATTTTTTAACTTGACACATAGGGGTTGATTATGATGGTGGACGGAAATGGGATCCGTCCGCCACGGACGCGGCCAAGATACTCCCGACCGCGCCGCGGAGAACCCGCCGTTGCGATTAGGATAAAAATGCCATTAAACTCCGTCCGCGGCGGACGGAGTACAGCAAACCCCGTCCGCGGCGGACGGAGTACACCTGAGACCGCCGCAAGCATACGGAACCCAAGAAACTCCGTCCGCCGCGGACAAACATGACCGCGGGAACAGGCACAGCCACCGCAATACCTGCGGATGCTTCGTTCCCGCGATTAGGATAACGCCGCAGTCCCACGGAACTCACCCCAATCCACGACCGCTGTGGAAACAATGCTACAAGAAATCTAGCATCCCAGCGGAAGGACTACACGGACACCATCCCTACCGTCAAACCAATTCACAAATGTCTGACGGAAGTAAATACAAAACACACTAAACAGGACACCCACCCACCTGAAACACCCACCCCAATCACAAGCCACAATGACAACCCCCCAAGCACCTACTAATCCACTCAAGTCAACACACCCACCTAGCACCTGACTGCCATCAACCATTGGGACACAACCACGACACAGACTATAAAATTACTCCCACCCACTACCACAGTCCTTTGCATCACAGCATAGCTGCTAGCAAGAGGCCCGAGACGACGAACAGCAGAGACAAATTGCACACATACAACCACCACCCAAACACACCCACCATACAAACACTCACCACACCATTCCTACACACCACACACCTGCACCTCCCATAACAATCAACCCACACCTTGAGCACCACACACCATGGCACCCAAAAAAAAAAACAAATTCACAGAGACAGAGTTGAAGGTCATGGTGGATGAAATCATCCGTGTTGAACCCCACTTATTCGGGACACTAGTCCAGCAGACCACCGTGGCCCAGAAAAATCACATGTGGGACAGGATAGTAACTCGGGTGAATGCGTCAGGGACCGTGCCAAGGACAAAGCACGAGATCCAGAGGCGGTGGCATGACCTAAAAACCAGGGTCAAAGGCATCCGTGCCAAAAACCATCTGCGAGCAAATCACACTGGCAGCGGCACACCCCCGGAGCCCATACCCTATACTGATTGGGAGGAAAGGGTGCTGGGCATACTGTGCCCAGAGAGCCTGGAAGGAATTGAAGAAGGAGAAGAGGCTGGTAAGTAAAAACCAAGCACCACAAGCACATAGACATGGCCTGCCTCACACAACTGAGAAGAAAAAGCTCCCAGGCCCTAACCTATGCATGTGGGCTACATACTCACCAAAATGTAAACGACTCCCAACAGGCCCCCATGTCCACAGGGAGGGTGGTGGAGGGTCGGGTGTGTGAGAGAGGTCACAACTGCAACTCCCAACAGGCCCCCATGTCCACAGGGAGGGTGGTGGGGTGTGGGGTGTGTGAGAGACCAGCACTACAACTCCCAACAGGCCCCCATGTCCACAGGGAGGGTGGTGGTGAGTCGGGTGTGTGTGAGAGGTCACAACTGCAACTCCAAACAGGCCCCCATGTCCACAGGGAGGGTGGAGGGGTGTGGGGTGTGTGAGAGACCAGCACTACAACTCCCAACAGGCCCCCATGTCCACAGGGAGGGTGGTGGTGGGTCGGGTGTGTGTGAGAGGTCACAACTGCAACTCCAAACAGGCCCCCATGTCCACAGGGAGGGTGGAGCGGTGTGGGGTGTGTGAGAGACCAGCACTACAACTCCCAACAGGCCCCCATGTCCACAGGGAGGGTGGTGGGGTGTGGGGTGTGTGAGAGAGGTCACAACTGCAACTCCAAACTGGCCCCCATGTCCACAGGGAGGGTGGAGGGGTGTGGGGTGTGTGAGAGACCAGCACTACAACTCCCAACAGGCCCCCATGTCCACAGGGAGGGTGGTGGTGGGTCAGGTGTGTGTGAGAGGTGGGTGGGGTGTGTGAGAGACCAGCACTACAACTCCCAACAGGCCCCCATGTCCACAGGGAGGGTGGTGGGGTGTGGGGTGTGTGAGAGAGAGGTCACAACTGCAACTCCCAACAGGCCCCCATGTCCACAGGGAGGGTGGTGGTGGGTCGGGTGTGTGTGAGAGGTGGGTGGGGTGTGTGAGAGACCAGCACTACAACTCCCAACAGGCCCCCATGTCCACAGGGATGGTGGTGGTGGGTCAGGTGTGTGTGAGAGGTGGGTGGGGTGTGTGAGAGACCAGCACTACAACTCCCAACAGGCCCCCATGTCCACAGGGAGGGTGGTGGGGTGTGCGGTGTGTGAGAGACCAGCACTACAACTCCCAACAGGCCCCCATGTCCACAAGTAGGGTGGAGGGGTGTGGGGTGTGTGAGAGACCAGCACAACAACTCCCAACAGGCCCCCATGTCCACAGGGAGGGTGGTGGGGTGTGGGGTGTGTGAGAGAGGTCACAACTGCAACTCCAAACAGGCCCCCATGTCCACAGGGAGGGTGGAGGGGTGTGCGGTGTGTGAGAGACCAGCACTACAACTCCCAACAGGCCCCCATGTCCACAGGGAGGGTGGTGGTAGGTCGGGTGTGTGTGAGAGGTGGGGGGGTGTGTGAGAGACCAGCACTACAACTCCCAACAGGCCCCCATGTCCACAGGGAGGGTGGTGGGGTGTGGGGTGTGTGAGAGAGAGGTCACAACTGCAACTCCCAACAGGCCCCCATGTCCACAGGGAGGGTGGTGGTGGGTCGGGTGTGTGTGAGAGGTGGGCGGGGTGTGTGAGAGACCAGCACTACAACTCCCAACAGGCCCCCATGTCCACAGGGAGGGTGGTGGATGGGCTGGTGTGTGTGAGAGGTAGGTGGGGTGTGTGAGAGACCAGCACTACAACTCCCAACAGGCCCCCATGTCCACAGGGAGGGTGGTGGGGTGTGGGGTGTGTGAGAGACCAGCACTACAACTCCCAACAGGCCCCCATGTCCACAGGGGGGGTGGTGGTGGGTCGGTGTGTGTGAGAGGTGGGTGGGGTGTGTGAGAGACCAGCACTACAACTCCCAACAGGCCCCCATGTCCACAGGGAAGGTGGTGGTGGGTCGGGGGTGTGTGAGAGGTGGGTGGGGTGTGTGAGAGACCAGCACTACAACTCCCAACAGGCCCCCATGTCCACAGGGAGGGTGGTGGGGTGTGGGGTGTGTGAGGCAGGTCACAACTGCAACTCCAAACAGGCCCCCATGTCCACAGGGAGGGTGGTGGTGGGTCGGGAGTGTGTGAGAGGTCACAACTGCAACTCCAAACAGACCCCCATGTTCACAGGGAGGGTGGAGGGGTGTGGGGTGTGTGAGAGACCAGCACTACAACTCCCAACAGGCCCCCATGTCCACAGGGAGGGTGGTGGTGGGTCGGGTGTGTGTGAGAGGTTTGTGGGGTGTGTGAGAAACCAGCACTACAACTCCCAACAGGCCCCCATGTCCACAGGGAGGGTGGTGGGGTGTGGGGTGTGTGAGAGAGAGGTCAGAACTGCAACTCCCAACAGGCCCCCATGTCCACAGGGAGGGTGGTGGTGGGTCGGGTGTGTGTGAGAGGTCACAACTGCAACTCCAAACAGGCCCCCATGTCCACAGGGAGGGTGGAGGGGTGTGGGGTGTGTGAGAGACCAGCACTACAACTCCCAACAGGCCCCCATGTCCACAGGGCGGGTGGTGGTGGGTCGGGTGTGTGTGAGAGGTGGGTGGGGTGTGTGAGAGAGAGGTCACAACTGCAACTCCCAACAGGCCCCCTTGTCCACAGGGAGGGTGATGGTGGCTCGGGTGTGTGTGAGAGGTGGGTGGGGTGTGTGTTAGACCAGCACTACAACTCCCAACAGGCCCCCATGTCCACAGGGGGGGTGGTGGAGGGTGGGGTGTGTGAGAGAGGACACTGAAAAGTAATGTATGCCAATCAAAACATGTCATGTCCAAAGTATTGATCATCAAAACTTTTTCCCCACAGGTGATCTCAATTTGACAGGGTGAACCAGCAACCCACCGCCATAATCTCCTCACTCACATCCAGGACTCTCTGGGGACGATGCCATAGCCAGCTCCGGTGCGAAGGAGGAAGCGGGCCAATGCACACTACCAGGGCCATCTGGCACACTGGAAATCCCTGCCTCAACAACCGTGGCCTGTGTCACTTCTGCAACACCTGCCACAGTGAGCTATAGAACCACCACCACCACCATTACCACCACTCCTGCCTGTGCCACCCTGCCTGACCCACCGCTAGACGCAGGGCCATCAACATCCCAGCCAAGCAGGGAGAGTGGACGGGAAAGGAGAGAGCCGAGGCAACATCCCCCAAGCAGGAGTACCTCACACCGGCGAGCTGGGGAAGGACACCCACCCCATCCTGCCGCTGAGACACTGGAAGCCCTAGGCAGAGTCCAGGCTTCCTATGAGCGTGGGCAGGGAAATGCTGATCGTGCACACCAGGACATGGTTGATAACACCAATGTGTTGCGGTCAATTGACAGCCGCATTGGCCAATTAGTGGACCTCGTGGCCCAGCACACATCACTGTGGAGGGTATGGTTAGAACGCAACATCCCCCCTCAACCAAGTGTCCAGCCGCCACGGTCAGCAACACCACCGCCACCGCCACCTGTGCCCCTGGAGACGGATGTGGCCCCTGAGCAACCTGCCCCACAAGCTGACTACGCACCGCCTCCAAGACGGAGGGGCCGTCCGAGGCTGGATGGAGGGGAGAGCAGTGGGGATGCTCCATCTACACGCTCAAAGAGGGGCCGACAATGACTCTAACACTGCCTGAGGCTGCCATCCACCCACAAACTATCCTGTCCCACCACGCCAAGTTTTGGCACAGGTCTGCTGGACTAGCCGGACATCACGCAATGTGGTGTCAGCACGGACATTTCATCTACCATGACCTTCAACTCACACTCCCCCCCACCCAACCCTTACTTGTATATATCCACCAGCACCAATGCACAACCTGTAAATAAATTTCACTCACACACTCAATGATGTGTTGACTCCATGTTTATTCACATGATTGTCTCAGAAACAGACCTGACAAGGTGCAGGGAACCATGTCGTACAGAATCCTGCCGCTGTGGGAGTGACCTAGGGAAAATCAGAGACAGCAAACACACGTCAGGTAAGTGAATCACAACCATCACAGCACACAGCAGTGTAAAATTCCACAAATCACACCCATCACAAAATCAGTGGATGAGAGGACACACATCATGGAGACCTGCATGTCCAGAGAAATAAACACACACACATGCAAACATAACATACCAGAACAGGCAGCTGATGAACACCACATCCACACACCACCAGCAAACATACAAAACGCATTGTCAACCAGCACATGAGGTAGTCACTCACATTCAAGGGAAATAGCGATCAATGAGCTGATGCCCCTGGTCCACACTTTCCTCCTCAGCACTATCCTCATCAGTCGACATGGGTGGGATGGGAGGCAGAGGAACTTCTTGGTCTTCAGGGTCCAAGATCAGTTCAATGTTATTGCGCACTGCCAGGTTGTGGAGCATGCAGCAGGCAATCGCGATCCTGCATACTTTGCCTGGTGAGTAAGGCAGGGCCCCTCCGGTCTTATCCAGGCACCGAAACCTGGACTTTAGCAGTCCAAAAGTACGTTCCACCACTCCACGTGTCCTTCCATGGGCATCATTGTAGCGCATTTCACCCGCTGTAGTAGGATTACGTATGGGACTCAGGAGCCAGGGCCGGTTTGGGTACGCCGAGTCGCCTATGTAGGGGGATGACAGACACAAATATCACAACCAGAATTGGTGGGTACCCCATGCCACACAGAAATCACAAATGTCCCCATAGCATACTCACCAACAAGCCACGCGTGTCCTGGACGCAGATTAGCCATCAGTTGGGGGACAATGCTGCTCCGCATGATGTGGGAGTCATGTGCGGAGCCTGGGAATCTTACACACACATGGGAGATGATGTTGTCGGCCAGGCACACCACCTGTACGTTGAGCGAATGAAAGTGCTTCCTATTCCTATATACCGGCTCACGTGCCCGAAGTGGAATCAGAGCGATATGTGTGCCATCAATGGAACCCACTACGTGTGGTATCTGGCCCAGTGCATAGAAGTTTGCTTTGACTGCTGCCAACTCTGCCGGCCGTGGGAAATGGATGTAGTCATCCTTGTACAGCATCATGGCTTTTAGAACATCCCGAAGTACCATGCTGAACATGGACTGTGACATCCCGCCGGCATGTCCAACTGTGTACTGAAAGGTGCCAGTAGCAAAAAAGTGTAGTGCCGCCATCACCTTAGCTGTGGGTGTAATGGAACAAGGATACGACCTCCGTGGCTGCAGATGAGGAGACAATTGGTCTACAAGCTCCATCAATCTACGTCGATCTAGCCGGAATTTCCTGATCACCTCCTCGTCAACCATATCCTCCAGCACAGTGTATGGGCGATGGACATTTGGAGCCCTCCTGTATGGGAGTAGACGTGATATAAGTCAACTTACAAACAACGCATGGCTGTGCAACTCCATCACATGTAAGCCAACACTAGCAAGAAGATAAATGTTGTGGACAATAGTCATATGTGTGACATGTCAGAAAGTTACGACAATACGGAGTGCCCTATGAACAATGTGCTGCCACTAGCAACATGAAGTGCGTCAACTTGTACAATGCCACTTAGTCTCATGTCAACATTACTGCCAAGAAGACATGTGTTAGGACCCAATTTTGTAGAAGCCACATCACAGACACACATGCACGTGCAAACACAACACAATAATGCTACACACACTCCATGTCATAATGCACCAATGACAACACAGACAATGGTGAGCATCCGCTCATTACATGCATGGTCAAATAGGCAACACACATACGCATACACAGAATGCATGTGGACCCCCACCATTGTTATTAGCACACATTAACTACACACTGACAACAGATTCAGAATGTGGCGAGACAGGCCTGATGTACTGTGTAGATGTGAAGTATTTGAAACGTGTGTAGGGAAATACAAGACGTCAACACGTCGACATGCACATGTGTAGCACATTGTGTGCACATCAATGGGCATAGTATGAACACACATGACATAGTGTATGACATATGCAGTTTTGCCAGCACGGTCACAACCCTCATAACGCAAGAGCGGACTATACAGCACGGTGCAGCGGTCCAAATAATAACAACATTGGCGCCGCCATGGCGGTGCACAGCTTCCGCGATTTCCAAATGGGCATACGCGCCCCGCGTTCCCTCTTCTCATTGGCTGCCTGTGCACGGACCGTCATGGTCACACATCGTCAACCGCATGTGCAAGCTTCCGGGACGGATGCTTCTCTTGCAATGTTCAATCAGTGGCGCCACCATGGTTGCGCACGCCTTCCGCGGGGGAGGTGCCGGCCAACACATCCTTCTGATGATGTCAATGGAGATGTCAGTTCATGACCCCCCCTTACAGTCACGTTGCATCATCCACCGTACACCGTCCGTGCCAGGCCGGTCACCCACCGCCAGGCTGGGCCCACCGCCATGCCGGCCCGGTCACCCACCGCAGGGCCGGCCCGGCGGTGGGTGACCGGCCTGGCACGGCGGTGGGTGACTGGGCCGGCACAGCGGTGGGTGACCGGGTCGGCCCGGCGGTGGGTGACCGGCCTGGTACGGACGGTGGCTGGCCCGGTCACCCACCACCGTGCCGGCCCGGTCACCCACCGCAGGGCCGGCCCGGTCACCCACCGCCTGCTAGGCCGGTCACCCACCGCCGGGCCATGCCGGTCACCCACCGCCGGGCCGGCCCGGTCACCCACTGCAGGGCCGGCCCGGTCACCCACCGCAGGGCCGGCCCGGTCACCCACCGTGGGTGACCGGGCCGGCCCGGCGGTTGTGCACCGGGCCTGGCACGGCGGTGGGTGACCGGGTGTAGTTAACTTGTATAGATGAATCACGCAGGTGGAACTTGTACATGTTAGGTTCATTCGCAGCACAGAAATAAACAAGCAGATCACCATCTGGCCAGGCACCAACTGACAGCATAACAATTCCTAAGTAGAATCATGACTTTAGGAACACACTAAAGTTCCACATAAGAAACAGAGTAAACAGACGGAATGGATAACGCTATTTACAACACCGGGCCGACCCGGCGGTGGCTGACCGGGCCGGCCCGGCAGTGGGTGACATGCCTGGCAGGGACGGTGTACGGTGGATGATGCAACGTGACTGTGAGGGGGGTCATGAACAGCCATCTCCATTGACATCATCAGAAGGATGTGTTGGCCTGCACCTCCCCCGTGGAAGGCGTGCACCGCCATGGTGGCGCCACTAATTGAACATTGTTGCAAAAGATGCAACCGTCGCGGAAGTGCGCACTTGCGGTTGCCGATGTGTGTCCGTGACGGCACGTGCACAGGAAGCCAATGGGAAGGGGTCACGTGGGGCGCGTATGCGCCATCGACAATGGCGGAAACAGTGCACCGCCACACCAGGGCCTGTCATTGGGCCTTTTCGAAAGAGGCATCCAGGGGGAACCAATAGCTGGCCACGTGTGCCACTGACATGGGCTCTGGTCCCTATATATGTGCGACTTTCAGAAGCATACATTCACTGCTTCGATCCAGTGCTGCCTGTGACCATCACCTCGACCTACTGCTGCTGAGCTGACCAACGGCTGCTGCCTGTGACCATCACCTCGACCTGCAGCTGCCGAGCTGACCAACGGCTGCTGCCTGTGACCATCACCTCGACCTGCTGCTGCTGAGCTGACCAACGGCTGCTGCCTGTGACCATCACCTCGACCTGCTGCTGCTGAGCTGACCTACGGCTGCTGCTGTTGTGCCACAGTCCAGGACCTTGCCATGGAGGGAGTGCGAGAGAGCCGGTCGCGTCCCTTCACCGCAGCGGAGCTGGATGTCCTTGTGGACGGTGTGCTCAGCCACTACCAACGGCTCTACGGTGCACCCGGACAGGTGGTAAGTACAGTGGTGTACATGTTGTTGGTCATGAGGTGTTCAGTGGCTCCTGTCCTCTGCAGGCCTGCCGGTGTGCTGTGGGACCTTTACATGTGTAGTGCTGAGCATGGCTGCATGTTGAATCGTGTTCCTGCGATGTTTGTGCATGTCATACTGTCCACTTACGTTACCCTCTTGTCTCCCATCATGGCAGGTAAAGCTGCACGTTCGCAAGGCCGTGTGGAGGACGATAGCACGTGATGTACGGGCAGTGGAGGGGTTCAATAGACGACACACACACTGCCACAAGCGCTGGGACGACATCTCCAGGCTTAGCAAGAATGTGGCGGAGATGACACTGGGGATGATTCCAAGATCTAAATGTCTGGCCCGCCGCACCATGACCCCTCTTATGCACCGTATCATTGCTGTGACGCATCCTGACCTGTCCGCCCAGCTGAGTGGGGAACCACAGCAAAGTAGCGGTAAGCAGATTGTATGTGTATGTTACTTGGGCCTGCAATGCATGTATTGCTGCTCGGACACAGTAGTGGCTTCCGTGGTGCGTATGTTTAGCTGAAATACCATGCTGGTGCCATTAGCGGAGTAGGCGTTGGCATCCATGTCCGCCAGGTGGACAGCCCACTTGCTTGGTAGTTGAGGGTTCCAGGACATGCCGTTGAGGTCTGTGGTCCCATGGCATGACATGTGTGCAGATAGTAGGGGTAGGACGTGTGCAGGATGTGTGCTACATGTACAATGTATGTAATTGAATCCTAGATCTGTTGTCCTTCAGTACGTGTGTGTGGCACTTACTCACACCGCGTTTCACTCTATTTCAGCTTTGGCAGAGGGCACTGACCCGCAGACGACGGAGATGAGTGGTGGCAATGCTTCCGAATCAGAGGTAGCACACACGCAGACTGACACTGAAGAGGGCAGCCCCGGAGAGGGGGACAGGACCGTCCCTGAGGACTCGCATATGGAAACACCATCGCCCTCATCCTCAGAAAGTGTTGGTGAGTCTGCACTGTTGTCACAGACAGGGAGTGGGCAATCGACACCTTCAGTCGGGACACAGCACACAGGGCCCACACTGCCACCCACTGCAACATGTACTGCTCGTGCTCGCCAGAGGAGGGGGAGCAGAGTTGCCTTCGGTGCTGGAACCGCCGCCCCTGCCCCAGTGACACAAAGTGCACTTTGTGCAGAGGCTGTTGATCTGCTGCGACAGCTGTGTGTAGGGCAGACCAACATGATCAATGCATTCCAAGACCACGATAGGAAGTTGGGGCAGGTGGTGGCATTCATGGAGGGGATGCATGGCAATGTTGCTGGTCTCCACAGAACAGTTCAGTCATTGGCAAACACTGTGTCCTCAGCCATTGTACAGTCGCATAGACAGGGTGCTACTTCTGTACAACCATCCACACCACATGATGTTACAGGGGAGAGTGAGTCTTCAGACCAGGCCTCTTATTCTGGTTATTACACTAGGAGCAGCCACAGGCAGCAAGGCAGGGCACGGAGGGCACAGACACCATCCCATGAGCCTGTGATCTCTTTATCCGAAGACGACGTGTCCAACACTGGAGTTGACAGACATGATCATGGAGGGGTGCGTATGGAAATGGATTCACATGCTACACCGCCATCCCCCACCAACTTCACTCCCAAGCCAAGGCCACCTCCCAAGAGCAGGGACACTCGGCTGGGACAAGAACAGTACCAAGGAAAGGCCACCTCCCAAGAGCAGGGACAAGGACAGTACCAAGGAAAGGCCACCTCCCAAGAGCAGGGACACTCCCAGGGACAAGGACAGTACCAAGGAAAGGCCACCTCCCAAGAGCAGGGACACTCCCAAGGACAAGGACAGTACCAAAGAAAGGCCACCTCCCAAGAGCAGGGACACTCCCAGGGACAAGGACAGTACCAAGGAAAGGCCACCTCCCAAGAGCAGGGACACTCCCAAGGACAAGGACAGTACCAAGGAAAGGCCACCTCCCAAGAGCAGGGACACTCCCAGGGACAAGGACAGTACCAAGGAAAGGCCACCTCCCAAGAGCAGGGACACTCCCAGGGACAAGGACAGTACCAAGGAAAGGCCACCTCCCAAGAGCAGGGACACTCCCAAGGACAAGGACAGTACCAAGGTGAGGGCACCTCCCAAGAGCAGGGTAGCTTCAAAGGAGAGGGACACTACAATGGACATGTCTGCTCCCAGGGACAGGGCACCGGAAAGGGATCAGGGCCATTCCAGGGACAGGACACCTCCGACGTCCAAGGCACATCCCATGGCCAAGGGTTCTCCCATGGACACGAGCACCATCAAGGACAGGCATATTTCACCCCTGGCTGCACTGAGGATGATGTTTAAGGAACGTACAACACATGTATCAGCGGTCGAGTCCCCCCATACCTCTACTCCCATCCACGGCCCACTAAAGCAGAGGAAGGAGTACACTGTTGTTGCATCACCCATTACACATGATGCAGAGGGCAGAAGGCAGGCCCACAGCAAACGGCAGGCAGGGTCCAGCACGTTCCCAGAGAGCAGACCACCACAAGCACATGATACACCTTTGATGTCTGGTGATGCCACTCCACTTACCAGTCCAGGCATGTCCGGGGTACGCCTACGTTTCACAAAGAAATGGAGACACACACCAGTGAGACCTGAACACCCCAATGTCGCTCCAGTACAGCTGTCCCCAGTTCCCAGAGCCACCCTGCCTCCTGGCCCATACAGCCCTGTGGCTCACCATTTCAGTGGTCCTAGTGGCTCTGCTGCTGTTCACTCACATGTGGTAGGTAATAATGGGGTAAACCCTTACCTCATCGACCTGGGTCAGTACAATGTTATAAAAAAAGGGGTGGTCGATTACAAAACAGTTAAACATATCATTACTTAAACATAAAGGTACATCCACCAAGTAAGTGTCATTTAAATTGCATTTAATCCAACTATTCGCAATAATTTGCTGCAGTTACGCATATACTATATTTCATATTCATACAATACATGGTAAATTACGTATAATTCTTCAATTAGTGCTCGGTGATTGTCAGATAAGAAAGGGATTTTAAAGGAGGGTAGGGTGTGTTTGGAAAAGAATGAGGGACAAAGAAAAGGAATTGTGTCCTATAAACAATTCTGTCTTATTCACAGAACATTTCCAGTCATGTTACAGATCACAGTTGTTCCCAAGAGATACACTATACACAGGAGCTGAGTTTAGCAAGTTTTCGGTAGGGCGTGTATGTGTTGATGATGTTGTCGACGTTTCGACCCCCAAGTTAAGGGCGGGTGAGTCCTCAGTTTGGGGTCTTCCTCAGGACAATTAAAAACAGTGACATTGAGCACCTAGGAAAACAGAAATGTGTATCACTAGATGGAATCAATTAAAATCTAAAAAACAGGGCAAAATTCAAGGTGTACCTACATGTGCAGGCGTTCGAGTGGTATCCCTTCTGAGTTGGGACTCGCGCCTGTGGAGTTGTTCTCTGGAGGAAATAGATTACGATTAGGAAGGATAATGTGGGCAGGTCATGGTAAGTTAGACCAAGCAAGAAAAACATGACTTACTGAGTTCGCCCGTTCTTTGAAAAGCAATTGGTCTCTTGCAAACGTCGTGGATGACGATACTGGGACCGGTCTATCCGTGGGTGAGGCAAGCGTCCTACATCCAACGGGCGGTAGAGTTCAACGTGTAGATAAGTTACACCATCTGGAAGAACACAGAGATACTGTATTCCTTCGCATATCAACTCTTCGTTGTAGACAAAATTCAATAGGGGTGTGATGGAGGTTCTCGGTCCGTCCATAATATGGGGGGACCAGAAACCCTACCGGTCGATCTCATGACCACATCAGACTATGGAGGACAAAGGAAGAACCGCTAACCCTTGTGATTTCTAACAAAACAATTCGGAGCTTATGGCAAACAATCATCCATAATTAAAACGGTGGTGGTCGACATCCGACTATGGAGGACAAACGGGGAGCCCAATCTCTAAAAGGCGTGCTGTCCCATGCTTATTGAAAGAAACGGCGATTTGGGAGGTTATGGCAACATTTCTTACATAACTAGAAGAGTCGCGCTGCCTGAGTTAGCCAGGACCGTAAGCGCTTCTCCTCGGTATCTGGTTAATCTGACCTAGTAATTTCGCAAAACAGCGCGGAGCGAGCATACCTGCGTGACTGCTGCCGAATCGTTCACAGTGACAGCTCGCAGGCGCACGTCAACCCATACAAGTAACAGGCGTGTTTAGGCGTCTCTAAGGGGCGTGTCCCGGCACCTCGCGGTGCTGCCGCTGGCTGCTGCGCGGCTGGAGGACTGCGTGGGGCGCATGCGCCGGGCTTGAGACACTGTTACCCCTCCGGACTCGGGAGGTCTATCTGAAATACTATATTATACCAAAGACTATCTAAAGACCAAGATCGTTACGAGCGTTATTAATCTACTCTTTTCACATCGGTGTCTTGGCCAACAGATGGCAGAAACGGAAATGCTGACAAAATGCTCCTATGGTGAGAGACAAAGTTATGGTTCCGGACGGAATACCTCTTGCCACATCTGTGTGTGTACAAACGGAACCACGGACATTGGCTAAACGCAGTCAATGGGCCGGTGGTAGAGATTAATGTGTCGGTATCATCGCATGCAACGGGGCTCAATGGGCATGGGTACTGAGGAGCAAGATGGCATTTGCACATGTATTTAGGGACCCATGATGATGTTATACCATATAGTAGTGTTAGTGCACATGTCCATGTCAAACCTCAACAAGGGAGATATTAATTGGAAGATCTAACACAATATTGTATGAGCATGAGTAAGACCTCCATTGACTTCTTAGACATCAGCATCAAGGTCCAGAATGGTCACCTCCACACCACCCTCTTTCGAAAACCCACCGAACGGAACAGCCTTCTACGATACACGAGTCACCATACAAGAAGCCTACGGGACAATCTACCGTTTGGCCAGTTTCTCCGGATAAGGAGGAACTGTTCACTCAAAGAAGACTACTTCCTAGAATCGGATCTCTTGATCAGGAGACTAATGGAAAGAGGTTACCCAAGACGACTGGTTACAAGAGCAAGAAAGAGAGCTTGGTACAGCCCGAGGGAGGACCTGCTGAAGCCCAGAGAGCGTCTCGTGGACCCCGAAAGGATTATCTGCGTTACCACTTTCTGCACGAAGAGTAACCTGATTAAGAAGACGGTAAACAAACACTGGACTATGGTATCGGATGTGATCAACCATGAACAACTGCCGATGCATGCGTTCAAGAAAGCTAAAAACATCAGGGACAAAGTGGTCTCTTCCTACCTAGGAACCCCGGCCCCCCCCACTCTGCAAAGCATATGGAACCTTCCCCAAGTGGTCGGACATTTCAAATGTACGAAGTGCAAAGCGTGCCCACAGGCAATGGAAACCAAGGTTTGGAACTATCGTAACAATACAGTTACTTTAAAAACAATGACTAACTGCAACACAAGTGACGTTATCTACGCCATCATATGTCCTTGTGATCTGGTATACATCGGACAAACCAAACAACATGTCAAAAAGCGGATCTTACAACATTGCAGCAGGATAAGGTGCCAAACACCGGGCTCCCCTTTGGTTGAACACTTCATGTCTAAATCACACACCCCTGAATCCTTCAAATGGCTGGTGATTGAAAAAATCACGGTGGGACCCAGGGGCGGCAATTTGAATTCACTACTAAACGTTAGGGAGTGTAAATGGATGTACACTTTGGACACTGTTGACAATGGCCTGAATGAACTTGATGCGACTTACTCGCAATTAGCTGGACTTGTACCCGACCAGTAAGATGTTAAAACATAATGTGTGTAATATCCAGGACAGGGACTCTGTTTTGAACTGCACATTTGTATCAATATGTTGACGTTAAAGCGATGCTGGATGTGTAAATATATGAGCGATCTATACTTAGAGAATATTGTGTTAGATCTTCCAATTAATATCTCCCTTGTTGAGGTTTGACATGGACATGTGCACTAACACTACTATATGGTATAACATCATCATGGGTCCCTAAATACATGTGCAAATGCCATCTTGCTCCTCAGTACCCATGCCCATTGAGCCCCGTTGCATGCGATGATACCGACACATTAATCTCTACCACCGGCCCATTGACTGCGTTTAGCCAATGTCCGTGGTTCCGTTTGTACACACACAGATGTGGCAAGAGGTATTCCGTCCGGAACCATAACTTTGTCTCTCACCATAGGAGCATTTTGTCAGCATTTCCGTTTCTGCCATCTGTTGGCCAAGACACCGATGTGAAAAGAGTAGATTAATAACGCTCGTAACGATCTTGGTCTTTAGATAGTCTTTGGTATAATATAGTATTTCAGATAGACCTCCCGAGTCCGGAGGGGTAACAGTGTCTCAAGCCCGGCGCATGCGCCCCACGCAGTCCTCCAGCCGCGCAGCAGCCAGCGGCAGCACCGCGAGGTGCCGGGACACGCCCCTTAGAGACGCCTAAACACGCCTGTTACTTGTATGGGTTGACGTGCGCCTGCGAGCTGTCACTGTGAACGATTCGGCAGCAGTCACGCAGGTATGCTCGCTCCGCGCTGTTTTGCGAAATTACTAGGTCAGATTAACCAGATACCGAGGAGAAGCGCTTACGGTCCTGGCTAACTCAGGCAGCGCGACTCTTCTAGTTATGTAAGAAATGTTGCCATAACCTCCCAAATCGCCGTTTCTTTCAATAAGCATGGGACAGCACGCCTTTTAGAGATTGGGCTCCCCGTTTGTCCTCCATAGTCGGATGTCGACCACCACCGTTTTAATTATGGATGATTGTTTGCCATAAGCTCCGAATTGTTTTGTTAGAAATCACAAGGGTTAGCGGTTCTTCCTTTGTCCTCCATAGTCTGATGTGGTCATGAGATCGACCGGTAGGGTTTCTGGTCCCCCCATATTATGGACGGACCGAGAACCTCCATCACACCCCTATTGAATTTTGTCTACAACGAAGAGTTGATATGCGAAGGAATACAGTATCTCTGTGTTCTTCCAGATGGTGTAACTTATCTACACGTTGAACTCTACCGCCCGTTGGATGTAGGACGCTTGCCTCACCCACGGATAGACCGGTCCCAGTATCGTCATCCACGACGTTTGCAAGAGACCAATTGCTTTTCAAAGAACGGGCGAACTCAGTAAGTCATGTTTTTCTTGCTTGGTCTAACTTACCATGACCTGCCCACATTATCCTTCCTAATCGTAATCTATTTCCTCCAGAGAACAACTCCACAGGCGCGAGTCCCAACTCAGAAGGGATACCACTCGAACGCCTGCACATGTAGGTACACCTTGAATTTTGCCCTGTTTTTTAGATTTTAATTGATTCCATCTAGTGATACACATTTCTGTTTTCCTAGGTGCTCAATGTCACTGTTTTTAATTGTCCTGAGGAAGACCCCAAACTGAGGACTCACCCGCCCTTAACTTGGGGGTCGAAACGTCGACAACATCATCAACACATACACGCCCTACCGAAAACTTGCTAAACTCAGCTCCTGTGTATAGTGTATCTCTTGGGAACAACTGTGATCTGTAACATGACTGGAAATGTTCTGTGAATAAGACAGAATTGTTTATAGGACACAATTCCTTTTCTTTGTCCCTCATTCTTTTCCAAACACACCCTACCCTCCTTTAAAATCCCTTTCTTATCTGACAATCACCGAGCACTAATTGAAGAATTATACGTAATTTACCATGTATTGTATGAATATGAAATATAGTATATGCGTAACTGCAGCAAATTATTGCGAATAGTTGGATTAAATGCAATTTAAATGACACTTACTTGGTGGATGTACCTTTATGTTTAAGTAATGATATGTTTAACTGTTTTGTAATCGACCACCCCTTTTTTTATAACGTTCACTCACATGTGTCAGGTGCAGGTATGGTATTTGTTGGTCAGTGTACAGGGACATGTCCGGCAAGTGTGTCTGGGTCTAGGGCTCATGTGTCAGTGAGTAGATCGGTGGCTGTGTCTCACACTCCTGGTGCTGGTGCTGGCGGTGTGTCTGGGTCTATGCCACATGTGTCAGTCAGTAGATCGGTGGCTGTGTCTCACACTCCTGGTGCTGGTGCTGGCGGTGTGTCTGGGTCTATGACACATGTGTCAGTGAGTAGATCGGTGGCTGTGTCTCACACTCCTGTTTCTGGTGCTGGCGGTGTGTCTGGGTCTATGGCACATGTGTCAGTGAGTAGATCGGTGGCTGTGTCTCACACTCCTGTTTCTGGTGCTGGCGGTGTGTCTGGGTCTATGGCACATGTATCAGTCACCACAGCTGTGGCTGTGTCTCACACTCATGTTTCTAGTGCTGGCGGTGTGTCTGGGTCTATGGCACATGTGTCAGTCAGTAGATCGGTGGCTGTGTCTCACACTCCTGGTGCTGGTGCTGGCGGTGTGTCTGGGTCTATGGTACATGTGTCAGTGAGTAGATCGGTGGCTGTGTCTCACACTCCTGTTTCTGGTGCTGGCGGTGTGTCTGAGTCAATGGCACATGTGTCAGTCAGTAGATCTGTGGCTGTGTCTCACACTGCTGCTGCTGGCGGTGTGTCCGAGGCGAGTTGTTCAAGCAGTCCACCAGATTCTGTGGTGTGAGGTCTAGTTGCCATCAGTCACATGTCATTTAAGTTTGTGTGTAGATTGACGAATGTACCCACCTATGTTTTGTTAATCTCCTTGTGACGGGTCGCTTGACACACGTTCTTGGCTAGCCAATGATGTACCTGCTCTGTTGTCCACAATGCCCTGTTGCTGTTCTGATACTGCATTGTGCCCTCTGACGTGCTGCCAATGATGTACCTGCTCTGTTGTCCACAATGCCCTGTTGCTGTTCTGATACTGCATTGTGCCCTCTGACATGCTGCCAATGATGTACCTGCTCTGTTGTCCACAATGCCCTGCTGCTGTTCTGATACTGCATTCTGCCCTCTCACGTGCTGCCAATGATGTACCTGCTCTGTTGGGCACAATGCCCTGTTGCTGTTCTGATACTGCATTCTGCCCTCTCACGTGCTGCCTCTGATGGACCTGTCCAGTGCAATGGACTGTTGATGCACTTAGCCCCTCTCACGTGCTGCCTCTGATGGACCTGTCCAGTGCAATGGACTGTTGATGCACTTAGCCCCTCTCATGTGCTGCCTCTGATGGACCTGTCCAGTGCAATGGACTGTTGATGCACTTAGCCCCTCTCACGTGCTGCCAATGATGTACCTGCTCTGTTGGGCACAATGCCCTGTTGCTGTTCTGATACTGCATTCTGCCCTCTCACGTGCTGCCTCTGATGGACCTGTCCAGTGCAATGGACTGTTGATGCACTTAGCCCCTCTCACGTGCTGCCTCTGATGGACCTGTCCAGTGCAATGGACTGTTGATGCACTAAGCCCCTCTCACGTGCTGCCAATGATGTACCTGCTCTGTTGTCCACAATGCCCTGTTGCTGTTCTGATACTGCATTCTGCCCTCTCACGTGCTGCCAATGATGTACCTGCTCTGTTGTCCACAATGCCCTGTTGCTGTTCTGATACTGCATTCTGCCCTATCACGTGCTGCCAATGATGTACCTGCTCTGTTGGGCACAATGCCCTGTTGCTGTTCTGATACTGCATTCTGCACTCTCGTTTACTGGCTCTGATGTACCTGCTCTATTTGGCACAATGCCCTGTTGCTGTTCTGATACTGCATTGTGCCCTCTGACGTGCTGCCAATGATGTACCTGCTCTGTTGTCCACAATGCCCTGTTGCTGTTCTGATACTGCATTGTGCCCTCTGACGTGCTGCCAATGATGTACCTGCTTTTTTGTCCACAATGCCCTGTTGCTGTTCTGATACTGCATTCTGCCCTCTGACGTGCTGCCAATGATGTACCTGCTCTGTTGTCTACAATGCCCTGTTGCTGTTCTGATACTGCATTCTGCCCTCTCACGTGCTGCCAATGATGTACCTGCTCTGTTGTCCACAATGCCCTGTTGCTGTTCTGATACTGCATTCTGCCCTCTCACGTGCTGCCAATGATGTACCTGCTCTGTTGGGCACAATGCCCTGTTGCTGTTCTGATACTGCATTCTGCCCTCTCACGTGCTGCCAATGATGTACCTGCTCTGTTGTCCACAATGCCCTGTTGCTGTTCTGATACTGCATTCTGCCCTCTCACGTGCTGCCAATGATGTACCTGCTCTGTTGGGCACAATGCCCTGTTGCTGTTCTGATACTGCATTCTGCCCTCTCGTTTACTGGCTCTGATGTACCTGCTCTGTTTGGCACAATGCCCTATTGCTGTTCTGATACTGCATTGTGCCCTCTGACGTGCTGCCAATGATGTACCTGCTCTGTTGTCGACAATGCCCTGTTGCTGTTCTGATACTGCATTCTGCCCTCTGACGTCCTGCCAATGATGTACCTGCTCTGTTGTCCACAATGCCCTGTTGCTGTTCTGATACTGCATTCTGCCCTCTGAAGTGCTGCCAATGATGTACCTGCTCTGTTGGGCACAATGCCCTGTTGCTGTTCTGATACTGCATTCTGCCCTCTCACGTGCTGCCAATGATGTACCTGCTCTGTTTGGCACAATGCCCTGTTGCTGTTCTGATACTGCATTCTGCCCTCTCACGTGCTGCCAATGATGTACCTGCTCTGTTGGGCACAATGCCCTGTTGCTGTTCTGATACTGCATTCTGCCCTCTCACGTGCTGCCAATGATGTACCTGCTCTGTTGTCCACAATGCCCTGTTGCTGTTCTGATACTGCATTCTGCCCTATCACGTGCTGCCAATGATGTACCTGCTCTGTTGGGCACAATGCCCTGTTGCTGTTCTGATACTGCATTCTGCACTCTCGTTTACTGGCTCTGATGTACCTGCTCTATTTGGCACAATGCCCTGTTGCTGTTCTGATACTGCATTGTGCCCTCTGACGTGCTGCCAATGATGTACCTGCTCTGTTGTCCACAATGCCCTGTTGCTGTTCTGATACTGCATTGTGCCCTCTGACGTGCTGCCAATGATGTACCTGCTTTTTTGTCCACAATGCCCTGTTGCTGTTCTGATACTGCATTCTGCCCTCTGACGTGCTGCCAATGATGTACCTGCTCTGTTGTCTACAATGCCCTGTTGCTGTTCTGATACTGCATTCTGCCCTCTCACGTGCTGCCAATGATGTACCTGCTCTGTTGTCCACAATGCCCTGTTGCTGTTCTGATACTGCATTCTGCCCTCTGACGTGCTGCCAATGATGTACCTGCTCTGTTGTCTACAATGCCCTGTTGCTGTTCTGATACTGCATTCTGCCCTCTCACGTGCTGCCAATGATGTACCTGCTCTGTTGTCCACAATGCCCTGTTGCTGTTCTGATACTGCATTCTGCCCTCTCACGTGCTGCCAATGATGTACCTGCTCTGTTGGGCACAATGCCCTGTTGCTGTTCTGATACTGCATTCTGCCCTCTCACGTGCTGCCAATGATGTACCTGCTCTGTTGTCCACAATGCCCTGTTGCTGTTCTGATACTGCATTCTGCCCTCTCACGTGCTGCCAATGATGTACCTGCTCTGTTGGGCACAATGCCCTGTTGCTGTTCTGATACTGCATTCTGCCCTCTCGTTTACTGGCTCTGATGTACCTGCTCTGTTTGGCACAATGCCCTATTGCTGTTCTGATACTGCATTGTGCCCTCTGACGTGCTGCCAATGATGTACCTGCTCTGTTGTCGACAATGCCCTGTTGCTGTTCTGATACTGCATTCTGCCCTCTGACGTCCTGCCAATGATGTACCTGCTCTGTTGTCCACAATGCCCTGTTGCTGTTCTGATACTGCATTCTGCCCTCTGAAGTGCTGCCAATGATGTACCTGCTCTGTTGGGCACAATGCCCTGTTGCTGTTCTGATACTGCATTCTGCCCTCTCACGTGCTGCCAATGATGTACCTGCTCTGTTTGGCACAATGCCCTGTTGCTGTTCTGATACTGCATTCTGCCCTCTCACGTGCTGCCAATGATGTACCTGCTCTGTTGGGCACAATGCCCTGTTGCTGTTCTGATACTGCATTCTGCCCTCTCACGTGCTGCCAATGATGTACCTGCTCTGTTGTCCACAATGCCCTGTTGCTGTTCTGATACTGCATTCTGCCCTCTCACGTGCTGCCAATGATGTACCTGCTCTGTTGGGCACAATGCCCTGTTGCTGTTTTGATACTGCATTCTGCCCTCTCGTTTACTGGCTCTGATGTACCTGCTCTGTTTGGCACAATGCCCTGTTGCTGTTTTGATACTGCATTGTGCCCTCTGACGTGCTGCCAATGATGTACCTGCTCTGTTGTCCACAATGCCCTGTTGCTGTTCTGATACTGCATTCTGCCCTCTGACTTGCTGCCAATGATGTACCTGCTCTGTTGTCCACAATGCCCTGTTGCTGTTCTGATACTGCATTCTGCCCTCTCACGTGCTGCCAATGATGTACCTGCTCTGTTGGGCACAATGCCCTGTTGCTGTTCTGATACTGCATTCTGCCCTCTCACGTGCTGCCTCTGATGGACCTGTCCAGTGCAATGGACTGTTGATGCACTTAGCCCCTCTCACGTGCTGCCTCTGATGGACCTGTCCAGTACAATGGACTGTTGATGCACTTAGCCTCTCTCACGTGCTGCCTCTGATGGACCTGTCCAGTGCAATGGACTGTTGATGCACGTAGCCCCTCTCACGTGCTGCCAATGATGTACCTGCTCTGTTGTCCACAATGCCCTGTTGCTGTTCTGATACTGCATTCTGCCCTCTCACGTGCTGCCTCTGGACCTGTCCAGTGCAATGGACTGTTGATGCACTTAGCCCCTCTCACGTGCTGCCTCTGATGGACCTGTCCAGTGCAATGGACTGTTGATGCACTTAGCCCCTCTCACGTGCTGCCTCTGATGGACCTGTCCAGTGCAATGGACTGTTGATGCACTTAGCCCCTCTCACGTGCTGCCAATGATGTACCTGCTCTGTTTTCCACAATGCCCTGTTACTGTTCTGATACTGCATTCTTCCCTCTCACGTGCTGCCAATGATGTACCTGCTCTGTTGTCCACAATGCCCTGTTGCTGTTCTGATACTGCATTCTGCCCTCTGACGTGCTGCCTCTGATGTACCTGCTCTGTTGTCCACAATGCCCTGTTGCTGTTCTGATACTGCATTGTGCCCTCTGACGTGCTGCCAATGATGTACCTGCTCTGTTTGGCACAATGCCCTGTTGCTGTTCTGATACTGCATTGTGCCCTCTGACGTGCTGCCAATGATGTACCTGCTCTGTTGTCCACAATGCCCTGTTGCTGTTCTGATACTGCATTGTGCCCTCTGACGTGTTGCCAATGATGTACCTGCTCTGTTGTCCACAATGCCCTGTTGCTGTTCTGATACTGCATTCTGCCCTCTCACGTGCTGCCAATGATGTACCTGCTCTGTTGGGCACAATGCCCATGCTGTTGGATTTTCTGATATTATGCACCTATTATGTTGAATAAAGCTAATGAATCATGTTTTGTGGTTTGTCGCTGTCATTCCTGGTTGTGTACTTCAATTGTGTATATTTTGGTGCGTTCGTCAATGTATTTCCTGTGACATGACACTCCCCCTCCCAACGTCACAGCCCTGCCAGGTTCTCCCCTTCCGGAAGTAAATGGTGTGTAGCGTACCTGCGTCGTCGTCGATGATGGTCCATGACTTGCTGGTGGAGGATCGCGAAGAGTATCGGAAAAGCGTGTAGCGCTGGGTATATGTAGGCGAGCCGCTTGTGGTGGGTATCTCTGCAATGTGTTGTATCTTCGCTGTGGGGAATCCGCCGTGTTCAGGCAGGTTGTTTTTCCGCAGCGGTTTTATGTGTGTTTTCCGCCATCGTGATTTGGGGCACGGTCGGAGACGTAATTCCGTACGGCGGTGTCTCTGGATTGGTTACGTCCGCCGCGGGGTCGGGTGTAGTTCCGCGGCGGTGCGTTCTCTTCCGCCGCGTACGGAGTTTTCACAGTTTTTCCCATCCTAATATGGCGGTCGGACTGTCCGCGGCAGGCGGTCGGAAAAGGGCTTTTTCCGCCTACTCCAGGACGGCGGACGGCCTTCCGTCCGCCATCCTAATGAGCCCCTAAATGCGGGGATTACTTTTTACACTTTCTGAAATCTGCTTTTATGATTTTTGGAGGACTTGGAGTGTCATTGTCCTTTTTTGAGATTATCTTTCTCTGTTTCCCAGCCCTGAAGAGTTGTTGAACACTGTTTTCCGCAACGAAACACGTGTCGGCTGGCTGTTTGTACAACTATACCTGATACACGATTAAAAAAGAGACAAGATAAGAACAAAAATTTTACCGCCTGGATTGTCCTATTTTTCCCCAGAAATGTACTCATTGGATTAATGACTATATATGTGTGCGCAGGATTCGTGTTAACTATATATTTTTTAAATCAATCATATATGCTTTATTGAAAGAGTTATACAAATGATATTAACATAAATATTTTGAATATTTGAGTTCTTAGAATGAAGTTATGGGAGCCATGTCGATCTTGTGTACCCTCACGCATGTATTTCTAGGTACACGATAGGTGCGCACATTCAGTGCAAAATATTTAGTTCTAAAAAAATATATATATATACCTTAATAATATATAATATACAAAGAGATTTACATTGAAATTTGCAAATTTACTATATTTGTAAGTGGAATAATTGTATATTATTGTTAAACATATTTTTGGGAATCAAGTCCAGTGCACGGAGGCGATTCTTAAATGCGACTTTGTATAAGTCGCATTTACGAATCCTTAATTTTGATTCCTTAATAATCGCAATTCAGGAATCGCAAAAGCCTAGCTTGATGTTTGTGCCCCTGAGATTCCAAATGTTCATGTCTTTGTTGAACTTTGTCCATGAATTCCTTTGCAGAAACATGTGGAAAATGAGCTCCTGTCAAAATCTTGGATCTTCAGAGTACAATCTTGTCAAGCAATATTCTGAAGCTGGAATCTGTACAGCTCGCTCATCATATTGCCCACCTTCTCCAGTGGGGAGTACCTGCGGAAAACAACGAGCTTCTAAACTTTTTTCCCATACACTCATGGGAGTTTCCTTTGCTTTCTTCATTTGAAATAATTCAATACGGTTTCCTATCACTTCTTTTAAATGTAGAGGATGTTTAGTGTAATGTTCATAAATCTCTTCACTCCTGGACTTATCCTCTTTTTCTATTTGGCCACTTGAACTTTCTGTTTCATCGTGTAGCATATTACCTGTTCATCAACATTTACATTCTTATAATAAATATTATTATGTACCAGATATAATGTAGCCTTTTGAAGTTTATTAACACTCTCAAACCCTTTGTTGGTACACCATTAACTAGAGCACCTACTGCCTCATTTTTCTCCCTGTCTACATCAACAGTTTCCTAAAATCTAAAGAAAAGGGGGTGTGGCTTGGCATCAGCCAAGATGGGGGCATAGTCTGTGTGCTCCTCACGGGCCCTGAACAAAGACTGAAATATCTGTACATGCTCTAGCAGCTGGAGGTCTGAAATTACCTGCTTTGTTCCTGTGGCAATGTCCCGGGGCTGGGGGTGTGTTTTCATCCATCGACAAAGCAGCAATTTATGTGTGACGGGGAAGGCCTGCTTCCTGAATGGTGACAAGAGCGAAGGTGACGTGGGGTGGAGATAAGCAACCACAAGGCCTGTACGAGGATCGCATGGCTCAGGATCACAGAAATTGAGATCCACAGCACTAGGCTGGTAGTCGGCGCTCGACAATGATCCTGGGTTGCTGGTCCGAAAGGGCCGTGCCTACCGGGGGCCGTCATCGGAGCGCTCCCAGGAGCCTGTGGAGGCTGCTTTGACAACAAGTAAATGAGCCTGTATGCGATCAGAGAGGCAGGCCAGTGCGGCCTTGGGAGGAGAGTCCGAGAGCAAAGGTTTCGGCAGAAGAGGTCTCCCTAGTCGGCCTCAAGGTGTGTGCAGGAGAATCTACAGACTGTAACCTACGACAGCGCTGGCCCAGGGCCCCGGCCCACCAAAGATTTGCCTGCAATATTAGCAGAGGGATGAAGTGCTGCTACAGTGGGGCCTACATCATTAATAGCAAGCGGAGGGGGCGCTGTACCTGAGCAATGTGGTACACCTGGACATGCTGTTTGGTGCTGCATCGTGCACACCCCTCTGCTGTTTAACATCCTGACAGTGGACTGACCTGTTGTCCAGGTGGGTCTAGAGCGAGCAGTGACTGGGAGTTTAAACAACAGATGCTCTGAGTACTAATTAGAGGGATTCCTTCCTTGTGGCACCCATGAGAACTGGATAACAGGGGGCTGCAGCACTCATTGATGCTCGAGGCGGGGAGCTACATTGGTCTTGTTGAGTTCCTGCATTCCTTTTGAGTTATCAGCAGGCCATAGCGGTGGTGTAGATCCAGCCATCCCCGTTACACGCCGCAGGTTGGAGGTACTTGGGTCTCTTATGAGAGTGTTCCTACGAATGGATATATAGCCTGTGACTGAATTTTTGGAGACCTTAAGGAAGGGGACGGCTGGTGGTGAAGTCAAATTGCTACTATCAACAGTGTGAACCCGTTCATGACTAAGTCAAAGGGAGCCCCTGCTGCAGTGCAATCGAATAATAATAATAATAATAATAATAAAGTGGTTTATAGAGCGCCTGGTGACGCCTCCCGGCGTGTCCCCGCGCTATGGAGAGAAAGAAAAGCAGGCCGCATCTAGAGGTCGACGTGCAATCAGGCCCTGATCTTTATGAGCTGTACATGTAGGTTTTTAAAAGTCCTCTGAACTTGACCTCAGATTTTTCCAGTCTGAGGCAGGGCGGAAGTTTGTTCCAATTTTGAGCTGCTAGCACTCTAAAGGATTTACCCCCGAGTTTGGCACTTCTTACACGGGGAACCGTCAGCTGGCCTGTGCCGACAGAGCGGAGGGCTCTTGTTGTCTCATACCTTTGTATTAGGTCATGGAGATAGGAGGGAGAGTTCTGCCATACTATCCGGTGACATATCAGGAGAGTTTTGTAAATGACTCTCTTTTTTACTGGTAGCCAGTGTAGGGCCGCCAGAGCAGTTTTAGATGCAGCTCTTTTCGGAAGTCTCAACACTAGGCGAGCTGCCGAGTTTTGGAGGACTTGTAAGCGTCCCAGACTTTTTTCGGTGGCGCCCAAGAATAAGACATTCCCATAGTCTAACCGGGACGTCACGAGTGCCTGTGTTAAAGTACGTCTAGCTTCAAGGGGTAGTAGGTCCAAGGTTTGATTGAGTGTTTTAAGTACTCCAAAACACTTGCCCACAAGGCGGCGAATGTGGCCCTCGTAGGAAAGGGTGGGGTCATCCCATATTCCCAAGTTCTTAGCCTCCTTGCACGGGGCAGGGGTCGGACCCAGACACGGTGGCCACCAATCCGCAGTCCAGTCGAGGCTGGTGCCCCCAACTACCAGTACCTCGGTTTTAGCACCATTTAGTTTTAAGCAGTGCGAGTTCATCCATGTGGCCAGAGCCTGCATACAGGCCTTGAAGTTGGATGCCGCTGTGGAAGGTGCTTGAGACAGAGATATTAGCAGTTGGGTGTCATCAGCATAGGAGACTAACTCTACTCCATACACCTGCACCACCTCGGCTAGGGGGGCCAAGTAAAGATTAAATAGGGTAGGGCTCAGGACAGAGCCCTGAGGCACTCCCTGTTCAAGCGCTAGCTCTGAAGATTTAAAAGAGCCCCTTTGGACCTGAAAGCTCCGACCCGTAAGAAAGGATTTCAGCCATCCCAGGGCAGATCCTGTGACACCCGCCCGGTTTAGACACTGTAGCAAGATGTAATGAGCTACAGTGTCAAACGCTGCGCTAAGATCTAACATCACCAGCGCCATGGTGTGTCCGGCGTCAGCCCCACGTCTGAGGGTCTCAGTCGCTCTCAGAAGGGCAGTCTCAGTCGAGTAGCCCGACCGGAAGCCCGATTGGGAGGAATGTAGGATGTTTGCTGTTTCTAGGTGAGCCATCAGTTGGGAGTTGGCCACTTTCTCAGCCACTTTGGCTAGATATGGCAGTAGGGAGATCGGCCTCAGATTCTCAAGCGCTTCATGGCTTACGTTGGGTTTCTTTTTTAAGGGTAGAACTACGGCTTTTTTCCAGTCACCCGGAAGTGTCTGGGAAGCAAAGGATATCTGTAATACATGTCTGATATAGGGTTCGAGAGTAGCCAGGCTCTCTCCCAGTACTTTTGGAGGGGCAGGGTCACGAGGGGACCCTGACTTAATCCCTCGACAAATTTTACATAATAGCTCGGGGGAAGGGACGGAGAAAAATTCCATACAATGTTCTGGTTTTCTGCCGTCGGTCTGTTCTACAAAGTCTAGCCCATTTTCAGGCTTGTTAGGGAAGGAGGCGTAAATATCCCTGACTTTTCCTGCGAAGTACTCTGCTACCCTGTTGCATTCTGCTACAGAATCGTTAGCTGGAGCGTTGGGGCACGCTACCTGCGAGATCTCTTTGAAGATTTTAAAGAGTTCTTTCGGGGAGTTTTCAGCCTCCCCTATACGATTTTTGTAGTGGGCGGCTTTGGCTCCCCGCACCATGGTTTGGTATCTCCTTTGTGCCTCCCTATAGGTTACTTTTAGCTGAGGACAGAAGTCTGCCCGCCACCTGCGTTCGAGTTTCTTGCACTCGGATTTAGCGGTTTGAAGAGCAGGCGTGAACCACGGTGCTGACTTTTTGCCTCTAATAGTAGCCTTGGATGAGTGCAACGGGGCCGTTGCGTTGAGGGCACACAGAATGCGCTCCTGGAGCCTGTAATTCGCACTCTCGCTGTCACCACCCCCTGGTGGGCCCCCTTCCTGTAGTAATTTGCTAAAGTTGGTTTGTGAGAAGTGCTTCCATTTGCGGCGGGGATAGCTTGTAGGCTGTTCTTTTTGTGTGTCAGTCACTAAGATGTGTAAACTGAAGGGAACTAAATAGTGGTCTGACCAAGGGACAGGGAGCGGCACGTCCACTACCACTCCGTCCCAGCTAGCAAACACTGGATCCAGTAAGTGACCGTGCTTGTGGGTGGGGGTGAGATTTTTCAGTTCTAGTTGTACTGCCTGCATCTCTTGTCTTAACTCTATGGCCTCCTTGTTTCGTTCATCCTCAAGATGAATGTTGAGGTCTCCTACTACCAGAAGTCTGCTCTTCCTCATCGCTAAATGAGCGACGCCCTCCATCAGACTTGTAGAGAACTCTTTAAGGCCCCCAAGGGGTCTATATACAAGGATGACCGCGACCGAATTTTGAGGGCCGAGCTTCAGATTAAAGTATCCTGCCTCACAGCTTTCAATTTTTAAAGGTTCTAGAGTGCATTCCAGAGGCGCCTTAGTCACTATAGCAATAACACCTCCCCTCCCCCCACACCTGTCTATTCTAACAATGTTATAGACTGGAGGATAGCTTCTATAATGACCGGGTCAGAGTGCTCCCCTAGCCACGTTTCCGTCAGAAAGAGGAAGTCTAGCTTCTCGTCCTCAAGGAGGTCCCAGGTTTGAATGCTGTGCTTGCAGAGCGATCTGCAGTTCAGCAAACCTCCCCGGTAGCTCCTGTTGCACGTCTCGCTAGCTGGTTCTCTCCTTCCCTTAAAGGAGCCTTGGCGGCAATCTCGGAGTGTCATTACCTCCATGGAGTGCCTACATGTCTCTTGTATGGGAGGACACAGGTCTAGCAGATCTTGTCTCCCATAAAAGCACGTAGTCCATACAATTTGAGCAGGGGCCGCGGCCCCCGGCCCCGTCCGGCCGCGGACGGGCGCAGACGGGCTTGACTTTGGCGGGACCTTGGCGCGCTTCCGTCGCGCCTGCTGCACGCGCCCGCTGCGCGGTCGCAGTCCCATACACATTTAAGACGTGGATGGAGAGGGCCAGCTAGAGCGCTGACCTCACTGCTCTGTGCCCGGAAGTGTTGGGCTCCTCCTCACCCTCCGCAACAAACGCCCAGAATGGACGCGGCGGACCGGGGCGGGAGTGCAGGAGGTGAGTGACCCCCCCGAACTAATAATCAGCTCAGAGTGAGATACACACAAGATATAAAATTATTTTAAAAATATTTCCAGCTCAAGTGCAGTGACAGTCGTAGAGCCTGCCCGCAATTATTCACTCACACCATGTGTTTTAAAAAGCATACAATCGCTTTCAATTAAAAACGCTCTCAGATCAGCGCCCACAGTGCAAGCACGCAGCTCACAAGCGAAGGGAGTCAGCCTCTGCCACCGGCTTCCTCCTCTCCACAATGTGGCTCATTTCTCCCCTCTTTTTAAGTGGTGGCGAAAACAGCGCAGCTAGAGCGCTGACGTCACTGCTCTGTGCCCGGAAGTGTTGGGCTCCTCCTCACCCTCCTCAACAAACGCCCAGAATGGACGCGGCGGACCGGGGCGGGAGTGCAGGAGGTGAGTGACCCCCCCGAACTAATAATCAGCCCAGAGTGAGATACACACAAGATATAAAATTATTTAAAAAATATTTCCAGCTCAAGTGCAGTGACAGTCGTAGAGCCTGCCCGCAATTATTCACTCACACCATGTGTTTTAAAAAGCATACAATCGCTTTCAATTAAAAACGCTCTCAGATCAGCGCCCACAGTGCAAGCACGCAGCTCACAAGCGAAGGGAGTCAGCCTCTGCCACCGGCTTCCTCCTCTCCACAATGTGGCCTCATTTCTCCCCTCTTTTTAAGTGGTGGCGAAAACAGCGCAGCTAGAGCGCTGACGTCACTGCTCTGTGCCCGGAAGTGTTGGGCTCCTCCTCACCCTCCTCAACAAACGCCCAGAATGGACGCGGCGGACCGGGGCGGGAGTGCAGGAGGTGAGTGACCCCCCCGAACTAATAATCAGCCCAGAGTGAGATACACACAAGATATAAAATTATTTAAAAAATATTTCCAGCTCAAGTGCAGTGACAGTCGTAGAGCCTGCCCGCAATTATTCACTCACACCATGTGTTTTAAAAAGCATACAATCGCTTTCAATTAAAAACGCTCTCAGATCAGTGCCCACAGTGCAAGCACGCAGCTCACAGGCGAAGGGAGTCAGCCTCTGCCACCGGCTTCCTCCTCTCCACAATGTGGCCCCGTTTCTCCCCTCTTTTTAAGTGGTGGCGAAAACAGCGCAGCTAGAGCGCTGACCTCACTGCTCTGTGCCCGGAAGTGTTGGGCTCCTCCTCACCCTCCGCAACAAATGCCCAGAATGGACGCGGCGGACCGGGGCGGGAGTGCAGGAGGTGAGTGACCCCCCCAAACTAATATTCAGCCCAGAGTGAGATACACACAAGATATAAAATTACTTTAAAAATATTTCCAGCTCAAGTGCAGTGACAGTCGTAGAGCCTGCACGCAATTATTCACTCACACCATGTGTTTTAAAAAGCATACAATCGCTTTCAATTAAAAACGCTCCCAGATCAGCGCCCACAGTGCAAGCACGCAGCTCACAAGCGAAGGGAGTCAGCCTCTGCCACCGGCTTCCTCCTCTCCACCAGAATAAATAGGACAAATATGCGGTTCTGCGCCAACTGGCATCTGAGGATGGGGCGTCTGGCGACAAATAGGCCAGGGATGAGCCATCCCTGGGAGCAAATATGTCGCTCATTTAATCGCTAGGTATGACCCTAGAGACAAAGATTGATAAGGTATCGATCGAAATGAACTTGATGAGAGCGGACATGCGCAAGACCTCAGATCGGTCACATTGGCTGAAGACAACATAAGGGAGCTCCAGTCCGTGACACGCAAATTAGAAGAATGCGTACAAAAGATGTCGCATTAACAAAATCTAATGGCCCTGAGGCTGGACGACCAAGAAGGGAGGACTCATCACAATAACATGAGGGTAGTCGGGGTCCCGGAGGGGCAGAGTGCCCAAGCATGGACCTTTTCATTGAAGACCTTATCCTGAACTACCTTAAGCCGAAGAGGCTATACACTTTCTTTACGGTGGAAAGAGCACATAGGGCTCTGATCCCCATGCCAAAGCCGGGGGTCCCCTTGTACGATTATGGTACGGATCCTGAATTTCAGAGACCGAGATGCCGTCTTGCAGGTGGCTAGGGTGCGGGGTGATCTCCCCTATGAGAACTCGATCATAAGTTTCTTCTCGGATTTTACTCTGTAGGTGCAACAGGAAAGGAGCACATTTGATGCGGTGAAATGCACTCTCAGAGAGAAAGGGTTAAAATATATGATGCTCTTCCCAGCCAAGATTAAGGTCATAGAAAATTACAAATCCTTGTTCTTTCCTATGCCTGTGGAGGCCCAACAATGGTTGGAGGTGGGTTGTCCCCAACCACACAGTCGCTGCAAAGAAGTGGACTGGTGTGGGAGTAGATACAGTAATCTCGGGGCCCTGACCCGACATGGGGAGAAAGAGAGGTCAGAGTTATGATCCAGAAGCTCCTGCTCTGGGAGCCCCACGGGCAGAGAGACGAATCCTTGAAAGTAAGGGATATTGTATTTCTTATGAGGATGAACATACGATCTATGAGGTACTTAAGGTACAGACCTAAATCTACTGAAGGGGTGATGTGACAAGATACAAGGGACAATCAAGTTCAGGACACTGTTAGATGGGACGCGGTCACCAGTGTTTCACCTGCACTAAATGATTTTGGGTGGAATTGTGGGCCCCTGGGAAGGCGCTTCTGAGTGGTGGTGCCAGTCAGCCCTACACTAATTACATGTTTTTTCGTGCGACAGGCGCTCTGATCTTTGGGATGTGGGTAGTTCTAGACCTATAAGGGAATGTTGCAGGCAGGGGGGTGTTATTGTGGGTATTTGTGCTTATTATGTTTTCTCTTTGATTGCTGTTCCTTTAGGACATACGCTCCAACAAATGTGGCTTGAGATTTGCAGTTATGGGCCGGGTACTGCTGCACTGGTTGCTGGACGTGGGGTGGCTGGGGTAAAGGATACCATAAGCTTGGTAAATGGCTACATGACACATTAGAAAGCTGACGATCCTCTCTTCGAATGCAAATGGTCTGAGGGATAAAATTAAAGCACTATGGTACTACAGTATTTGCATTGACACTCATCACACATTGTGCTCCTTCAAGATACACACCTTAAAGGCAATACCTAATTAGCAGTCAATTGTTATGGCTATGCACTCCAGGCATATGCCGGATTCATATCAGGATCCTGGGAAAAAGCCATACTCATTAAAAACACAATACCTTTGGTGATACAGTGTACATTGTGTGATGATATGGGATGATACTCGGCCATGTCAAGAACTGGGAGGGACAAATTATGAATCTGTGCTCTTTGTATATTCCCCTGTGACTGCACAAGCTTACATTCCCAGACCTCAGCAAGCTAATATTGGAATTCCTGCAGGGGAAGACATGAATGATATGATGGCCCCAGACACAGATAGGGAAGAACTCCCTTTCACGTCACAGGGGCCCCAACCACTGTACACATTTGCGAGGGCACTGGGACATGTGGACCTTTGGAGGCACCACAACCCCAGGACGAGACAGTATCGACACTATACTGGATGAAGTAGAAAATGCCATGCAAGACCAGCAATCAGAAACAGCAGCGGACCTAAATGGGATCCCCACAGAAATGTTTGAATGTGTGGCAGGAAAGCTTGCCCAACACATGTTCGATATGTTCCTGGAGGCATTTGACGAGAGTCAACTCCCTGAGGACACAAGAATGGCAACCATAGTGGTCCTCCTCAAGAAAGGCCAACCTCATGACCTCTGTAGCTTCTACAGACCTATCTCCATTCTGAATTTGGCAGCCAAAGTTCTTGCCAAGATCACTGTAAATTATTTGAGCCCTGTCATACAATCCCTGATCCATCCAGATCAATAGAGCTGTATGCCTCATAGAAGCAACCGGCTCAACTTGCGCCGCCTATATGGAGTCATGCATATGACCCAAAAGCAGTCAGATGTACCAACGGCCCTACTCTCACTGGATGTGAGGATGACATTCAAGAGTATCAAGTGGCTCTACCTCTTTGTTGTCTTGGAGAAGGTGGGCATTGGGCTGAATCTGCAAAAGTGGATTTGGCTGCAGTACACCGCTCCGATGGCACGTGCCGGGTCAACTGAATTGTTTCCAGAGCTTTTGTCCTCCACAGGGGGACGCAACAGGGGTGTCCATTGTCACTGATGTTATTTGCGTTGGCATTGGAACTACTGGCAGCCTGGATAAGAGTAGACCTGGTAGTACGGGGGATTCATGTAGGGGGGCTGGGAAGAGCGCATATCCTTGTATGCGGACGATATCCTTCTTTATGTTCACTGTCCCCAACAAACATTCCATAGGCTCATTCACATAATACAGTCCTTTGGCTCCTACTCTGGATACTGCATCAGTTGGGACAAATCCCTAGTATTCTCTATGGTGGGTGGTACTCCAGTGTTAACTTCGGCATGCTGGGAGCTGATACAGAAAGATACGTTTAAGTACTTGGGTAGCAAAGTCAGTGGAGTAGTTCACGCAACTAAATCTGCTAGGGCAACTCAACAGACTAAGGGATGATGCAGCTCACCTGAGGGGGCTCCTGGTCTCCCTTATGGGCAGACCTGTCCTCTTTAAAATGATGACCCTGCCACGTGTAATTTATGCAGTCCAGAATACCCCATATCAGATACAGGAAATGTTCTTCCATGCTGTTGAATTTGAACAGCGCAGGTTGTTATGGGGGGGGGGAGTCCTAGAATTGCTCTCAAGAAGCTCCAGAATGGTGTGTATTAGTGGGGGGGCTGGCAGTTCCGGATATTTGGAAATAATACTGGACCTCTCAACTCATTAATATCAATGGATGGGTCTTTTCCCTGCTTGAAGAACCAGCATATAGGGTGGTCTGATTGGTGATAAACAACTAAAGCTATCTAGCTGAACTGTATGGGAGGAGTCGGTGCAATGCACATCTCCCGACACATACAAGGACGGTTATTGACATCTGGCATAAGGCAACCAAAATGACAAGATGGGAGAAGAAACTCACAGAGCAGACTCCACTATGGAAGGGAGATTTATTGAACGAATTACGACGGCTTTAGGGTTTCCGAAATGGAGCCTCATTGGAATTGACGTACTTGGGTACGTCAAGAAGGTAGGCAAAAGGGTGACATTTGATACCTTACGGGAGGACTTTCAATTGGGGAAGGTGAAACCGACAACTGCATCATGTGCTTCATTGTCATCTGAAAGAAGGGACTGTGCTACAAGAATATTCTCCCTCAGTGGATAGGCTCCTCTTAGACCCTATGATTGATAAAGCAGTGTCCACTACTTATAAAAAAAACTGGTGGACAACTCCCCAGATTCCGTGGGTTCCTTAAGGGAGGCCTGAGAATCTGATTTGGAACTTCTGGAGGATGATGACTGGGCAGAGGCCCGTCAGAGTCCCAGAGAAATAGCCTTCAGAAGACGGTTTAGGCTTGTTCAACTTCGCATTCTTCACAGATCATATGCCTTGCGTATTGGGGGTTGTGTTTCCAGGCTGTGTGCGAGTGGGTGTGGTGAGAAAGGGTCCTTCTTCCATATATTATGGTCTTGCCCCAAGATTCAGAGGTACAAGAAGGGTCTGACCCGCAAAATGGAGGCAATGGTGGGAGAGAAGGTCCCATTGGCGTCCAGATGGCACAGTCTGGGTGTCACAGGAGAGATCAAATGGCCACAGTGGGCAAGTCCTTGCTAGCCTTAGCAGGAGGGGTCGCCAATAGGAATTTTGCCTGGGCAACACTGGAAGTATGGATGTGCAATATGGATTAGTGCCATAGTGCAGAACAAGTGGTTTATCAATGACGGGGATGCCCTCGCAGGTGGGAGAAAAATTTGTGGGCATGGGCACAGTATAGTATAGAGACCTGTGAATGGGACCTTGAGATGTGTCCTACATGTTACCCCATGAGAGTTAGGCAGATAATTCAGTCTAGTATTGCGATGAATTACGCAATATACTGGAGGGCTACGAGCCTACCGTGTCATTTTCATAACCCGCAAATGTATGTCTATGTATGCTTTGTTTCTCAAACTTTTCCTTTTCTTTAATAAAAAGAATTGAAAAAAAAGAAATCTAAAGGTAAGTACACAACTCTTCCTTTGAGACCTCTTTGGAAATCTGTTGGTGGCAGCTTACCTGTTTTTAGGCTCCATACGAACTCTAGCCGGAAGCGGGTGGTACAGATTGAATAAGAATGGACTCATATGCATTCAAATCTGCCAGTTCCTGTGGAATAGTTACCAACTCTAACTTGTTATGTACTGCTCTAGCTGGCATTTTGTTTTCTTCTAATTTGTTGTAACAATATGTACAAATAAGTTGATCAGTTGCCAACTCAAACTGACCTTCTACCAACAAATAACCACCAAATTGCTGCCACTTATTATTGTTTTTCTTTTTCACTTTTTAAATATAAATCAATATTCCTAGTTTGATTTCTACAGTGAGTAAGTCGACATCAAATACAAAAATAGTTTGGTTTTTCAGATAAAACTGTCCTAAACTTTGTAATTTCTTCTGCAAGCTCATCAATGCTAATATCTTCCAAATTTTCTTCAATACCTACACTTATCAAGCTCCAATTTTCTCTGCACTCCTCTTGTGAACCAAAGAAACAAAACTGTATATCATCACAAACTTTTTTTTACATCTGATGCTGAACCGTGCAAAAAAGCTGTGTTCATTTCACTTAAAGATAATGCTGAACTTTTTACATAGTAGAGTCTCTGTACTAACTTCCACATTTCTGAGTGGTGTACTGCTAACATTCTTAAATGATGGAAAGTACTTTGACACACTTTTCTTAAAAGACAAGCCAGTAAATGACCCTGCAAGTTAGTATATTTTCTTACTTTACATGGATCTAGTCCTTGTAACATCCTAATCTTCTGTTTAAGACTTTTTTGGGCATATTCCTGTAAAAGAATTCACAATATCTCAATAGATTCCTGTCGAATACTGCAAATACTACTACAATCCCACTTATATACCAGAGTTTGTGTGCGCCTCCCCTGGACATCTTCCGCTACTACTTCTTCTACATTCCTATGAACCATCTTTTGTTTTTGAATCGAACAACCATCTTGCATCTCATAGCATGGCCCACTAGTATCAACTGCACGAACTAATGTGTTCTATTGAAAATAGCTTTCTTCATTAAAGAAAGGCTCAGTACTAGACATGTCCTTCCATTTACCAGTGAAAACGTATACAAAAGTTACTTCTATTAACCGGTCTTTTTCTTTTACTTTTCTCCTTCATAAAACATAAACAGCATTGTTTTATCCAATGTTTTCAGTCTCTTCAATATTAATATAAATCATTTTCTTTTTACTTCAAAAGCTTTTTCTTCTACAGTTTCAATCTGTTGTTTTTTCTTATAAGCTGCTGATCTTCTTTTGTATTGTTTCAATTTTTCAATACATTTTGTACTACTCTTCTTCTAGACATCTTCCTTATATTGTTATATTCTTTCAGCCTTCTTTCAACATGGATTGTTTTTCCATAACATGATTTTCTATAATCCTGTCCTTTTTTCCTTTCCTTCTGATTTACTGTTGAACTTTTCGTTCTCTTTTCCACATTTTGATAATTACTTACATTCTTTAAAAATCTTTTATCATGCTCTTTAGTTGTCTTACCAGAAGTCTTTTTCTTCAGTGTAACATTTTGCACTTCATCTAATTTCCTATTTGTTCTTGTCTTCTCTTTTGATCTTTTTTTGCCATTCTAAATCTTTCTTACCAATAAATGCAAATATCTGAAAAACAAAGAAAGTTTATATATTTTATTAAATAATTTTATATGTTTCAAATATTTATATATAAATATCTCAAATCAATAAATAAACAAATACTTTCAATTACATTGCAAATGTCTCCATAACACATAAATAGTTACAATATTATACTTTGGATATTATCAATCCTATGATAAGACCATACACGTTCAAACAGTTACATGGTTGAGATTGCTGTTTTAATTTTGGCTAGTTACAAGATTCTAAGAAATTGGTAAAAACTGAAAGTTGAGCAGAAAAATAAGGTTTTATACATGTTGACAAAATAATTAGTGATTACGCTACTTACTTTGTGGAAATATACACTTGAAGTAGGTCATATAAGTGTACATGTCTACTTGAAATTAAAGAATGTAGTCTGTCAAATTTAAAACTCTGCGTGTTCTTGTAACTGAGGTATGTATCTACTTCTACGTCTATTATCTTATCTCTTATGCATCTAAAAATTGTAGTTTGAAAATCTAGTTGGTTTAGCTACTGGTGGACAAATCTCTTCTGCTGTATCATTCAGTTAAACATCCTCTGATGTCTTCTGTATATAGGTGTGATGGAGCCACTGAAAATAGCCTGTTCAATAGTCAGGTGGCCTGTTTTACGTGCAGAGAGGAATACATGGACTTTTTTTACACACATTTTGAGGCCATACAGTGTGAAACACAGGTATCCAAAATGCACAGAGTGATGTCTGTATACCTTGATAAATATGGTGAGACTTAATGTAGTTGAATATCTGTCTCTCAGAGCACATGCTGTCTATATTTGTGTAAAGAAAAGTGTATATATTCATTTCTGCTCATAGAATATTGCACCTGGGTATTGAATAATCTATATCAGACACTGAACAATTCCTTCATTCAGAAGATATCACAAGCACTACGGAAGAACGACGGACCAGAACTAAAAGATTTCTCTACCAGTAACCGAACCAGCTAGGTTCAGATGCATAAAACATCAGACAATAGATGTAGAAGTAGACACGTACGTCATTCACAAGACCATAAAGTCCCTTAAACTTGACAGACTGCCGTTCCCATTTCAAGACAACACCTCAATTTAGGCAACATACTTCAAGTGTAGCTCTACACAGACCCAAAGGAAATAGCCTAATCACTAATCCATTTCCCAACATGTTTCAAACCTCACTTTTCACTTGCAGCTTCAGTTTTCAACAACTACTCAGAATCTTGGTCCCAGCCAAACTTATAGCAGCACCCCTTTACATGTCTCTGTTGTAAATCTCACCATATTCCTGAAAGCATGTATGCATGTCTCTATAACTTTTGCTAGTTCCATTATATATATAACTAGCGGCCCGTCCCGACGTTGTCCGGGGATAAAAGCCGCAGAACATGTGCCTGTGATTGTGAAGACAGTGTCCGTAATCGGCACAGCGAGTTGTGCCTAAGCACCGGCTTATTACTCAGCGTGTCTGTAGTCCGTCTGGCCCCTTGTGCTCCCAGTGGGCAAACGCGGAGCCTCAATGCTGCGCGTGTGCAAGATGTGTCCTGCTAGGTGATGGTGTGCGTGTCCAAATCTCCTCAGTCAAAGGTTCGATTTTGACCCCACGCAAAAGATGCTTGTGAAATACAGGTTTTGTGTAGTCTTAGAGTAATTTTGCCTTAGTGCCCTGTGTCAGGTAAGGTGAGTGTGTGTTATTTTCCTCTCCCTTTAGTAGATAGTGCTCCCGGACCGACCCGTATTGTATCATCCGAAGTAGAACGCTAAAGTTAGGTCATACTCATGTGCTGTCCTGGCTTTCCAATGTCGGAGTCAACAGTTACCTTATGCCCCTGTGCAGTCTTTGCTTTCCTGGTTAGGCAGTGCGCCTCAGTTGGTTCACGCTGTCCCGAAAGTGTGCGTGGTGCCGAAATCCGCTCCCCGAAATCCAGCGTTGTGCAGATATCCACTACGGCATCTATGACCATGCAGGTGAAAGCAAATGTGAAGAACACGCCCACCCACGCAGAGCACACCTCCTGAACGCTGGACGCTATTATCAGGCAGTTCAACGCTAACCTGTGATATCTCCGGCGTCTATTACCATGCAGCTGAATGCAAATGTCAAGCACACGCCCACCCACGCAGAGCACACCTCCTGAAGGGTCAAAGCTATGACCATGCAGATGAACGCTCACCTCAAGCTGCTGCCGTCTCATAATCCAACGCTACTCTCAGGCGCCTGGCATAATTGAACGCTATTCTCAGTCCGCTGACGTACCATGCAAATCGAACGCTATTCTCAGCCGGCTGACGTACCCTGCAGTTGTACGCTAAACTCAAACTGCTGCCGTCTCTGAATCTAATGCTACTCTCAGGCCGCTGCCACAATTGGACGCTATCCTCAGGCCGCTGACGTGACAATGCTGAACGCACAGAACGCCAACGCCCACCCTCACAGAAGTCACACGCCCACCTCTGATCTGGCGCTACTTCCAAGGGACTACTTTGTTAAAGAACGTGCTTTGTCCCTTCTAATGTATATGTTGCGCTAGTGTGTAGCCTATGTCCATCTGCTTTGCCTGACTTTTCCAATGCTGCATTCAGTGTTCAGGTTGGCGCAGTGGTTCCGGAGCTTACCCGCCTCAAAGGTTTAGGCTGTCTCTTTATATTATTAGCATGGATAAACATACAAATAGATGTATACCTGTGGTTTATATATCTATTATGTTCAAATGCATAACATTTATGAGAATACATGTGCAAGTAGAAACATACCTCAGTCACAAGACCATGCAGACCGTAAAACTTCACAGGATGTGCTTTCCATTTGAAACAGACACCTAAAAATTTGCAACGTATTTCAACTGTACCTTTCCACAGACTCGTACAAAGTAGACTAATCATTAATCCCTCTACCAACATGTCTTAAACCTTACTTTTGTGCTGCAGAATAACCATCTACTAATACTCGGTGTGTGGGCTTAGCCAAATATAAAGCAGAAACCATTTGTATGTCTATATTGTAAATCTCACTTCATTCCTAAAAGAATACTTGCATGTCTCTGTACCTTTTGATAATGCCATCATATATAAAATAAACATACACATAGACATATACCTATGATTTATAAGTCTACATCTACAAATCCATGAGGTGTATGAGAATACATGTGTAAGTACAGACATACATCAATCACAAGACTATGCAGACCTTAAAACTTCACAGACTGCACTTTCCATTTCAAGCAGACACCGAAAATTATGCGGCATATTTCAAGTGTAGCTTTCCATAGACTTATTCAAAGTAGCCTAATCACTAATCCCTCTACTAACATGCCTTAAACCTCACTTTTGTGCTACAGCTTCACCATTGTAATAATACTCAGAGTGTTGGGCCTACCCAATATAATGCAGCATCCTTCACATATCTCTCTTGTCAGTCTCACCATATTACTGAAAGCATACATGCATGTCTCTACACCTTTTCCTACTGGCATCATATGTAAAATAAAGAGAGATGTATACCTCTGTTTTATACATCTAGCATCTTCATATGCATAACATGTATATTAATACATGTGCAAGTAGACACATTCCTCAGTCACAAGACCATGCACACCTTAAAACTCCAGAGACGGCACTTCCCATTTCAAGCAGACACCATAGATTATGTGGTGTATTTCAAGTGTACCTTTTCCCACACTCATAAAAAGTAGCCTAATCACTAGACCTTTTGCCAACATGTCTTAAACCTCACTTTGATGCTGCAGATTAACCATTCTACTACTACTCAGGGTGTTGCGCTTAGCCAAATATAAAGCAGCAACCCATTGTATGTCTCTGTTGTAAATCTCACTGTATTCCTAAAAGCATGTATGCATGTCTCTGTACCTTTTGCTAGTGCCATCATACATAAAATAAACATACAAATAGATGTACACCTGTGTTTTATATGTCTACATCTTCAAATGCATGAGACGTATGAGAATATATGTGTAGGTACAGACATACGTCAGTTACAAGACTATGCAGACCTTAAAACTTCAAAGACTGCACTTCCCATTTCAAGCTGACACCAAAAATGATGCGGTGTATTTCAAGTGTAATTTTCTTCAGACACACACAAAGTAGCCTAATCACTAATCCCTCTGCCAGCACATCATAAACCTCACTGTTGACCTGCAGCTTGACCATTACTATACTACTCAGGCTGTAGTGCCTAGCCAAATACAAAGCAGCCACTGTTCAAATGTATCTGTTGTAAGTCTAACCATATTCCTGAAAACATGCGTACATGTGTCTTTACCTTTTGCTAGTACCATCATATATAAAACAAATATACAAATTGATGTATACCTGTACTTTATATGTCTAGTATCTTCAGATGTATAACACATATCAAAATACCTTTGTAGGTAAAGACATACCTCACTCACAAGAGCATGCAGACCTTAAATATCACAGACTGCACATCCATTATGCGGTGTATTTCAAGGGCACCTTTCCACAGACTGCCAACATGTCTTAAACGTCAGTTTTGCACTACAGATTAACCATTCCACTACAACTCAGGCTGCAGTGCCTAGCCAAATACAAAGCAGCAACTGTTCAAATATCTCTGTTGTAAGTCTCACCTTATTCCTTAAATCATGCATTATTGTCTCTATACCTTTTGATAATGCCATCATACATAAAATAAACATGCAAATTGGCGTATACCTGTGATTTACATGTCAACATCTTCAAATGCATGAGAAATATCAGAATACAGGTGTAAGTACAGACATACATCAATCACAACACTAAGCAGACCTTAACACTTCACAGACTGCACTTTCCATTTCAAGCAGACATCTAAAATTATGAGGCATACTTCAACGGTACCTTTCCACCGACTCATACAAACCGACATAATCAATAATCCATCTACCAATGAAAACATATTACTATGCACAATCTATCTCAATCCTCATTTCAGCACAATAAAACAAAGTACAATACACCTCTGTACATTTTGTAACATATTTAAAACATCACACTTCACAAATAATTTCAATACTACACAAAAATAAATATAAGCAACAAATCAAATTGATTTCTATATCATTTCTAATTGTAAAACACATTTCTATTGGTTAGACATGTTAACCCTTTCTAACTGTCTTCTAAAAGTGCTCAAACTGGTTCTGTAATTTTCTGGAGTTGTGGTTCCACAGCGGTGCAGCAGTAAAGCGTTGCGATGCAACCATGAACCCTTACGAGAGTTCAGAAACCTATTTCTAATAATACAAGTATATTTTTTAACAACACATTATTTCTATACAAACTACTGACTTAGATATACTTAATTTAGTAACATATCACTTATAAATAAGTTAGCCTTTCACATTTTAAATCCACAGTTAAATTTCAACCATTCCCCCATTCTGCTTAATCCCAGTTTCCATTGTAATCGTTTCAGCAACATTCAACTGTACTGGCAGGTCACAAGTTCACAATATTTTCAAGGTCAGCAGAACTTCCAAATGCACATAGAAGGTGTGGTTGACTTTTGCAAAATATTACCATATCGTATCTACTGTACCATTCAAACATTTTTTAATAACCAATAAGAAACATGCTTCTTCAGGAAAGTAACATACATCCTATTTTTGAGTGGACAATGTTGATGAACACCTAATCACTTATCGTCTTTTTCTAAAACAGCATCTTCTCCACCATTTTAGATACCTCTCATTCTACCAACTGACTACCTGAGTGCCATACATCTTTTCATTTCTTCCAGACATCCCTTCAAGATGCTTACAGTATGGACTGTAGGGCACAGCTATGTTTTCTGGTGCAAAAGTTATGCTGAACACAGAGGTATTGACAAAGACCTAGGTCTGCGAAATGTGGATATTAAATGGATTGCACAGAGAGGATTAAAGTGGCACCAATTGATGCCTTTGGTTAAAATATTTTTGCATCTCAAAGCCCCTGCCCTCATGATTGTGCACAGTGGTGGCAGTAATCTAGGCACATTGACTGGGGTAGGTCTTGAAATGCTAATGAAGGACACCTTCACACAATTGATTTTGCCTCAAACTGTCTTCTATACTCTAATATATGTCAAAGACAGAAATGGAAGTGGTCAAATCAATTCTGTCCTCAGTTTGAGAAAACTAGGAAGAATGTCAATAAAGCTGTTTCTGCTTACCTCAGAGAACATAGGACGGGCTCCACCTATAACAACAATCTACGTTTTGATATGGATGACATTTACAGAACTGATTTGTCAACAACCTTGAGCTGTGTGTCTGCACTTACATGTAGCTCTAACAAAGTCATAATGAAAACAAGAGCTATTTTTAGAGCCACCCTATAACCCAACAGTGAATCTTTTTCTTTTTTTAAACATACATTCTATTTTTTTATTTTTGGAGGATTCCGGAACCCATTTTGAATCCACGAAACAAATGCACAAATTCAATTTACAACACATTACACTTTTCAAGTTTAACTTAAATTTTTAAATATTTTATATTATTACTAACTCTATCAAATGTAATGTAATTATTACCTACAATTTCACTAATTCTATAAAAAACTTCAGAAATGCAACCCCACCTTCTAAATTACATACTACTAAATATATGTATTTAAGGTACATCTGCGAATCCACTGTGACGTTACACTTGGGGCTGAGCTGCGAGCCTCAATGGAGTCTAGACTCCTATGACGAGAGAAAAAAGAAAATGAATGCCCCCCCAGTTCCATTAACTGATAGCTTCCCTGGGACCCCATCCCCCAGGGCTTGACAATGTTTTATTTTTTTAAAAGGAGAGGGGCCAATTGTCCCCTCTCCCGGGCCATTTTTGGCCCTCGGGACCCAATCCCCCAGGACCAGCCCAGCCTTTTTTTAAAACTATTTTAAATGGGGACCCTATCCCCCGGGGCCCGGCCTTATCCAGAAAAAAAAATAGGCCGATTGGCCTCCTTCCTGGGCCATTTTCGGTCCCGGGGACCACATACCCTGGGGCATGGCCTCACGTTGAGGACCACAGGGGATCCTGTGGTCCCCAACTTGGGTGTTCACAAATTTATACGGAAGTCAATTCATTATAAAAGCCTCCTTCTTACCCCTTTTAGGGGATTCATTTCTGCAGATTTCTTCAAACTCCTGCTAGAGAAATCCACAGTAATAAATCAATGTATTCCATGCCAGGAATCCTTTTGTGAATTTCTGGCATGAATAATGATAATGAATTTTGAATGTGAAGGAAGTAATCCTGTTAATATGTTGTTATACAAGCCATCCAACTACTTTCAAAGTTACTAAATATGACGGGTAAGATTGTGGTCAGTAAGATGGCTGAGCAGTCGAAAAATTTGTGTGCTAAGATCGATCATAGATTGTGCAAAATAATCCTGACCTCTACTGCAGTGTTGACCTGTAGGGACAACTATAGCATTTAATTGAAGTGAATCTACATAGATCTTCAATTACTTATGCTAACCTGTGGGATTCTGAGGCACAAAAGCCACTGCAGATTTCATAGTTGACAGGGGAGGCCATTTATCAAATCACCTTGAGGCCACAAAGAGGAAAGGCATGCGGATTGCGACAACACTTAGACAACTTAAAACCAAACTGACTGGCCCCACTTTTCTACCATTGCTTCGTGTTGCCCAAGTTAAAATTCAGTCATCCATTACCTATGGCAGCGAGGCACTAAGGGGCACAGATACGAAATTGCTGGACACTATCATTTCAAAAGCGTACAGAGTCCTCTTAAATTTACAATTGTACACCTCACAAGCCCAGATCCGGTTAGAATTTGGACTAACAAAATAACTACTAGCAAGGAGAGGATGGTATATTAAGTGTTGGTACAAAATAAAGAATTCACCTGCAAACACACTGAACCATCAGCTTTGGCAAGATTTGTGTAGCAGCTCCATCGCACCGGCAAAAAAAAAGCTTAGAGGAGTCACTGGCTATTACAGGACTAAAAGAACTATGTAAACTCCACTACCGCACGTACAATTTAAGCATGCAGAAAACAAGGGCATAAAGAGACTCTCTTGTATAGAGGATAAAGCCACCTTTGCCCATAGGTGCCACGTCTGGATGATTCTGAGCACCTATAAATCACCCATGTTACAGGCCTACTTTGGACTAGGGTATTGCAGGAAATCAAAAGAAGCCTTCCTAAAACACAGGCTAGGAATTCTGCCAGCCATAGCCCATCTACAACCATGGCTGAGAAGGAACTGTGGGACAATATGTAGGTTATGCGGTGCAGGGAAAGAAGATATCGAACATTTGCTATGCTCCTGTTTGAAGCTAAAAGAGGAAAGAGTAGCTCTCTCAAAAACAACGTTTAATGAATACAGAATACGCACACGGAGACAAGCAGTCCTTGCATGCTTTGATCCAAGACTTCCGATATTAAATGGGTTGTTGGTAAACATTTTAAATTAGTGGTGCTCAAACTATCCAACTAAGACGTCGGTGGTTTAGAAAAATAATGAATTATGGACACTTCTCAAGCCCTCATTTTACAACTATTGTATTTTCTTAATAATTAGGATTTCTCATTTAAAAAAAAATATATGGATGAAATGCGCATCCAAATGTATTTTTGTAATGGTGTTAATTAATCAGAAACAATAAAACTTTTACTTACTTACTTACTTACACTGCAGATGTAAACTATAGAAAATGGCAGTTACCTAATTGTGTGCCTGCATTGGTCAACGAGCCGTCTTGGAGACTTGGAAAATGTAGCTAAAATGTCACAACTAGAAAAAAGAAGAGGCAGACCCAGATGCCTGGATCTATTTGTGTACTACCAAGCGCTTACCACAGATTCTTGGTTATTAACCAAGTAAGTTGCTTGGCTTTAATTACACTAGCAACCCCAGTGGAGATAACCAGATGTTTCTGGTAGTGGTCCCTTTATGCAAATAGTGTCAAAGGCTGAATTTGGGGCATGCAGTGGAGTGAGGCAAAATGACAGAAAGTTGAGAGGATTGTTCATGGAGTACTTTCCTGAGATGAGTATGCTGCCTGACACAGTGGTGTGGAGCCCCACAAGTGTGGTGCCACTTGGGGAAGGTGCAGGGGCACATACCCTATTACAAATTTGATTCACTGGGAAATTTGTGTAATGATCTATTATGCATACAAATACAGAACAGGAACACAGAAGCCTAGTACTGTGTGATGGAAGAGAAGATATATATTCTCTTGCCAGTGTTTTTATCTGCTGCTAGGTTGGTTTGGATGTGCAGGGCCCACTGGGAGTTCCTATTCCACATGCTAGAGGAAAAACTTGTGAAGTGGTACCACAATATATGCCAGCTCAAGAATCTTGGACCTTAGACACACTAGATGGCCTTGGGATGGGTCTGATAAGGTGGTGCCCTTGAGAAGGGATCTGATGATTTTATGCTCAAGTGCAAGGTAGATATTGTATCTGGGAAATGAGACCGATTAGTGGTGACCGATTAGTGGCGACCTCAAGAAGGTAGTGGAAGGAAGGAAAGCTGCTGAAGAGGCGGTGGGTACCATCATGATCAATGTTATGAAAATGTATACCATCATATGTAAAAAAAAAACAACTATCATGCTGCAACACAAGTTGAGGATGTGGAGGGGTGTTGTCAAAAGAATAAGCTTAAGTTCATATGATTTTCAGTGCAGAGTGTACATCTGTTGAATTGATCTTGGAAAAATGTCTGGCAATGTTTTCCCGGTCTTTATCCAGGCAAGCAAGCATCAGTGAATATTCTACAAGGCAATGCAACGTAAGGTCCATGGCCACTTGCTAAAACGTAGCAAAGATGGCTAGTTGTCTTATTCTTGGACTTTGAAAATACATAGGACTAGTGGAATAGATGTGAGAAACAAAATCTACCTTGCATTCATAAGAATAGTCATACTGAGGCAAGCGATTCGGTGGAAATGGTGACTGATCCGTTTTGGGTTTGGAAGGTCACACCAATACATGTGTGCTACAAATACCAGCCTCCAATAGACCTCTGAGTTCAAATGGAAAAACAACCTTTTTGACAATCAGGCATAAGGTGACAACTCTCTAAGGCACTGATTAGGAGTTTGGGTTACTCCATCACAAACGAGATGAGTTTCTGGTCCGCCGTATTATGAATTCCATTATGTTCCATTGCATATAATGCAACTGGTAACACAGTGGATGGGATATCCATCATGTCTGTCCATGGAGTAACCCCTCCGCCAAACTTGTAATCAGACCATAATTGTGCTTTGATGCTTCAAAATCTACTAGCATTTTATAGGATTTAAAACCTGGAAGTTGTAGCATCTTGATACATTCAAAATTGACAAGGACTTAAATATTCTGTTATAACCTAGGTTTTGATTTTTTCATTTTTCATTGGTAAAGCTTGCACAGTGCATAAAAAGTCCATGTTTTCAGCTTGAGTAAGGATCCAAAGCTATTCTTACCACATAGTACTAATAAGACAGAGCCTAATTCTTTGTCAAACATAATGAAAATGGTATCAATGTTGCAAAAAATATTTTAGGAATGTTGCTTATCTTTACCTTCATGCAAACTTGCTTCCAAAAGTAGTTTTTTCCAGTTAACTGGACATGAGCCCCCTACAGTGACATTTGATTAAGTTTTTTCTTGATGCCAAAGCACAGCATTAGCTATAAACTTCCTGCATAATTAGTGCTTTCACAGAAACAGAATGACCTTTGGACCTGCAGGCTTACCCTATGTACAGGCTATCACAACATTAGGGAAACTTGATTAAACAACTTCTCCTTTACTAATAAAGATACGTCTGACTACTTATTCACAATGATAGGGTTAATGTTCAGTCTTTGCAAACATATATGAAAGGAAACACATTGAAACTAATACCTTTTGAAAAAATCCTTTCCCTTTCATTCTCTGGAACTCTACTGAGAGGCAGATATAACAGAGAGATAACTAGGAAGTGTATTTTTGCCATTTATCAGGAGATGGCAGCTCTTGATTATCATGAGCAGATATGGAACTGGCCATTAAAACTAAAGGAAGGGAATCAGATTAACCACCTCTGCAGCTCTCTTGACAAACCACATTTTTTTTATTGTGAGATAGCTTTTTCATAAAGCAAAGAAGTACTGTAACATCTGGTTGCTTGTTTGTTTGGAAAACTTACTTTGATGGGCATAGCAACCTCACTAACCACTATCATACAGTAGTATTCACACCACCATGAAGGGATAATACTGCTGTAATAGAAAGGAATATCAACACCTATGAGGTACAAGTGTTGGTACTTTGGTAAGAGGAGTGTGATCGACTTCAGCTCTCCCTTGAATTTCCACTTCTATAATCTAATCCTGAGACTGAGTACACTGGTTCTTTGCACCATGCAAAATGAAGAAACCTTGAACAGATCCAAGAGAGCAACTGCAATTACTATGCTCCTTTTGAGACAGGATGAGTGGCGTAAGTGGGTTCCAATTTCAGAATCTGTTTCCACTGCAGGTCTGTACTAAATACTCAAAAACACATAGCAGAGTGACCATCCCAAATATGTCCTAATATTTATGTAATCCTCCACCAGGACAGGCCATTACACAAAGGGGAGACTTTCAGGTGTTACTTACTTTGTCAAATAATAGACATCTTTCCTCAATAAAGGTTTGTGGTAGTAAAACATGATTTTCAATTGAGAGGTTTTAACCAATTCTGCTGTAACCTCTACTTTGTTACCAAAAACACATAGTAGCAAAACACTTTTGTGGATACTCCAGGCCAGTTTGTTTCCCACCATTTCACAATTCTACTTATAGAGACTTCTGTCTTTTGGTAGCAGCCAACGGTGACTTAATTGTTGCCTCTTTGCTAATCACCGTGACTGATTTAGGGCTCACAAAGATTATTGCAGGTCTCATTACGTCCAATCGACATACACTATTTGCAATATTTATAAACTATGAGAAGAAATATGTCAAAATGATCACTCATGCGAGATGGTCAAACCAATTCTTAATAGATTCGCATTTACTGAAAGTTGGGCACCCATGACTGTGCTCTGCCTCAAAATCGGTTTATTGCGTATTTCTGGGAGTCAGCTTAGTTGTCTCTCCTATCATTAATTAAATGGGCTCATATAGTGGGTCAATCCTGGTGTTTGAATCTCCCTACCTCCCTATCTCCCTAAAAAGTTGCAAAGGCTCAACAGCCATCCCACACTGTACTAGGGTTAAAGCCTTTCAAGAAACATAATCCTCATCTTCAATTAAAATGTAGAAAACATAAAAGTCTATTGGTTCAAGCTGAATATATTATTGCAAATAAGCACCATCAAATGCCATTTAAAATCCAAAAATACTCCACTGGCTGAGAATCGTTTCCAAGATGATAGCCAACATCATGGTTGATTAACTTGATAAAACTGCTATCTTACTGATATCCTCTGTTACTCCTAAAGAAGGCCTTTGCGGGGATTATATTTTTACAATATAAAATAAAGTCATTGAGGATTTGGAAGTGACTGACAAGATGATAGACCCACCAGCACCCCTTAATTTCTTTCCCTTTATACTCCCCTGATTGCACTAATTTCGCTCAATATTGAGGACATAGAAAATGTGTAACACTTACAAAGATGACTCCCTGACCCATTTCCAGTGTGGCCACTGAAGAAGTTTTCCCCATGGTTTGCCCCTCTCATTCAACAGTTCCATAAATGGACATTTTCTAATGGTTAAGCCCTAAATCATCTCAAAGCTGGTGTTATTATACCTCATCTAAACAACCCAACCTGAATACAGCTCTTCTCTCCAGCTTTGTGCTTATCATCAACCTGCCTGTCCTGCCAAACGTCTTTAGGAAATGTGTTGTAGCTCAGTGTCAGCAGCACCTATGCACTTTTAAGTGCTTTGCCATCCTCGAGTTTAGACTAAGACCTCAGCATGGTACAGAGACTGTTTTGATGGTCTTTTGAACTGAGGTGGACAATTGAGAGGGCGGGCTTTCTAATGGTCACATTAGAACTGTCTGCAGCCATTGATACACTGAAATAGCAGGTGTTGCTTCTGAGGCTGAGAGATATTGGACAGGTCTGACCTCTGGCCATCAGAGGACAACTTTATGCAGATGATACACATATATATTTTAATCTCTAAATCATCGAAAGTGCCCTATGTATTACCGGTGCTGCTAGACAAAATAAACCCTGGGTGTACCATTGCAAGTTCAAATTGAACAGCTCAAAAAATAAGTTTATTGTTTGTAGAGGGAGGTCCCTTCTGGGCCGAAGAGCTTTCTTAACTAGATCAAACCCACTCCAGAATGATTATTCTTGGAGATTTGAACCTCTGGGAAGATGGGAAGGCTAATAGCCACCTGCGAGATTTAATACACACTTGTACAAATTTGGATCTTACCCAGATGGTGGAAAGTTCGACACATAAAGGGGGCCGTGTCCTTGATTTGTTATTCTCTAATCAGGCCACAACAAGGGTACTTAATATAATGCCTCAGAGCTGGTCAGATCACTACTTAGTCCTGTTCAGCATCAGGATGGAGCACTCGGGGGACAGTGTAGGTAAGCAAAGGTCTTATAGGATAGGTAGGGAATGGGCAAAACCGGGTCAGACTAGAACCCCAGTTTTTGCTCCAGAGGCCACATATTTTGATCCTACTCTAACTGTAGAAGAGAATTACATAGTTTATACTAACCATATATCTGCTATCCTAGACCAGGCAATCCCCATGAAGAGGATGAAAAATAGGAGGAAGGTCACTGCGCCTTGGTTTAATGAGGATCTGAAACAGCTCCGCCTGCTCCGCAAGAAGGCGGAGAGGAAATGGAGAAAGGGATATGGGGAGGAAGAAAAAATTGAACTAAGACAGAGACAGCTGCACTATAAAGAAAGCATTTTTAAGGCCAAGTCAGATTTATATGCCAGTTCAATTGCCCACGCATCAAATGGGACAAAGGCGCTCTTTGAAATTACTAAGGCACTGTCTGCCCCTAAATGTATGGACAATAAAGTGGCAGCATCTCAAAAACTCTGTGATGAAAGCGGCAAACATTTTCAGGATAAGATCGCTAAGATCGTGGATAGCCTTTCTGTTAACACCAAGGCCGAACAACTTAATCCTGGACTGCTGGGAGCTGAAGATCAACAACAACTGGTATCTCTGAGTAACTTCCAAACCCTTACTAAAGGCGCATTTGACAGTCCGGTGGAGAGTGTCTCCTCGGGCTCCCAGAATGATCCTTTTCCCTCCAGAATTTGGAAATCATCTGGCCGAGACACTCTTCTTAGTTGAGGCAGATATGTAATTAGTCCCTGGAGGAAGGAGTGGTCCCAGAGAAATGGAAACTGGCCGTGGTGACTCCATTGATTAAAAAGCCTTCCCTGGATCCATCAGTACCGGCTAATTTTAGGCCTATTTCCCTCCTACCCTACCCAGTGAAAATCTTAGAAAAAGCAGTTAGTAGGGAACTGTCGCGTTTTTTGGAGGGGAACTCCTTGCTTGACAAGGATCAGTTTGGCTTCCGCCCTGGTCATGGGACGGACACGGCCTTGGTCACAATGCCGGATAACCTACGGATGCGTGCCGACAACGGGAATGCAACTGTGCTAGTGCTTCTCGATATGTCGGGCGCATTCGATACGGTGAACCATCTTATCCTACTGGAGAGACTACAGAAGCTAGGAGTGAAGAGGTGGGCACTGCAACGGTTACAATTTTACCTAGCAGGACGACACCAGGTGGTAACACTAGCTCCTTTCACTGCTAATAAATAACCAGTCATCCATGGGGTGCCGCAGGGCTCCGCGATCAGTCCGATTTTATTTAATATTTATCTGCAGCCCCTGCTCCCCATTATAAAGTCTGTCAGAGTCTGCTTAGTCAACTATGCGGACGACACACAACTGGCATTCTCTCTGGAGGGTGATAACACAGTATCTCTGGACCTGTTCCAGGAATGCATGCGGAAGACAGCTGATTGGCTTAGAAGGAATTCCCTACAATTTAACGCTGGAAAGACCGAGGTGCTGTACTGTTCCTCTGGTAGGCTACCTAGACAATTTCCATCCGAATTCAGGCTTACCCCAGAGGAGGAACCACTGACCCCGGCAAGTAAGGTACGTAATCTGGGGGTGCTGATTGACAGTGATCTCCAGATGGAATCACAGGCAAATAAGACCGCCAGTGTCTGTTTTGCTATAATACGTATGTTGCATAAAATACTCCCCTTGCTACCTAAAGAGGGGCAATCAGTGGTCGTAAGTAGTATAGTAGGCAGCAGGCTGGACTACTGTAATTCCTTGTATCTGGGGGCCCCAGTATACGTTTTGCAGGGGCTCCAAAGAATCCAATCTGCAGCTGCTAAACTAGCCCTTGGCTGGCAATGCTGCTCCTCGACTACATTGGCTCTGAGAGAGCTGCACTGGTTGCCAGTGATGGAACGTATTACTTTCAAATCCCTATGCTTGGTCTTTAAAGCGATACATGAACTAGGCCCTGTTCCTATGCAGGAAAGGTTATCCTGGTATCAACCTACAAGGCAGCTCCATTCCTCCAGTGCCGCGCTACTTACGGTGCCTAGATTCAAACGGTCCAGGCTAGGAGGTGGGCATTCAGTGTGGCCGGCGCCCGACTGTGGAATGGACTTCCCCAGAGCCTTAGACAGATCAGCGCCTTGCTAGAGTTTCGTAGGAACCTGAAAACCTGGCCCTTTCCTAAGGCTTAGTCCAAGCCCTCTCTCTCTGCTCCTTCAGTTGCAACATGTTCCATCGTGGTTCGGCTTTTACTCTGAAGCGCCAGGATACCCGTGGGGTGACAGTATGCGCTATATAATTTAAAACATCAATCAATCAATCAATCAAACCCCAATTCTGGCTATTTCAATTAAAAGATAAGGGCTTTTACTTAAATCAGAATATGTCATTGGAAGCTACAATTGATAAATTGGTAAGCATCTACTTCCACCAACGAACTAAAATAAAATATTCTCTGCCATCTACTTATACCCACGCACAAGTCAGTGGTAGTGGGACTAATGATGCATTTGAAACTCGACAATTGCAACTGCATTACATAGTGTTCAAAATATTCAGTATGCAATAGGAACCATGTTTCACTGGCCAGGAGATGAATGCACTTGCTTCCAGTTAAGGATGGGGTGAGATTCATTCAGACTAAACTGATAAATGTAAAAGTGCAGGACTCTCCAGTGTTGGTCCTGGAGGGCTGGATCCATGTCAGATTTTTAGCATATCCACATTTAGACAAATGTATTTATCTTACAAATCTGGTATGGATCCGGACCTCCCGGACAGACATTGGAGAACCCTGTACAAGTGCAACTATCACCAGGTTTATGACTCTTTAAACCACATAACACACAACTCTTTAAGCAGCCAAGAGCAAAATGAAATAATGGCAGCAAGGCTTTTCCCATTTCTAGTCCATTATTGGAAAATTCTCTTCAGTTCCAGCTTAAAGCCTCACCCACAATTTTCTACTTTAAGACACCCCTTAAAATCTTAATGTTTGAGACTTTCTTTGCAATCAGAACTAAAATACTTTTGGGAAGTTAGTGTGTGCTCTACATGAGCAATTTCTCATTTACAAAGGATGAACCAAGCCTTTTAATCAAAAGAGAGTTGCTAAATAGCTTGTATCCCAGAGAAATATTTTCCACAGTGTTTCACAAAGCTGTTCCTGAAGATTTGTAGGCATCCGGAGTACCAGAACCAGTATAGAACTTCTGATACATTTTCCGAAAGTTTGGACATGCGTTTTCAACCACAAATTTCTAACTTTGTATGTAAGTTTATGCAAGTTAATGCAGTTTTAAACAAACATGTTTTACGAGAAGTATTTGTTCTTTCTCTGAGGTACTTTGCTATGTTCAAGCAGGAAAGAGTAATGCACTGCTGTAATCTTGTACTTTTAGCACAACTTTGTCACAGTTGCACTGAAAGTCTTACAAAAGAAATTGTCTCATATTATTCCCTATGCACCACGGTTAGCCCTATTAAAAGTATGACACATACCACAGGAAGTCCCTCAGTCATTGAATTTCCTCTGCACACAAAGAGCTTCAGGTACGCCAGTGTTATAAATAAGGAAACCAGACCTAAATTCAGCCAGTACAAGCTCAATGCTGGGAGTATGGGGTGTTGAAAGGAAAGGACAACCATAATAGCCTCCCTTGCTTGACCATAGTGGCCAGTCATGAGAGATAAAGACAAAATAGGAGAATAGATTGGAGATAGGAAACTTCTATAGGGATCCTGAAGGAGATGCTTAAAAAATGGTCTGTGTGTAGTGACTATACTTTCTCTAAGTTGAAGGCGTGTGTCAATATTTATGGGACTGTGATGTGAAAGGATGTTCTTCCTCAATTATACCCACACTACAGGCATCCGTCCTTTACATCAAAATGTATTGTTTACTAAACTAACATGTTACAGAATTAGGTAAGATGTCACACATTCCAATGTTTACTGATAATTGGTCCGATATCAGTGAACATCTTTCTTTGAAACTCATCCCCTTAGTATATAATGGTATTCAACATAATTTCTGAACGACTGACAAGGATCTCCAATACTAATGGCAACAGATGCACATCTGTTGTACATTTAACACACGGCTGTGATATTCCTGCTTGGCAGTTTCTAAATTTCGTTAAGTATGATAGAAGGGAATGCAACTTTTCTTTATCATATAACACTGCTCCAAGTCAAGTGGAATTGTCATGTTATAAATTTAAATATGTTTGTCCTGTACAGGTACATGTGAATCAAGTTTCTGATTATTTTCCTTAGTTTTACTATTTTTTAGTTTAGAACATATCCTACATGTTCATTGAAAGGTGAACAGCATGTCCAAAGTTACCAATTCGCTGTATGCATGTCACCAAAACCATGCTCTCTTTGCATGAAGAGAATTCTCTAAGGTGATTGCTGCAAAGTGGCTCCTTTTTGGTGGACACCCAGAGGTTTTAGATTTTGTGGGACTCATCTTCTAGTAACATTGAACTTTAACACTGGGACACTTCTATACAATGGCCAATCTATATGCTCTGACTCCAAAAACAAAATTGACTTAAAACCCCATTTGGTGTATTACATTTTTGTGTAAGGCCAGTGTAAGTGGTGTAACAATTACTCCTATGGCATGTAAAAATAAAGGTCATGTGGATTGAAGCACTATTTTGTGTCATCTGCTTTGTGATCCTGTAAACATGACACAAGCCTCCACTGAGGACTGGCCCCGTCAGTGTGCAATCTTTTCTACAGGCCTGAAAATCAGTTTCTAAACACCAAATCAGCCACTCCTAAAATTACACTTTTGTCCATAAGTTAGGGTTTATTGTGCCTAGAAGTAGTGCATGCCTAAATTAACAGTAACATGTACCTACAGTGAATAAATCAACAAAAGTTATTCTCACTAGATTTGGTTTAGCTGCTCCCGTCACATTGTCTGCTTTATTTTGTCAAAAATAGCTAGAAAAAAGTTCAAAAACCTTTTTTCTGTTTATAATTTAATTAGTAAAGTTCATATTCAGCCAGAATTCAATCCTTACGTTATAGGAAACGTTATGGGAAAATACTGCTGAATGGAAATCACAGTTGATTGGGGAAGGAAGAATATCAATGTCAGTAATTGAAACCATCTTTATTAACTCGAGATTCCATCAGCAACATTTGGTCAATATACATTGTACATCCATCCTGTTACTGAGTGGCTGCGGGGGAACGGCGTAAGTGAGCGAAGGCTGTTGCCGTTTTTCCGAGGGCCCTGCCAGCCTCCCAACTGGAGATATCGCCGAGCTGCTTCGGCGGCCGCTCCTGGACATTGAGCTGAAACCCGGACTGACCCGCTAAGATGGCGCCTGCTGGAGCTCCGTGACCCGATCGAGCCGGGGCAATGCTGACGACCTGCCTTGTAACATACAGATGCCTATAGCCATTGGCCCCTCTCACAGGGCTTTCCTTTGGCCGCCTGGACTTTGCCCCACCGCTCTGCTGTGGAGGATGCTCAGGTGAGACACGCCGCGCATTTCCCGCATTGGTCTGTGGCGAGCTGACGGTGCCTGCTTCTGACTCGTCCTCGCCCTGGGTCGGTCGAGGGTGTCTCATCCTGTTGTGCCTCCGTTACCGGCTGCCCTGAACTGCACCGGTGACCTGAGACCCTGTTTCGTTTTGCGGACCTTGCCGACTTAACCCCGTGCTTTCCCGGCAGAGGGACGGAAATGGATGGCGCTGTTGCAACGAGGGAAGGCTATGCTATGACCCATAAATGTGCCATCCGGGAAGCTTCTGATCGGTGTGCCGGGGGGCGAGCTGCACATTACGCTGTGGATGAAGTGGAACCATCGCCCGAGCCGACCCGCGGCTCTGTTATGTTAGCGCTTGCCGACCTGAGGGCTGCGTGGTGTGAAAGCTCCTGTTTGCTGGGCAGGATGCTTGACGATGTGATACTCTCAGTGGCGCTTATACCACCGTCTTCTTCCCCACGCAGTACTGATCTGCCTTCATTGGGCTCCAACTGTGCTACGATGTTACCGCCCGAACACATGGGGGATGTTTCTTTTGGCGACGCTACACTGTTTCCCTTCTTGCTGGATATCAAGACTTCAACCGGGGCAGTGCAACCATGGTTTACAGAGCCGTCAGTGCAGCGACTGTCTTTCCTGCAGATTTGTTACCCGCAGGCTCCGTTACTTTTGTATCTTACTCTGGAATGCCTGTCTGCCCTGATTTTGATACTCCCTGGAGACAGTGAGACTGAATGCGCTTGGCGGAATCCGTTTTGCCCTTTGATAACTCGATTCTGCCGAGGGCGGCCATCTTGCTCCTTTGTTCTATCTGTGGTGGGCTCTGTCCGGGAGCCATGGCTGGGCGGGCATTTACGATCGGGCCAGGGCTAGGAGTCTCTATGTTCTGAACTGTGTTGGACTGTCTGGTGGAGTCTCGGACTTTGGCGCTTCCTCCGCACGTGCTACAGTAATATCCCTTCCCATCTTGTTTTGTAATTCAATTTTATAGTGATTATTCGCGTATGGTGTGGAAGAGTACACTGATGGCTGGGGAGTTCCGGGGACATTGGACTTGGCCCTCCTCCGGTAATAATAGATCTATCCTTGCTGGGGACTGGGGTTGAAATGTTGTACGTACTGGCTGCATGTATCATATGTATGGTGTAGATTGTTTCCCCCGTCTGTCTTTATTATTGCTAGGGGTAGATCTGCTTTACAATCATGGCGTCCTTCGAGATATTGTGACCTTTGTCAATGACACAGTCGGCACCATATACTGGCTACCCTGATAAATCGCGGGCTATCGGCTCCGCCGCATTCTCTTTGGTTCCTGTCTCCTGATCATGGAAGTGTAATGTGACGTGGGGGCTGTTTGTTTAGGGTAGCGTCCATCTTGCTCTCCTTTGTCTGCGTCCTCATTAAGGCGGCCATTTTGTCCCTTTGTTCCGACTGGGGCGGGCTTCTGCTGGGCGTCATGGTGTAGTGGTCGCTCGCGACCTGATTAGCGCTGGAGATCTCCGGGGGTTCACCTTTGTTAGACTAGCTGGTACGACTTTGAACTCTGCCGCCTCTCTGGCGTATGTAATGGTTGTAGCTCCCCACAATTGTTCTGCTAATGATGTCTATCCTGGTATATTCTCACATGGGGTGGGACTGTGCGTATCCTGCTATTGCCCGTATGGACGGGGTGATCATTCCGGTACTGACTTGGGGACCCGGATGTATCTGATTCAATTCTCCTTTTGGTAGTGTACTTCTCGATATTATTGTTTCATTCGGTAAAGGGGGCTATACATGGCTGGGGGACCGGGAATCTTGTTAGTGTTAGGGCTCCTCCCCCGTTTCTGTTTCCTTTCCTTCCTCTTTTGGGAGTGGTAGAATAGCTTGTTCTTTTCTTCCTCCCGATACTTCAAGTGTGAACATCTTATTTTCTTATCTTTTCTTCTTTCTCTTCTCTTCTGATTCTATATTTCGGGTTCTTTACTGGGCGACAGGCACTTTGCCGGGGGGGGGGTAGGCCGTAGCCTCCGGATTGTTGCAGGGTGGGGGGGTAGATATAGTTTTCCTCTTTTAGTTTCTATGGGCCTTATTTCTCTAATTTCTGCGCTTTCTTGCTTTGGTTTCTGTTCTGGGTCTGCAATAGGGGTTAGTAGGGAGTGGGCGGCGCTGAGGGTGGTGCGTAAAAGTGAACTGCAGCTACTGTTGTTTTGTATGGTACTGCCATATTGACGAAATGTTCTTCCCAATGTTGTTCTTATTGATGCCGCCTGCTCATGTTATGAAGCTAATGTCCGGACTCAGTTCTTCTTGACTCTATTCTTTACTGATTTATATTTCAATCGAACTTTAGAAATTTAACCTTCAATGCTCCTTCTCCTTGGCGGCATAACTCCATTCGATGTAACTGTTACTAATTGATGCTATCTTGCCTGATGCCGCTGTAGAACCGCATTGCTCGCACCTGTGCTTAAAAGTCCCGTGGCCGGCCTGATGGTTGTAGGCCCGTATTTGTTCTCTTTTCGTGCACAATAAAGGTTTTCAAAAAAAAAAAATATATATACATTGTACATACTAAGCACCTCAGAAAATAAATCATCTTTTCTCACACCAAACATGTATGTGTCCACCTGCAACAGAGAGAAATCCCTTGATGCAAGCTCTTGGATAGCCCACGTAAAAACTCTTTACACCAACGGCCAAGAGAAAAACTCATGTAAAAAAACATCTCTTGAAGAACAACTGAATGAAGAAAGGTCGGAATCCTCGCTCCCCTTACTTAATGTTACTCCCACTGAAAGAAAGGTCTTAAAAACAATTTTGAAAAAAATACGCCATAACGGAGCCCCCAGACCAAATGGCCTGCCGGGCTCTCTCTTCAGGGAGGACACCGACTTCTGGGCAGAGAAACTGGGCAAGCTGTTCGCAGAGTGCAGGCTCCGGATGGACGTGCCAGACTCGTGGAGGGGATCTTTAATACATCCAATCTACAAAAAAGGGCCAAGCGAACATCCCAAGAATTATCGAATGATTGCCTTATTGGATGTGGAGGGCAAGGTATATGCAAGCTCTCTCCTTATGGAACTAACAGAGTGGGTCACTAAGGAGAATTTGCTTCCCTTCTATCAAACAGGGTTCCGCCCGGGAAGCTCCACCATAGATAACATCATAGCCTTATCCTATTTAATACAACAATCAGTGGCTCAGGGCGACCAGCCTCTTTTCGCTTGCTTCATTGTCTACACAGCAGCCTTTGATGGCGTGGACCGAAACACCTTATGGAAGAAATTGGCTCGTTGGAACATCTTCCCGAAACCTCTACAGGCTATCAGATCTCTGTACACTCAAACGTGGGTAAGAGTTAAACCCTCATGTGAGTCAGCCAGCAAAAAGATCAGCACAGACCATGGATTAAAGCAGGGCTGTGTCCTTGCCCCGCTTCTTTTCAACCTATATACAGCTGATCTGGGTAAGGCATTGCAGGGAGCAAACCTGGTGACTCCCAGGATCGGGGGAGTTAGAATCCAATTGATCCAGTACGCGGATGACCTGGTCCTCTTGGACACACCAAAGTAGGCCTCCAAAAAGACTTGACAGCATTAGCAGCGTATAACGCTGAAAACAAGCTGGCTCCAAATTCAACAAAATCCAAGATACTGATCTTCGGCCGTTATCCAAAAAAGAAGTTAACAAAATGGAGGTTGGGATCGCTATTGCTATCAAGCACTCCAACATATAACTACCTTGGAGTCTGGCTCAGCGACACTGGCCGCCCTCTGGTTCATCGATACAAGCTCCAGCAGAAAGCCAAAATGGTCACGTACGCCATCTGAAAACTTAACGCAACTTTGGAAAGCCCAACTACTACAGCCATCCAACGAGTGTTGAGAGCAAAATTACTATCCTCTCTCAACTAAGCAATACAGGCGTTCCCAGGCAAATTGGGGCAAGATGTCGAAAAAATCAATTGTGCAGCCTAAAAAAAGCTATTTTGCTCTCCATCATGCACAAGGAACACCCTTTTTCGCTTGGAATTCAATCTGAACCGGCAATCTTTAGAAGAATTAGCAAGCCTGGCAAAATACTACTACCTGACCATCATGGCATCAGAGAACTCGATGAAGTTTGTAATAAATAAAATATTCAAAGAGCCAGGCAACCCGTGGTCAGTCGGTTTAGCTTCAGCCAAAGATTCTTTGAACTTAGTGACAGAGAATTGGGATCCCAATATAATAAAGTATTCAACTATCAAAACAGTAATAAAAAAGCAAGTAAGATTGTGCTCACGCAATCTGGACATTGATGCTTTGACAACTAGAGGCTTTTATGAGACTCAAAGCTTCCCTCAAATTTTAAATGGGCTTAAACCGCATCTTGTTCAGGCACTGGGCAGACAAGCCCTCCAAAGCATTCTGGCAGCAAGATTGCATGTACTCCCCTTAAAACACCTCTACCCTTCAGTCAAAGGAAGCCCAGTGATCACGGAGTGTCGCCTTTGCCATTACAAGCGTGAAACATTGTCTCACATTTTATTATGTTGTCCCGCCCTGCTGTCACTTTGTAAAATCCAGCTAAGGCCCATTCTTCTCCAACTAGGTATAGGGACGGTAAAAGAGGCTGTTCTTCAACTATATTTGCTGGACACGGTGAAGCACATGGCCAACTTTGCCAAATTCATCTACCATGCACAACAAGCTCTAATGGACAGTCAGAACATGGTATAAATTGCCTTTTAACAGGTGGAAGGTCTCATGTAGATTATGCCTCCCACACATATATTATTTTACTCAATTTTAAACATGATTTGTTCTCTTTTTTGAACAGATTATTATTAATCACTCAAATAAAGCATTGTCATTGTCACTCAGTGGAGATGGCATTATGTATCCATATGTTTTGTTTAGATTACTTTGTCTTAGAAAAGTTGTTCTTAGTCGAAGTATAATGCTTTACAGTATGCAAAACATGAAATGAAAGTAGTCAAAAAATATTAAACCAAGGAAAATTTTGATGTTGCAGGCATTTATAGATTCATTAAAAATAATTCAAATTATACTACCATAGAAGTTGATTTAGAGTTTGGTCTCTGCCAAACTGAAGATCTGACAGCCTAAATTACAGACAGGCAGAACTTGCGTATGCCAGTGATGGAGATAGTTCTTTCTCTGTTGCTATCAAACTCCTCAAAAGCAGTAAGGAATGTCCAACGCTTGGCCATTCGACAACCTATCTGACATAGAGTGGGTTGTCAAATGGTCATTTTTCACTATCCGTCACTTCCAAGTAAAACCTGGTGGTATGGGGCAGTGAAAACTGAAAAATTACCCATATCCCATGGGAGACAGCTCTCGTGGTGTGGGGGGTCATTAGTTTTTCTTTTATCAAAAACAAAATCTTGCTTTGAGATTTTATTTTTCAAATTAGAAAATACATTTCCTGAAAATGTTAAAGGGTTTCTATTTTGCCAGTAAGCATCTCTAAATGTGGCTGGTAGAGGACCCTGGGTATACTGGGAGTAAAGTAACGTTTAACCTTTGTCTGCCAAACCCTAAATCAGATCCTCAATAATCAATTAATAAACACAGAAATAAAGTCAACCCCACCAAAGATTTTCCAGAAGTAGCTGCATAAATGTATCACTTCCCACAAGTAGAAATTAACTTTGAAGTTTTTATTATGCATTTATTTTATTTTTTGCTTATTTCACTAAACTAAAATGACTTCACCAACGAACCATCGCCGAAGTACTGCTGACTCAGATACAGTTCAGTTCAGAAAAGCTTTATTCGATTTTTAAAAACAAAATCATAAAAGCATACATTGTAAGGTGCCATAAACATTAAGGGGCCTATTATGATTGCGGTTTTTCCGCATCCTCCGGGCCGGCGGAAGCCACCGCCGGCCCAGAGGATACGGAAAAACCGCAGCAGACCCACCACACATTATAAGTATGGAATATGCATTTTTTTAAATCACAAAGATGAAAACTAATTACACAGTACTAATCTGAATTATCAGCTCAAATAAGTTTTAAAAAACCCCATAATATTCCAGTAAAAGGGATTTTAAAATTGAATTGGTTTTCGTGATTATTGTTTTGAAGTCCAAAACCTGATAGCAAGTTTTAAAAAGCTAGATACTGCATAAATTACAGAATCACTTTCTAGCTGTTGTAATCTGATAAACGCTAGTTTACAAGTACGAATACCCCACTCCTTTAAGATAGGTTTCAGGAAAGCCCTCCTTGGTGTCTGGTAAAATTTACAAAAGAAGGCAGAATGGATGTTCGATTGAAAGGAGATATCATCGCATGGGCATGTTAGGTTTTCCATTGACCAATTATTACAGTATGGAAAGGCAATTAAACGGAAGAAGGTGCCAAACCTGAAAAGGGTCAATAACATTCGGGCATAGCAACTTGGATTGGACGTTAGATACCGTTGGAGCCCTGCACAGATAGTAATTTCCTGGTATCTGGTAACTGTGGTCTTGGCTCTTTCCAAGTCCCATCTCTTGTTAATTAGGTGGTCCAAGACCATCTTTTTTAATGATTTTCTAGTCACCGATTCCATACTTAGTGAGCTCGTAAAATAGTTCAAATGCCTGATCTCAGTCATCATATTCTTCACGTAGGTTAACCATTTATTGTTACTTGCCCTGTCAAGTTTAAGGCAGTCAATAATTAAGTCTCTATTCACAGAAGTCTCGGGGGTAACCCAAACTTTGTGCCACAGTAATATGGGCGCAGCTTTTATAATATCAGAAATGTATGATAGACCCAATTCAATGTGTGCAATGTAGGTAGATGTTGATTTGGGTCGGCCAGTAGGTAGCGAATATACTGGTTCTCCCAATATTGGATCAATTGGGCGTTTTCTATCCCCCAGAGAACTGAACCATATATGGCTGTAGAGACACATTTTGCATTATAGATATGGATCAGTTCTCTCACTGGTCTGCCCCCTAATTTTGCTGCAAAGTTATTCAAAGCACCTGTGATCCAGGAAAAGGCTAAATGTCTGGCAGTCACTGCTGTGTGCCAGCTGCCCTTACTATCAAAGGTTATACCTAGATAAGAGAATCTATTTGTGGTCTCAATTTTCCTGCCATCAAGGAAGATCGGGCAGGGTGTCCTCTTTGTCCCAGGACCGTATGACATGGTGTATGTTTTTGAGGTGTTAACTCTTAGCCCTCTGTCTCTCATGTAGTTGGTAAATTTCAGGACAGCCTTCTGACAACCCAGTTAACCACTCTTTAGTGATTGACTTTTAACGTCCTCTAGGCTAGCAACCATGGTCAGAAGGAAGACACAGACAGTGCCACAGGGGACAATAGCCACAACAAAATCCACCGTAACAATAATGGAAGCATTTTTATTGAGGGCAGCTTCAGTTATTGACAAAGAGATTGGACTGGTGATAGGCGTCTCTCCAGATTGCCAACCCCGGGTAGGCCCTGTCAATATTAGCCATAATGTCATGTTGGAAGAACTAGAGGATACCCAAGATTGCCCGGATATAGATAAAGAAATACCGTTTGCGGACCCAATCTCACCCTCTTGAAGGCACGGGAAGCGTATTATCGAAGCCTTTGTCACCAGCGATAATAATTGTTAGTAGAAAGGGTCCCGGGAATGTGGCCACTTCAGGAGAGGGAGGACATGGTGATAAGAACACTGATAAAACTCCAGAGCTTTTAAATGGCCCTAGTCCTCTTCCTTCCTCAAAGGTAGTCGGTAGTTTGGCAGTCAGTCGTAAGAGAAAAAGTAAAGCTATCATGGGCCAGGCAAAAAAATCCAAACCCAATGATTCGCCAACTCTAATCACCAGATCAGGGGTGCCTTGTGGGGGAGATGATATAACTATGGATATCTTTACATCTTTATTGAACTCTGTGTTGGAGGAAAAACTGGCTCCGATCATATCTAAGTTAAAGGACATTGAGCTTAGTCTTGCTGGGTTATCTAGGCAACAGGTGTCACTTTGCCCATCAGTCACTACAAGTAGCCTGCCAAGTAAGTCCACCCACCCAGCTGATCCTGTATACCCCTCATGTGGTCATAATATTGATATTCCACCTAACTCCAGGGCTCCGAAGGGGGGGAACCTGGGCAACGGGATATTAACAAAGCCGATGGGGGGCACTATTGAGTGTTCTACATCCAATAGGCCTCCCCCATTGACAAATCCCAATCATACACCCCAGGGTCCCAGGAACAACAGCAATAGACAGGATGAAATGCTTATCAATGTCTCAAATCCTACAATATTAGAACTACCACCTCAATCTACTCCATTGGTGGTAATTTTGGGGAATGTGCCGCCCCTTCCCCATGGTACCACCGAAGTATATTCTCAACTCAAGAACAAGGTGATTCACTGGCTTTGCAATAATGCATCAGTAAGCTCAGTAATAGATCGTAACATCATAATGGCCAGTCGTTTGGGATGGGTGGGTAATTCAAGAAAGCCAGGAGTGGGGGACTGTATTGTTGTAAATTTTAACGATCGCATGATTGTCGAGAGGTTATTTAGAGGAATCAGATCTGGCTCGCTTAATACTGGCACTGGAATTCAGATCCTCCCTCTGAGTTTTTTCTATCAACCCGAGCTCCCAGCTAATAACAATCTATCCTCACATACTAGTTGGCAGTTACATGGCCCGTTAGGAATCACTAGAGCTAGCCACCAGATCCCTCATACGGTCAACCACGGTCCTCAGGGAAATTTTTACCCCTTACCCATCTCATCAATGTCCAATAGATTTGCAGCTCTTTCTTCATTAGAGGATTGCAACTGACTAAATACATCTGCAGTGCTTGAAGAGTCTGTGCCACATTCTAACTCCCATAATATAAGAGAAGGCTGCCCAGGAGAGTCTTGGGTTGCGGATTATACCACGGTCCATATTGAGAGCACAAAGATTGTTCCTGCTGTAGTTCCAGGCAACAAAGTAGCCCATAATGTAATCTCTTGTAATATTGCTGGGTTGGCAGGGAAATTTCAAGACCCCAAGTGGATAGAGTTCATTAGGATATTCCCTGTGATCTGTTTACAAGAGACCTGGCTGGTTAATCGTGACCTTTTTTTAGAGCGCTATAAAGCTTTTTTTGTTCCGGCCATACCCTCATCTAGTGGCCTTGAAATGCATAATTAATGTTATATCTTGCCCTAACCCTAATATCCAAGTAGTTATCTTGAAGCGGGGGAATGTGAAGTTGTCTCTGATTAATTTCTATAATGCAGTGAGTAACACAGTGTCATGTCAGATCGATCAACTGGGTGGCTTTGACTCTGACCTGTGTGCCGAGGCTTGCCTTTCTGTTCCCTCCCACCTCCCACCTTCATCGTCGCCGTCGTCGATTCCCGGTTTCCGGTTCCGGGGCAGCTTCGGCGGTGTCGGCGGCGCCTCTTGGGACTCTGCCTCACTGTTCCACGCTGGTTTCAGCGGAGACGGCGGTGCAGTGTGGCGCTGCACGGGACGTCATACGGCGTGGCTGCTTTGGCTGCTTTGGACCTGGACCAAGTGTCATCCTCACTGCCCTCACTGTCCCCCGTTGGCAAGGAGTAAGGGAGATGCCACGGGAGAGACAGTAGTCTCTGGGCATCTTGGGCGCCATCTGGTGGTCGGAGGTTGCTGGAAGCTGCTGGGTGTCGCCAGTAGCAGGTTAGGGGGAGGATAGTGCCCCCTGGATCCATAACCTGCAAAATACACGGGAGCCGAGCAGGACTGGATGCTCGTGTACCTGAAAAGACTGGTAAAGGAGGAAAAGGTGGTGGAGGCATAGAGAGCTGCAGAAAGCGGGCCCACAGGACAGAGGTAAGTGGATAACAACAAAACATTTATAGTTGAGGGTCTTTAGCAAGAGGTAATTCCAGAGGTGACTGTAGTACACCTAGAAAGCAAAAGGAAAGGAAAAGCGAAGGAAAACAGACTGGAAAGTCCCTGCCCCCTTGGAAGCAAGTAAGCGGAGAGGGAGAGCTTAAATACATGGCATTAGGAAAGAATAAACGTCGGAAAGCATCTAAGAACTCAAAACTCCCAGGTAATACAAGCGAAGGAGTAGAGGACATAATAGATCTTCCCGCTGACTTGGAAAATGCGACAACAACACCTACCAGAAATATAACATCGGTACTGGTGTCAACAGCATCCTCAAGTACAATTAAACAAAAGGGGCTGATGTCCGCTAAGTCTGCAGGTGGAAAGGGTGGCTCCACAGTCTCAAAATCTATTAAAGACTTCTTTGGTAAGCATTTTAAAGAAAAGGAGACACCAGAAAGGGAATTAAAAGCGGTTGAGTCCCCAAAACTGACTGAGATCATGATATCAGACGCCGATTCCCTGAACCAGACAAATTTTGACACCGCTAACATCCCGATAGTACCTTGGCTGTCTTCCTCCCCACGGCTGTTTCAATCAGTATTAAGCCAAGACTCAGAGGGAGAGGGGGAGGAAGAGAAAGAAAAAGAAAATGAAAATGAAAATCAGAGTGATTTGCACCTGGAGAGAGAAGCTGCTGAAGAAAAATTTGGACTTAATGAAAAAGACAGTCTGGAAAACGTAAATATGGCCTATACTGTGATATCAGGCCTACCCGTGAATAGTTTAGAGGTGACGGGTACCTCGAGCTCATCAATGCTAGAGGTTATGTTGATGCTCCAGAAAACTCTACAAGGAATCCTAGAGGTTTCAGTGGTAAATAACGAAATTTTAAAAACCCATAGTAAGCAGTTTAATAACATTATTGGGGAATTGATGCAGATTAAAGTCCAAATGCCTTCCCTTGTAAGATCTGTAGAGAACAAAGCTAATGAGGTGGGAGAAACAACAAGGACAAATACACCAAATGAGGAGGAGCCCAATGTATATATTTCCCGCTGTCCCATGATCATAAGGAGATATGGTGAAAGAAGGCGTTGCCTGAAGAGGAGAATAGGGAAAAAGGTCCAACGGGCCAGACCGGTTGCAGAACAGGTGAACAGGAAACAGGCACCCTATGACCTAAGGCCCAGGGACAAGGCAGGGAGAGTAGAATTGGATAATGTAACCCCAGTAGACACTGGGGCAAGCACCCCTGGTCCCCAGGAAAAATCATGTTGGGTCCAAGGTAAATGTGTGGCCAAAAACGCAAGGGCCGACAAGAGGATGCCAAGGGGGAGGAAAGAGGGTTTGGAACCTATACGGGAAACAGAAACGTCCACCGAGGCAGGGCCCAGTAACTTATCCCCGGTGAATAATTGGATGAAGGGTGATAGAGCAGAAAGTAACTCGAAGAGAAGGAATAAAAGCCCAGAGGAAAGTCATAAGTCTTTACAGGCACCCAGGATTGTGAACACCTGGCTATACCTAGAACCAATGGGTCAGGGAAATGGGGGTGAAAGGGGTAAGAAATTAAAACCCTTAAACCGCTCGCAGTTACTATTCTCGTTTGCTAAATGCCCCAGCTTAAAATATGTCAGTACTGAGGATTTAAAAGAAGTGGGGTTTTTGGTTAATGCTAAAGGTGAGGAAATAACAAAGGTCCTCCTCCACTCAGCTTTGATAAAAGTCACAGTGGAAAAAGCGGAAGCAGAGATGTTAAGAGAAGGAATTAGATTAGTAAAGAGAGAGGATCTGAAAATGGTTAATCAAGGGCACACATTTCTTAGAAACCATGCAGGGCTGGGAGAATGGCAAATAAAAATTATCTCATCTGGATGGAGTAACAAGGAAGATCTGGCAATTACAATTGCTCCTAAAAAGCTGGGGTGGGGGGAGGAAGATGTCTTGGATGGGAACAGGTATAGAGAGCTGGCTTACTTAGACCAGGAGGAGGAGGGGAATTTAAGTAACATCGATTAGGAAATTGGGTCGTCGCACAGCCTGCGTATCTTGTCTTGGAATATTAATGGCTACAAAAGAATATGGCCTCAAGAGATTTTCAGAAATCTCCTCGGAAAGACCGATATCTTGTGCCTACAGGAGACATGGCTGTGTGACGAATCCCCCGTTACGGAAGGTTTTACCAGTCACATAAAACCTGCAAGAAAGAATAAAATGGGTAGGGCGTCAGGTGGTCAGATGACGCTGGTCTCCACAAGAATAGTGAGAGACATCCTCCATCTCGACTTAACATGTATCTGGGCACTAGGGAGCAGAGTGTCGATCCTAAATAACAACACAAGGGGTGAAGGTTTTTGTATCATCAACGTGTACATACAGAAAGGTGAAAAACATGAGTATAAAGCAGAGTTGGATCGTTTAAAAAAGGATTTAGAGAACTTACAAGAACTCTACCCAGGAGATGTGATTTTAATTTTGGGGGATTTTAATCATAGATTGAATCCCCTAAAAACGGATGCCTGGAATAGTGATATATTAAAAGCGTATAACATAGAGCCTGCAATGTTCATCAGCACCGAGCTCTCAAATCAGGATGTGGAGCTTGGACGGATGCTGGGGGCTATGGGTCTGGTTTGTGTGAACGGTAGGAAAGAAGGAGATCCGCCCGCTAAGCGGACATTTAAAATAGGACAGCAATTGTGCCCGATTGACTATGTTTTTATTCAGGCCTGGAGCTTCCACTCAATTCTACATTTCAAAATTCTTCAAGTAGAGGGCAGCGATCATTTCCCATTATTGTTAGAAATGTTGGTAAATAAGGCTCCGCCAAGACAGAAGGTGTTGAACGTTGAGGTTGAATATCCGAAGCGACTTACAACTCGGATAAGTGAAGAACATCTAAACAAACTGAAGGACTTTCAGATAGTAGCTGACTTAGAAAACCTAGTAATGGGGGAAGAGTTACCCTGGTATTAGGAAATGATAAGACAACTTGTAGAATGCCTCAGAATGAATATTAAACGGGGGAAGCACAGTTTGACAACAAAACTCCCATTACATGCTACTAATAACCCATGGTTTGATGCAGATTGCCGCAAAGCAAAGGCCGCTATTAGAAAGAGTGAAAGAAGCCTCAGGCGTAGTTACAATGAATTAGAACATCAAACCCTTAAGAAACAAAGGATAAAATATAAGGCATCAATTAGAGACAAAAAAAGATCTTTTAAAGAAAATTGCTGGAAGAGCCTATTAATGGCAATTGAAGAAAAAAATGTCAAAGGCTTCTGGGAATTGATACAGGAATGTACAGGGAAAACAGCAGGGTCCATGCAATGTTCGGTTCCAGAGTATAAGTGGGTAATTTACCTCGAGGAGATCTATGGCAACTGGCCAAGGAGGGAGGCAATACAACCATCTAGTTGGCCAGGAGTGAGGGAAGAAGTAATGGAGCAGTTCTCCCTAGGTCACATTAAAATCGTGATAGCCACCTTAAACTTAACACGAGCTGCTGGCCCAGACAATCTATCCAGCATTATTATAAAAACAAATATAGATTGGTGGGCGGATTTGTTTGTAAAGACGTTCTTAAGTATTCTAAACACAGGAACATTACTAGATAGCTGGAAAGGGGCCATCATTAGACCCATACACAAAAAAGGTGATGTAAACTCCCCCAAAAATTATCGCCTGATAAATCTCTTGGACATTGGGGACAAACTTTTCTCTAAAATTATTTTGGGGTTGCTAAAAGATTGGGCTGAAGATAATGATATAGTACCTCCTGAACATGGGGGTTTTAAAGAAGGTCATTCAACTGTGGATGATTGCTTTGCCCTCTGGGCGGTAGCGCGGAAGTCTATAGAGCAAAGGGGTAACCTGTTTTGCTGCTTTGTGGACTTCCGCGCTGCATTTGATCTTGTAAGCAGGGAGCAACTATGGTCTACCTTGAAAGAAAGGCTATAAATTACAAGCAGACCTGTTAGCCCTTATCCAGGCCTTGCATACAGACAACTGGGCCCAGGTAGTCCTGGATGAGGAGGGTGGATTATCTGGCAGGATCCAGATTGGAAATGGCCTAAGGCAGGGGTGCGTATTAGCCCCGTTGCTCTTTTCTCTGTTTATAGCGGACCTACCTCGGAATCTAAAAGAGGTTAGAGGGGCGAGCCCAAAGTTAGGGGGTAACCATATATCCTGTCCTCTTTATGCAGATGATCTGGTGATCATGGACCAGACGGAGATAGGCTTGCAGAGGAAACTAGATATGTTCCATAAATACTGCCTAAATAAAAAATTGGTAGTAAATATGGAAAAGACCAAAATCCTATGTTTCGGTAAAAGTAAGACCCGGTTCCCTTGGTATTTGGGTACAGAACTTTTTGAGAGGGTATCGGAATATAGATATTTGGGAGTATGGTTCACGAGTAACCTGAATTTGACCACCCATCTGGAAGCTTTAAAAATTTGGGCAACAGCTTCTATAAAGGGCGTAAAAAGGTTTAATAGCTTTTACGGAGACTTGTCAGACGGGCCGGTTATTAAGGCCTATCTGGCAATGGTCCCAGCGCAATTCCTATATGGATAAGAGGTTCTCCTCCTCAGTGGGAAAAAAGGTTGGAATAAAGAGGAGGGTATGATCCTGAAAAGCTTATTCTCGTTACCTAAATCAGCTATGGTACAGGCAGGAAGATTGGAGATGGGAGTCACTTCCTGGGCAATTACAACCAGGATGGCACTAATACGGTTTTGGCAGCGTCTGGAGATAGGGGAGGCGCCCAGAAAAATATCACAGTGGTGTAGAGAGGAAATTACCTCCAGTGAGTTATCATGGGCTAAAGAAGCCAGACTCTCATTAAAGGAAGATTATGGGAAGTTAGGAATAGAACTAGATGCCCAGTTAGGACACACCAATATAGGCAAAAAAGAACTACGGTCATTGGGAGCGGATGTGTCCCGTACATGCGATCACGAGTACCTTCGGCAAAAAGTATCAGTGTCCCATATGATCCAAGTATGGATTTCAGAAGATCATCCCTACCCGTACTTGGATAGGTTGCCGAATCAGCAACTAAGAAGAGAGGTTTTAAAACTGAGAATGGGTGTAAACCCCTGTTATGTAAATACCAGGGTTAAAAACCTCATGATGAATAGTAATGGCAATTGCACATGTACGTTAGGTTCCACCTGTGACATTACTCATGTTTTATTAGACTGTAGGAGGACCCTTGATATACGTAAGGAGATCTTAGGCCCGTTATTCAAAAATTACAGGATTACGAATAGGAAGCAAGCTGCAGAGCTCCTGGTGGGGATGGGAAACCTGGATATAGCCTGCGCTTTGGGGAAATACATGATTCCAGTTAGGGGGTTCCTCCAGAATACAGAGGTATAGGCGTATGTTATCGAGATTGTACTTTAATGTATGTATTGTGTTTGGAAGGCCAAGTCAGATATGTTTTCTCATGTGCTTTTAACATTTCAGGAGGATACTGTTAGAAATAATGTTGTCGGGTTTATCCTCCGGGAAAATACTGAATCGCAATTTTATAAATTTTAATTTGTGTTTTTATAAAGTTTTATAAATGTATAGTGTATACTTTTATGGTTGTAATAACTCAAATAAAGTTTTAATGACTGACTGACTGACAACTGGGTGGCTTTGTTAAACAGCATTATAGAAACGCGTCACACAGTATCATGTTAACAGGGGACTTTAACATCCACCCGTGTGGCAATCCAACAAAAACCGCAATGGGTGAATTGGGCCGTGGCAGAATGGGGGGCCTACATTTCGAATATTCCATTTGGGGTGACGCTCTGAATCACCTATTGAATGAACATGATCTGGTTAGCACCATGTCTGTGGTGGATGTCTGCAGCAAACAGGTCGTCCCTACAGGGGGGTCCTTTATAGACCACGTTTTAATTACGGAGGGCCTACGACCCCGTATATTGTGTTTTGAAATTTTAGATAGTATTTACAGTGATCATAATCCTGTCTGTATCCACCTGGGTGGTAATTTACTGCTTTTACGGGAGGAGTCATTTATCTCCGGCGTGTTGAAACCCACAGACGGAAGGTTTTGCCTTAAGTGGTCAAAAGTGAATCCGGATTTACTTTATGACAGTATCCATAAATCATGTGCTCTGGAACTCGAATATTGTGTGTCCTCTGTCTCTGCCCCCTTAGGTATTCTTAAGTCCTTTGAGGCGATTACCTCCAAAGTGGGGACGTTGTTGACCACCCCTATAACAGCCCGCGACCTAGGGATCCCAAATGGTTTGACCACACCTGCTCAAAGGCTGCCAGGGAGCTAAAGGCAGCCCTGAAAGTTACCCCAAGAGACCATTTGCAGATTCGATCATTACGCTTAACTCATAAAAAAGTTCTAGCAAAGCGAAAGGGGGACCTGAAAGATTTGGTTTGGAAAGATCTCCTAGACCCCAGCACTCTTAATACCAGCGAGAAATTCTGGGGTATAGTTAACAGACCATTGTTTGACCTGGGTGGGGAACCTGAGCTAGGGACTAATATCCCTGAAAACGATTGGGTATTGCACTTCAGCTCCATATTTAAGTCCAATACGCCACACCCAGAATCGCATCAAGGGGGGCAGGGAGTAACATCACTGCACTTCAATCTAGGTGAAATAGAGAAGGGAATTTTAGGGCTGACAAGTAATAAAGCCCCGGGCCCTGATGCCATGCCTCCGGACCTTTTTAAATAAAAAGTGTCAATGTGGGTGCCGGTTCTTACAGCAGTGCTCAATGCAGCAGTATCCTTGGGTTGCCCTGGGTCTTGGGGTACCTCCACAATTGTGCCAGTCTTCAAGAAGGGAGATCGGAATAGCACCACCTGCTATAGACCGATCTCCCTGATTGACTCCGTGGTCAAGGTTGTGGGAGGTGTGGTTTTGAATAGACTGACAACATGGGCTGAGGAAAACAGGATCATATCAGACATCCAATATGGGTTCCGCCCTGGTCACTCTACACTAGCACAATCTCTAAACTTATATATGGTCCTTGGGAACTATACTATGGCTCGGCGGGGCACCATCTACATGTCGTTCATGGATATCTCCTCCGCCTTCGATTGTGTAAACCGAGGGAAATTGTGGAACCTCATGGGCGCCATGGGGATGGAGCCTTCTCTGGTCAACTTCGTGAGGGACCTTCACAAGGATACTAAGGCAAATGTCAGATATTCGCTAGATCTTGGGGTATCCAGGGACTTTTCTGTTGAGAGAGGAGTGAGGCAGGGCTGTATTATGGCCCCCTTCCTTTTTAATTTGTATATTATTGAGCTGGATGCGTTTCTGGTTTAGACTGGTGTTGATTTTCCTTATGTTGGGCGCAGGGGTTTGCCCGTCTTGCTATACACAGACGAAGCAGTCCTCTTGTCAAGAACTGCCAGAGGACTACAGTCCCTATTGAATGCTTTCCATGGTTTTATGGCTGATCGTGACCTTGCCATTAATAACACCAAATCTTACATCATGCAGATAGGGGTGCGCTCCAAGAAACAGTACTCTTTTGTGGTAAATGCAGGTTCCCTTGACCACATCATTTTCTTATCTGGGAGTCTTATTCGACGACCAGTTAAAATGGGGCCCGTTGGAACAAAGGAAAAGAGGGGAGATAATTCGGGCCAATTCAGAAATTTTCAACTTGGCAACTAAAATGGGCAAACGTCCGGTAGCCGCATTGTTGAAGATCTACCAGGCAAAAAGTGTTGCAGTGTGTAGTTATGGCAGTGAATTAAGGGGGTATGTACCACCCGATTCTATTGGGGTGGCAGAGAACAGCTTCTTCAAACAGCTCCTGGGGGTACCTAAGGGAACCTCTAACCTAATAGTTCATTAGGAAACTGGGTTACTTTTTATTGGCGACACTATAGCACTACGGCCTTTATTATTCTGGCTAAAGTGCTGGCTAAACAAAGACTTGGCCCTTAACCATCAACTGCTGAGAGAAGTGTTGTCCTTGGACCATATGCTTGATATACCATGACTTAAATATTTAAAAAGTTGTTTTATTGAGTTGGGGCGTCCGGACCTTTTTTAAATCCTGATTCGATTGCTACAGCCGATGTAGAGATTGTTAAAAAAACTTTGATACTGCTGAAAAAAATAAACAGAGATGGTGTGGAATTGGCAAAACCCAGCATACGCAAATGTGCGATGCTCATACCCACCCCTTTAATGGAGCCATATCTAACATGGCCCCATAACAAACCACAAGCAGTTTCTATTAACAAGGTTCCGGCTGGACTATTTCCATTTATTATTAGCTGTACCGAGGGGATCTCACAGAGGCCAGGTGTTACCTCCCTGCGGCTGCGACAATATGTCTCAGCAGGATTTGGTGCACTTTTTATATATATGTCCACTTTATGATGCTCCCAGGAGGTTTTTTAATGAAACCCCTACTAAGAAAACTAAATTTTCACCAGGTCCGCCCCGCCTTCTGCTACCTGCAAATGGTAAAACCTGAAAGCACTTTATACGTGGTTGGATTTCTCAAATCAGCTTTAAAATCCAGAAACCGCATAGACCTGACAACCTTTTTATCTTGCTATTACATCTGTAGTCTATTTATACTCTTTATAACCTTGTAAGTGAAATGAATTTTATAAAATTTGTGGATATGATCATGTTATACTTTTTTTTTAAAAACATGTTTTATGTCTATTGTTGCAATGTCACTTTTATGGTTTTTAACATATGTAAAACCGAATAAAGTACTTTGAAATTGAAATTGAACGTATAGTTTTAGTTTTGACTGTCATCTAGTTCTCCAAATTGAGGAATAAAATGTTATAATAAAAAGATAAAACCAGTACCTAAATGATCAGGTTTTCAGAAAATGTGCAAGTTATTTTTAAGATTCAAGTATACATGAAGTGAGTTACACAGCTTCCTTGCTAATCTAGAGAAATTGAGATAAATGCTTGCTGAATCTTTTGAATTGTAGTCAAAGATAAAAACAAGATTGACTGCGATCAGCAGAACACAGGCTGAGAGAAAACAGCTTAAACTTCAGCAGGATTTTCTATAACCATAAATTGCTCAGTGTTACATACACAGTGCTGTAATGTAGGGCTCAGTGACACAAAAAAGGCAGAGCAACACTTACGTGGAGAACATAATATAATAGTAGGGTAACTGAATGCATAGTCTAAAATAGCCAGATAATGCTATGTATAAGGAAATTTCATATGCTAATCCAAATCCAATAATTTCGGTCACTATGGTCCAGCAACTGTTAGATGTCAGCCAAGGACAATCGGTTTAGGATTTTAAGTTGGAAAAAGTATATCTGGATTTCACTTTCATCCATTCACAATGACAGGTAGTAGTTGAGTCAGGAATGGCATGGTGAGCAAAAGAACGATGGATTTAGGCCCAGATCTCTGTACCGGGGTGAATGTATAACATTGTTCTGCATTCTGTCCATCAATTGTTCTTTTTGCAGTAGTTGAGTATGTACATTTGTGCACAGAAAAGATAGGAGAAGCGAAGCCATACACCTCCACACTTGGGCTTCAATAGCTTTTTGTAGAGTGTGCAGGGCCGTATTGGCTGTAGCGGGCACATGCATTTCCCCAGTGGGCCGTCGGGGTAGGGGCCGGTTTTGTGTCTTTGGGAGTCAGTTTTGTCACTGAGGGCCAGTTTTGCAGCAGTGCTGCAATATCACCCCCGTGACAAAACTGGTTAGTACATTGCCACTTATACGTTGCCAGTCAAACAAACTGTGCTTTCATCGAATTGCCAACTTTGTGACCGTAATGCCTCTAGTAGAGCGACTCCTCACTCACTCATGGGGCCTCATTTATGAGGCCTTGTGTGAGTTTTGCGCTTCCGATGCGTCACCTTTTGTGACGCATCGGCGGCGTAAAACATGCCTCCTGATGCGCACTATTTACAAAGTGACGCATCTAAGCAGATGCGTCACTTTGTAAACCCCTGCGCTACATTATACCTGCGTCAGGTATAATGTATGCAGAGGGGGCGTTCACCCGCAAAAAGCCTCGTAATAGTGACGCAGTGAAATCTATGAGATTTCACTGCGTCACTTCTAGGATGCTGTTGCGTCAAAATCTTGCGCCTGCCTCACAGCAGGCATAAGACTGACGCAAGCCCTTTCACATGGGGCTTTCCCCATGTGAAAGGACGCATTGCTGGAGTTGCGTCACTTTTGTGACACACCCCAGCAATGCGTCACTTTTGCGCCTACAGATACGTCAGAAATACTGACGTATCTGTAACTCCTTGCGACATGATGCGCCATATTATAAATATGACGCATCAATCATGTCGCAGGGAGAGCGCAGTGAAAAGTGACGCATCGCTGTTTTCACGCAGCGATGCGTCACTATTCATAAATGAGGCCCATGCATTTTACCTCAATATTCAGCATCGCCATTCCATTGTATTTAATCCTATTGAGCACCTTTTTAATGGCCTACGTAGCAGCATGTCTTTGGATTAGCTACTTTGTGAACGTCTGTTGCATGACTCTGGAATACAGCTATCAATGCCATGGGGACATAAAGCATTGCGATAAATCATTTTGAAAAATATAATTTTCTACAGGGTTAGTGCATTCATCCTTTTCCTCTATGACTATATATGCCGACCCCCTTGGGGAAGACATTAGAGATGCTTTGATGTAATTGCTTTCCATGGAGGAAACATGATTAATGTTTCAAATTATGCAGGTTCGAGGTTATATTTAAAGCTCCCAGAAAAGGAACCCCATTTTATAGCACATTTGCTCTTTTTTTTTTAAAGAACACGATTTGTAGGCAGAACTGAATGTATATGGAAGAATTATTTCCGATGTTCATATTTCAGTAAACAACTATAGAAATCTGAGAGTTGTTATGGAAAGTAATCTTACCAGAATGACAGGCTACTCCCACAGAATTACCTCACACAAGAAAGTGACTCAAAGCATTTCATGCACGACGTAGTATTGGTGAAAACACCCCATGTTTTCTACCTGCAGCATTTACTACCCTATATGGTAGTGTGACGGAGATACTACCATGTTTTTCTCCACAGAAATAAGGGTGCAACTTCAAGGACTATAGAATGCAAATTTGGAAACGAAGACAATTCCTTTAGTCACATCAGTGATTTTAAATGCCATACCTTGGTCTCAAAGAACGTTTAAATAACACTATCAACTGCGACCATCGAAAAGACTATTATAGGTAAATCGTGCTCCAAATGGGAAGTCAATTTGCGCACAGAAATTTCATTTCAACTGCAAACACTTGGCAACAAGGCATACTAACAACAACTCTACATAAATTAGGTTAATGACTACTCTACACTGAACACTTAAGCTACTGCCAGGACCGAAAACATTTGTAGCGACCCATAACAAAGAAAATTGGTCTTCGGTTTGCATTTGAGATTGATTAAATGTTGACTATTAATCTACTATTTTCGAATATATGATGTTACCACGAATACAAGTTCCACGCATGGCAAAACCACGCGAATTTTAGTTCGCAAGTGGCTTTACCACGCTGGAATTTGCAACGAAGGATTATACCACGCATTTTAACCTTCGTTTAAACACAAATAATAAAGAATATTTTCTTACCTGACACCTTCCCGTCTTTCACGAGCAGCCCGTACTTCCATCCACCATCGAAACAAGCGTCAAAACACGTCTGCCAAAATTAAAAAAGGACTACTATTTTGACGTAACGGCACGTCTTTGGGGGAGGCACTTTCCTTTTACCTCGGTGGTACTGAAGTGCGTTTTTTTTAAATTTAATTAACCCGCTCCTTTGTTTATTTTTGGGGGGGAGACCCCCCCAGGCCCCCCCAGCCCCTCCCCCAGCCGACCCCCGCCAACCCCCCAATCCCACGCTGAACGACTGGAAGGAATTCCACGCCTCCCCCTAGCCAGAACGTATATGCGTGGTAAAGACTGTCGTTGAAGGCATACGCGTGGAAAAGACGTTTGCGAGGTAAGTGCCTCGTAGTAAACGTCACGCGTAGAAAAACCTTCGTTGAAAATGATGTTTCCCACTATTTTCTGTAAATTTCAAACTCTTAATTTCAAGCTGTTTGCCATTTCTTTACCTGATTTAAGTTGGCGGTTCCGCCCACCTCACTCATCCCATACCATCGTATTCTCCTTGGCACCATACCACACATTCGGCCATCCACCGATTACTCACACTCATTAACTGTATTTGAATTTAAAAATCGAGGTAGCGGAATCATAATTGCAATATACAGTCGCTATCAGTTGAGTAGGTTTAGCAATGTTCGTTAAATGTTCAGCTCAGAAAGATCCAAGATAGATAGTCTTGAAATATTAAACACATTAAAAACTGCCCTGTATCTTCTTGCATTAATTTGGTCTACAGTTACTGTGCAATAAAGAACAGAAAGGCGACCGGTTAACCTTTTGACAAGGGCCTTCCACTGTGTGGCAACACATTGCTGTGTTTAAAGTAACTTTGATTTGTTTGAGAAAGAGAAACAATTTTTTGGTTAAAATCTGACTGCTGTGGCTTATTCATGGAAAGTGATGCAGGTTTACCAAATCTGATATAGATCGCACAAATATTAATCAATAATTGCATCTTTTTATCCATAAGATATATTTTGAATACAAGGACTGTTAACATTATTGCTCAGCAGTTTAGCATTAAACCATTAGTTTTACAGTTAAAACGAATCCTGCCCAAACATGGGGTAGTCTGACTTCTCAGATGCTCAAGTACAATACACACAGTTTTTAAAATGTAATGTGGCACAAAGAGCACCATAATAATAACGGACCCACAGCCTTCATTTATGTGGGATTGGCTGAAAGGGCTTAGAATGCACTGAACGTTTATTCTGCAAGACTTGTGTGCCCTGTGTACTAATACTAACAGTTTTGGCGAAGGACTTCACAGGGGATGTATGACGTTACAACGCATACTTTTACATCGCATGCCTTTACAACGTGTTTTTTACATCGCATACCATTACAACGCATAGTGCTTTTAGGCGCTGGATAGTGATTTATTTAATTTACTATTCCAACTCCAGTCCCCGTGGATAGTAGGGAAGGTGTTGGATAGTATATTAAATACATTCCCTATCCTAGAGCGCCCCCCCAGCGCTATGCGTTGTAATGGTTTGCGTTGTAAAAGTTGCGTCATAATGGTAGTGCGTTGTAAAAGTTTCGTTGTAAAGGATGTTTCCCCTTCACAGGTGCTACATTGGTTGGCTGGACTGGAGAAAGGCTTTGGAAGCCGCGGAAGTGGGGTGCTGCATGTGGATTTCACTGCAGGGGCTCCCAGCCTCGGGGACCATGGCGCACAACCAGATTCTGGAGTGTGACAGTCAGAAAACCCCAGCAAAGGTGGGTTAGGGAGTCTCAACAGCAGGGCTTATTGATGCATTTTCTTCGGAAAAGTGTAATCCGCTTACTGCTGGTGTATACAGATAAAGACGTCAAACAAGTCTGTCTGTAAAATAGTGTCAATACTAACTCATCACAAAATAACTTACTGGGGCTGCACTACCATGGGGGCACACAACATCTTTGTGCACATGCCAATCTCACAGCAGCCTCTGCACATTAATAACACAGCACAATTCAATAAAGTGTGCAACGAAATCGACGCCATGCAGGCAGGGAATCTAGCGGGAATCACTTGACAGCTCTCATTAGAACCCTGTGCAGCCTGACACAAGTGTGTAAGCACGGATACTCTCGCTACAACCCCGTACTGTAATATACCAGCAGTCCAATAAAGTGTGTAACGAAATGGATGCCAGGCAAGGAATGTAACTGGCAACGCAGAGCAGACAGGCATCACAGTCCTCGTCCGAACCCTGAACCAGTGCAAACACAGGTGCTGAAACACACTATACTCTCACAACTCAAAATCTGGCCCTTTTCTATAAGATCACAGTCTAATTAAGTGTGTAACGAAACAGATGACACGCAGGTTGGTAATGTAGCTGGCAACACAAAGCAAACAGGAATCACATAACAGCCCTCATCTGGCCCCTATGCCAGTCCAAACACAGGTGCTTAAACACATTACTCTGACAACAGCATCACGTATACTTCAATATAACAGAACAATTCAATTAAGTGTGTAACGAAAAGGATGCCAAGGCAGGCAGGAATCACAACACTCACCAGAGGCTATCAGCCCAAAGGACACACCGATCCCCAGAATAAGTGCGCCAGGAATAAACTACAAATAGCAATAAAGTGTGCAACCTGCTGGGCAGGGTGCAGGTAGGACAGAGAGGAGAGACAGGCAGACTTCAGAGCCCAGCCATCACTCACCCAAACCCTGCAAACATAACCACACCTGTTAACGCACACACCACTCCCATAGAACGTGCACATACCAGCAGTGGCGGTGCATCCATTGGGGGCGATGGGGCATTGCCCCACTAATGCCACATGGCCCATTGATCGATCGTTCTACTTAATTTCAGTATGGTTGTCATTCATTCATTGTTATTAAAATAAAATACTTGCGGCTCAATGATGCTGAGCCTCGGGCCATGCCCGAGGCAATCGGACGCTGGAGGGGGGTGGGTGGGGCTGCGGCAGCGCTGCGTGTTTGACTGACACGGTAGCGCAGCGCAGCAGAGCGCATGTGCACTTTTGGGCTGATCATTTTTATGATCAGCCCGAACATGCGCACTACCAGCCTTCTCCATAGAACGATATACGAGGGTTGGGCTTGATTCATGCAGCGCAGCAGCCGAGCCCCCCCCCCCCCGCACCTATGGGCGGGAGGTTTTCCTGCTCAGGCCTATCCTGCAGCTGCTAATGCAGTCTGGATTGGCTGAGAGCAGGACACCATGCAGTCTGGGCTATTGGGTGGCTCGAGTGGTTTAATCCCTGCTAAGCCAATCCTGACGCTGCAGCGTCAGGATTGGCTGAGAGGGGTTGTTGGTGACACGGCTGTTGTTCCTGTTAAGTTGAAGCCAGAATGCGCCAACGTGTGATCTCGGCGGCCCAGCATGAGGAGAGGCGAAGAGGACGGACCGGTCAGGTAAGTTTTTAAAGATTATTATTGCTCTGGCCTGCCACCCCCGCGAGACCACCCCTGCGAGACCACCCCGCGAGTATTGGAGCTGCAAATGCTGTTCTTCTGTTTTTTTTAATGCAGCCTGATGACGCCTCTGGGGTGGTGAAAACACAGGCGAGGTATGGGCGACTCTGCAGCACCGGAGCTCTGGGGACAAGCGCCGCATTCCCTCTTCTCTTCCTTGAGGTGCTTATCAGGGGCGAGCTGAGCGGCGGGGCTTTATTTGTAGTTATTTTAGAATAATGAGCATCTCTGGTGGGGGGACATGGCGGGGCTGAGGTATGGTTGACAGGGGGAGGAGGGGGCCCCCCTCATGCCTTAGCCACGTGCCAGCAGAAGCAAATACAATGATTCACACGAGAAAGAGACCATTCAAAGATGCACCCCTGTCTGGGCAGCCTATCATCTCATCTGTTGGCACAGTGTGTGGGGCAGATGACAGAGTTTGCGTTTGCTGCCCGGCCCGGGTCTCAGTGAGGGGCAGAGAGGTGCTTGGGGTGTGATGGGAATGCGCCAGGGGTGTGGTGGCTGCTTTACCACCTGCATGTTCCACATGCCATCATTTGCTTCACAGTGCCACCGGCGCCTGCACTGTTAGTTTATTTACGTTGTCATTTTCACTGATCGGAGGAAGCAGTGTACATGGGCGCACGTGTGCCTGCGATGGGGCTGTATGGGTGAAGGTACTAAAGAAGTCCTGCTTGCAAAGTTACATGCCTCTCTGTCTGCAGTCCACTCTATAGTGTGAAGTTTATTGTACAGTGGGATTGTATTGGAGGACCGTAGTGTTTAGCGCATCTGCCTGAGCTGGGTGAGGGCTGCCTGTGCCACTAATCCTGCCTGTCCGCTTTCCTGTATGCCTTCATTTTGTCTCTGCAGTGCCCACTGTATTGCCATGATGTGTTGATGCTTCTGGGAATGGTTGTGGGTGGGCTGAGAATGTTTGGGTGAGTTTTGTTACCATTTCTGCCTGCTTCCTTCGCACCCTTTAGCGTGTCCTCTGCATTGCACCTTTGAATGTGATGAACTGGTTTGCAGCGGCGGCTGGTGAAATTTGAAACAGGTGAGCCGTATGAGGCGAATTTCGTAGTGTGCACTGCATCGCATTTTGCGATGCAGTGCGCGCTACGAAATTCGTTTCAGTAATTAAATTGTTTACTTACCTGCAATTATCCATATGCCGGTTTTTAGCACCCTCCACCCTGCCCCTCCCCCTCCCCGCCTCCCTGCCCCACCAAAACTCCCTCCACGGGCCGCGGCTGACTGCTAATACTGCTTACATTCAGAAGGTATATGAGGAGAGTGAATATACGGGGAGATTACTTGTGTGGCAGGGAAAATATAGACAGTTTCAAAATAGGATCCAATTATTGACAGATATTGATCCCAAGACACAGATAACCAGCTCTTTGAAGATTAGGAACACTTTTTTTAACACTATGAGAAAATGTGTCAGACGGACCAATAAATAATGACTGATAGCCTCATGAGATTTTCAGAGAAACTTCCTATTCCAACTCTAAGCAGAGAGAAAAATCAAATGGTTATGTCTGAATTTTCCCTTGAGGAAATAGAGACAGTAGTTTGTTCAATGTCCAATGGTAAAGCAGCCCGGGAGGATGGACTACCAGTAGAAATATACAAAATGTTTGCTCTAATTTTAAATATACAATTATTAAAGCTAGCCAATCACATATTAAAAGGTGGAGAACCCCCAACATCATTCCGCATGGCTGTTGTAGTCAGCATCCTAAAAGAAACATAAGAACAGGGAAAATTTTAATTCCTTTACGCCTATAAGCCTCCTTAACTCTGATTATAAAAGTTTTACAAAACTGCTTGCCAATCGGCTAAATACGATCCAGGGATCAATCATTCACCGGGATCCAAGTGGTTTTGTAGCAGGCAGACAACTTTCCTAAAACACAAAGTTTTTAATAGAAGCTCTCGACTATCTCACCCAGAACAAAATAGGGACACAGGTGTTATTTTTAGACACCAAGAAAGCCTTCGATCTGGTGTCCTGGGAAATACTTGTTTTAATTCTCGCCAAATATGGGTTCCTGGACAAATTTATACATATAGTGAAATATCTATATAAAGACGCTTCAGCACAAATAATGATCAACTCGAGGAATGTAGGTAGTTGTAGAGTAAATCGGGGAACACAACAGGGGTGTCCTCAATTACAAATTCTTTTGCCCTGTTAATAAAACACTCGGCAATGACCATTAGACAAAAAGCACTACAGAAAGCTCCACTGCAAGGTATGTCTAATATAAAAGAATATGCTGATGATATTGTCCTGTTCCTTAAACCCGGGGTAAATGTTCAAAAGAAAATATTCACAATTTTTACGGAATTTCAAGCACAAGTACCCACTCTAAACTGATGGCAAAGCTTCCTGTCAAGAGGAGCAGTAACTATGTCCAAATAAGGCTCTAATGCAAATGTAGACTTGACATGTTAAAAGATGCATGTCAGTATTATTTGCATCCCCCACCACACACTCTTCCTGGTAGAAGACGTAGGTCCAGTAATGTTTTTTCAACATATCTTTTGAGTGAAGCTTCAAAACCTCAGGACAAATGCCTAGGTCACTGAGACCAATTACCTTCAAAAGCTGACTCGATGAGGACAGGCACAAAACTATATTAGCTTTAACCAACCTGATTATTTCCTCTAAGGCGGCTGCATGGCGCCTCAGCTCAGGGATGACACAGAGCCTACTCCAATATAGGAATGTTCACAAATTGGCTTTTACGGTTACCATTTCCATGCTCAAATCCATAAATAAAGGATGCAAGGGAGTGCTAATTGGTCACAAATTTGTTCTTGGAGTTTATAAGGCCTGTAATGTCGTCTAACCTCACAGCTCCGCGCCATGCATGGCAGCTCCCAAGACTTTTGCTTCATAGATTTTCAAAGCAGGTGCAACAGTCCTAGTGTGAGAAGCACGATGCTCTTTTAGGATCACTCCAGTTCTCTGCCTACGTTTTATGGTTGCACCATCAATGTGATGGCCCCAGGATAAATTAGATGCAAGTTTTATGCCCAAATATGTCAATGAATCCACTTGTGCTAATAAATCACTGCCCAGAGATAGTGTTCCTTTAAACTTTTTGGAGTGATTGAATGCCATAAATGTAGTTTTCTTAACAATTATCTCCAAGCCACGCTGCATGCAGAAGTTATCACAGCTAAACTAGAATCTTTGCATCTCGCTAGGTGTTTTGGATATAAAAAGCGTGTCATTCGCAAATAACAATAGCAGTATCTTACCCTTTGCAAAGAGGGGGCAGCAGCCACAATTTTTGTAGGTGGAGTACCAAACCATTTACATATAAAGAGAATAAGGTAGGGGCCAGTACACAACGCTGCTGGACATCCTTTGACAGAGGAATCTTTAAAGTCCCAGTGAGCCACACTGAATCAGGGCAACATTATTTTCATGCAGTCTGATAAGCAGAGATAATATCTCAAGAGGCATCCCCATCTCTTAATATTATTATTATGTGGTCCAGTTTCTACTAGGCAGGTGCTCGGCACTACCTAATCATACTCATCATTGGTGCTTTCTTTGGCTGATTAATTACAAAGTCGTTGCAGACTCTTCTGACTTCCTGTCACCATTGTGAATCGGTGATGTCAGTGAGTTAGCATTCTATGTGACTTTGTTTATGTAGCTCATACAGTTACAATCTATTTGACAAAGATGTACAGTATGCATCTATGCATTGGAAAAAAGGGAGAATAAGTTGGTCAATCAAGGGGGATGAAAATTGAGAATAGAATTAAAGATCATTCACTGCAAGGCATCAGTTCCAATGTAGTTTTTGTTAAGGAAATTTGAATAGGGATTTTACAATCAACGATAGTCAATAGATTAGAAACTAGTACTACAGGCCATCTGTTGTACAGAAGTACAATTATGTGAATATGTATACCTGTCATAATAGCTTTGTGGATATTAACTCAATCACTAATCCATTTTTTATCTTATTCATTTCTTACATCAGCACCCAAGGGCAACAAGATGGACATTGCAGAGATGGGTCACGGAATAGCTGGTCAGCAGGAGACACAGACCACCAGGGATGGATGGATGAAAAGATGGTTGCAAGAAAGATTGGATATTGAATGGATGGATAATGGATTGGAAATGTTGGTGAAAGGCTGGATAAGAGAAAGTAACGCTTAAATCATGGTGGCTATGGGTGAATTAGAATGAAATCATGAATGCATATTTCATTACTTCCATGAATAAGCAAGGCAGCACTTTTCATGGAGAGTGGCATACTGCACACCTGCTTTGTTTATGTGGGCTTATCATTAAAGCTATGCTTCAGAGTGCGTTTTTTAAAACTTTTTGTTCTTCTCCCTTGACTCACTGTATTTGTTAGGAAAGCCAGATGTATCCCACACGTCATCATTCATTATCCACCTCCCTGCCCATGGCATTTTGCCACCCATGACAGAAGTGCAGTATGGTTCAATTCCTGACTGCAGTGTTGGCTGTGCATTGTGGGTCTGCTATAGTTAGTGCAGCATTTGCTAAGTTTTCAATGCATTGCAATGTTTGCAAACCAAACACATAAGGTGTGTTTCCCTTTGCCCACTCAGTCACCTCTTAGTACTTCACTCCTTTATTTTTTACTAAATTCTTATTGGCCTACCAAAACATTGAACAATCCATTCTCGGCATGTGCCACATTTGATTACATAGCCGTGTAAAGTGATTCCAAAATATATTTCATACAATGATCCTCAAGGATATTGTTAAACAGTCAGTCATCGGTCCATGCAAGCCTTTGACAATGGCACACTGGCTGTACACACAAAATCCTGCCAGCAAAAGCACACTAGCTGGTTGCACAAAATGGCCACATGGTCATAACAACAACCAGCAAGGGGGCATGGCCACAACAAAGAAGACATACATGCCCTTTGGCAAAAGCACACTAGCTGTCTACACAAAATTTCCACCAGTCTCATTGTTAAACAACAAGCGGGTGGCAAGGGAAACAAAGAAAACATACAAGCCTATGGACACTGACTATACAAAAAAATGGCCGCTGGCCACATGGCATGGGAAATAAATGAAAGTGGGGGTCTAAAGCAAACATACTCACACACTTGGCAGACAAAGGGGGCATGGTAACACAGAAAAAAAACACATGAATTCAGCAATGTAAAAATCGAATATTAACTGGACTAAAACACTTTTCAACAACACACATCCTCCAAAGGCATCAACTATATTACACAACTATACACTGTTTGCAGAAAAACAATGAAAAATACCCTGAAAAACACATTTTGAAATCTAATCCAATGCCATCCATGGCCTAGATGATGTTTCAATTTAACAGACACCACAGAAACAATTTTTTCATGCACCAATGACTAATACAGGGCCTACTGTCTGGAAGGCCCATTGGCACACTAGGCCACATAGTGAATTAAATAAATATTGCAAATGTATTAAAAAAATATGGAGAAAATATACTAAACGGTGCTATATTTTTCCTTTACAAAATATGAATAATCACTTGCATTAAATAGCTAGGCCCCTACAGAAACTGCAGGCCACCCACCACAAAAAAAGTATACATACATCCTGGAGCATGCCCCTCATTCAAGTAAACAACAAGCTTTTGCAACAGTTTTTTTTTACTTGCTTGTGAAATCTCAAATACCATGTCCTTTAATTCACTGGTATAAAAGACAAGGAGAGTGATCCTTCCAGCTCCCACTCCAAATGAAAATTGACCAGGAGATAGACAAAGCAACAGGAGAAGTCTGCTGGACAGGAACAGGAAGTTCGGGTTTCTGGGGCACTTCCCTCCTGTTGGAAAAAAAGAGTAAAAAAAACTTGAACGGTCCATTAGAGAAGAAAATCCACTCAAAATGCCTCTCAGCTGCTTGTTGAGCACAAAAGCTGCTTGAGTGGTACATTGACAATCAGTACTACATTGGCGCCATCGCAGCCGGAAGCTGTGCACTAGCAAGAAGTATTGCCCAATGTATTGAGCTTGTTCGCGGTGCGAGATTATTGAGGTGCTCGCTCACAAGCGCCGAAACAGATCTTGAGCATGAGAATTGAAAAAAACTCTGATTCACGACAATGAAGGTGGAATTCAGGTACTCTGTACTCCTCCGCAGAGTGCTGAGTTCCTGAAATTGGCAAACTTCACAAGCGGAGTGATTTATTGCCCTGGGCTATACTCAAGGTACCATGTGAGCTTGATGGTAATGAGCTTCTCAAAATCTCTAGCAAAGTACAGTAATATTGAAACTCACTTATAATTGGTCATGTCTGAGGATTTTACTCCAGGGTTCGTTAAGAGAGGAAGAACTAGGGCTTTTTCCATTCATCTTGTAAACAAGCTATTTCCAAAGATACATTGTATAGACCTGAAATCCAAGGGCTGAGTAAATTTGTGCTCGTAGAGAAGACTTGTTGCAGGTAGGAGTCATCTGGAGATACTGGCATAAACTTAGCCATGGGTTCTTCCAACAGAAGGGTTATGAGAAGAGTAGACTTTTACCAACTAGCTATAGCAGACAAATATGGGGGCATTTTACCAACAACTAGCGATAATCGCTGTGTTGGCTTAGCGGCAATATTATTATCGCCGAGCTCCGCCGATTTTTATCGCAGATAAACCTTGCTATTATCAAGGTTTATCTCAAAGGCAATAAAAATCGGCCGTAATGCATGAATATCGCTGAAAAGTCAGCGATATTCATGCATTACCGAGCTAATGCTCTTAGCCATGTTATCCACCTACCATTGGATAACATGGCTAAGAACTGCTCTGGGCAGGCGTTAGCTTTTGGAGATATTCGCGCCTAGCGCGAATATTTCCAAAAGTACGCCTTTGTAGGTAATAGGAGATAGCGATGTTAGCAACTGCTAACATCTTGGCACACCCACTTTGCATGTCATTAGCGATAATTATCGATGACATGCAAAGTGGGCCCCAAGATGATCGATATCTCCTGCTAGCTGTCGCTAACTGGTGTTAGCGACAGCTAGGTAATTGGGCGATAAAATTATCTCCGCTTTAGCGGAAAAAATTCCCGCTAAAGCGGTGATAAGGCCCTTGGTTCTTCCCACTCTTTGGGCAAAGATTTCAAGCTTGGTTGTGGGGACAGACCCAACGTAGATGTTTCCAGTGTTATCCTCATTCTAAGCTGCTATATAAGTATGTAATTGACCTGATACCCAAGAATGGGCCAGTTCCTTTACCAATTTGATTATGTGCTCGAGGAATTTCTTGTTTTCTCAAATCTTTAGCGAAATGTATGATCTACAGATTGCCAAATCATTTTGTGATAGATGTTGTGTTTAGACTTAAAGTTAGTTCTGTCACCTCTTTCCTGTTTCACTGCCAACATCCTAGATGTTTGCACTCTCTTTCACGCATTTTGAAGTTGAGGGTGCCCCAATATTCTGTGGTTAAATGTCAAGGCTGTTTGCAGAGTCCGAAAGGAGCTATGTTTGGACAAAGGGTAATTCCCATTTAAATACTTATGAGAACTTTTAGAGAGGCGAAGTTGTAAATCTTGCTGTCTGTTGAACAAATCTTAAGGGTACTGCAGGAAAGTGTCTGTAACACAAAGCCTTTTTTAGGTCTTACCCTTTACCTTACACCTACCACACATTGTCACATGAGTTGTTTTAAAGCTACTGAGAACGGGGCAGTTGTGATATGATAATTTCAGTGCAGAGGGCACTCAGTGCATTCCCATGGGTCTTCTCTTCTCATAGGGTGAGCCTCTTATCCATGCTCTATGCCCAGTATACGCATACTTTGTCCTCCAGCTCTGGTTTCCGTGTACTTCATGTGTTGGTGCGGGGCACATGATATGGAATCGGAATATTAAGTTTAGCAAGTTTCCAGGCACATAGTCTTACTATCAGCAATGATCTATGCCCAGAACTCAAGACATTTACTGAAGAAAACATTGTTAAAGCTAACTTATGGTCTACTTCTAATATTATCCTACGCTCTGAAAATCCCAGTAATTTCCCTTGAAAAATGTGTTTGAAGGAGCCAAACAACACCAAAAACCCCAAAACAAAAACAAATAACACCCTAAAGCACTCTGATGCTTAACACTTAAAGCACTTCTCATATCCTCACAAAGTTGTCACATAGAAATTCACAAATAACCATGTTAATGTCATCACTAATTTTGTCATTGATGAGGAGGACCTTGACCTATGTGCCCAATTTTCCCTGTGTAGGGCTCCCAGGTCATAGTCAAAGCCCATTCCCTGTGCAAATATGCGTAGAACATTGCTACTTGTCATGCTTTGTCGACTCAATAAATAGGTGTACTCTTTGAGCTTGTAGGTAATGCCTCCATGAAGGCAACATACAGGTCAAGGCCTTCAGCAATGCCCTTTATGCTGATTGTCATTGCACATCAAAGGTACAGGAATCGGCCTTCAGTCAAGCACATATACCCCTGATATTAACCAACAAAGTGTAGGGCAATCTATCAGTACTATGTGCTCCGAAACAAACTCCTTGATGTTCATAGTAAAGTTAGAAGAGATATCATTAATTTGGGATGCCCATTTGATGTGCATTTGAAAGGGACATATAATAGGGTACCTTACTATATATTTAATTGTTGTTAAGCTTTTGTATCTTATCAATATTATCTCCTCAGATCGCAACATAGCGGGCTCTACCAGCCATTAAAGGCCTGCTCAATGGTTAAAGGCCCGAGCTATTAGAACATTCCGCTCCAAGAGGGCAGAATGTATTAATTTGTAAAACAAAGGTCTCACAGACCCCGAGGGGGTTGAAATCCCCTTGGGCTCTATGAGGTCTTTGTTCACAGCAACAGCTGTGGACAAACATTGGAATGTTGATGCTCCAGGTTCTACCAGCCATTGGAAGCCCGGAGCACTCCGTTGTCGTCAGCGGAGCGCTCAGTATTGCAATGTTATATTATAAATGAGTACATTTAAAAAAATGTATAGTGCACTCTATGGCCATGTTTTCTCTAGCTGATGTCCTTAAAGCTGCTTACAGCTAACACAGTTAGAAGGGATGCCACTTAGGAAAATTCTGATTTCCTCCGAGAACATAGTGATAATCAGTGCTGACAAGTGCATCCTCCCACTGGTGACTGCCTTAACACGAACCTTCATCAGTATGTTGGTCAGATTACAGAAGATCTCTCAAACCACTAGTTGACTCATTCCTTTTTTCTGTCTAGCCGTAAGTCGCTGACTACACATTTTTATTCTCACTGACACACAAATGCCTGTCAATAGCAATGTATTTCCATTGAAGGTTTATCCTTTTTTATAAACCATAGACCAGCAGTACAAAAGCATTATGTGACCGCAAACCCTGCAAAAGGCAAATTTACTGGGCCCTAATTTTTAAGTACTAAACCCAAAAGAATTTCCAATTTGTAAAATGGGTTTTGCCACTCATACCGATTTAAATCAATGGTTTGCAGTTGCATTTCGGGTTGCAAACCATTTGAACAGTTACTGGCAGCTCAAAGGATGTGGCCCTTGATTCACAAAGTGGAAAGGGTCCCTTTGGGACTCTTCCCTCTTTGGAAATTGTGTTAGACGCCCTAGGGGCAATTCAGAGTGGACCAGGGGTCCATTGCCTGATTTTCCTGGTGTTTTCCAAAAAGGAAAATGTGATTCTTTTTTCCAAGCAGCAGTAGAACACAGGATGCTTTAAAAAATCCATTTGAAAATAAAAACACAGAGATGGTGGTCTGCTTTTTTATTGCAGGCCACCATCGCTCTGTTATTAGTAAATTAAATGGCCTTGCTAATTGTGACGGTCATAATTAATATTCATTAGGCAGGTCATTTTGCGACCTCCCTCCCCCGCAAATGGTGTTTTTTCAAAGCAACATTTTTGTATGTAGGTCCCTTCACAAAAGTTCATGCTCTGTGAGCTTTAAAAAGTTAATTTAGCTATGCTTTATCAGTGCGGTCAAGGTATGGTAATAAATGAGATTACATAATTAATAAAAGTTTGTTTCTATATCAGAGAGTTTTGAATGTCCACTTATCATTTGGTTTCCTCTCCAAAGTGGCGATCATGTGGAAACTGATACTGTACTTCGTATTTCAATTTTCACAAATATTGGGTTATTAGAGTCTATAAATTATTTATTTTGAAAAGAGTTCGAATTGGTGTTAATGATAGTATCTATCCCAGAGACTAATACACGCGATCGCATGCTGTTCTGTGTACAACTCTGAACAGCAAATTATCAGGCATCATTCGAACAGTGATTCAAGGATGGTGCTCCAGTGGCTGAGGCAAAGGGGTTTTCCTGCCATTTTATTAGGTGAAATAAGTCAGTACTGTTGAGGCTGGCCTCATCATTCATGCAACATGTATAATTTGAAATGTACCCTGCTCTGGAAGCCATCACTGAGAACAAGGCAAATACGCCAGACTTCTGGTTTAAAGTCTCCATTCATCATTGCCTTGAACTAATAATAATAATAATAATAATAATAATAATAATAGTAAATATTATAATTATTATTCTAAAACTATATTTAACCGCTTAACCACGGCGGCTATTCCGCCTCGGTGCGGTGGTTTAGCGGAGTGGGCGGGGCCGCGTCGGCCAACAGATGTTCGCAACACTACAGAGGTAGTGCTCGCGACGGCCGTTGGCCGACGAACGAACGCAAAGGGTTAATTACTATTGAATTGTAAATATTGTAATGATTATAAAGCATGTTATTACTAGCATTAACAAGAATGGTATCATTATAATTACTATTACTATTATCAGTAGTAGTAGTACTATTAGCAGTAGTAGTAATTATCCATGTTTATTCTAATTCACAATAGTTATAGTAATAATGGTAAAAATTAGTAGTAATAACAGTGAGACAAATAACATTGATAATAATGTTTCTGCTATTACTGCTACTACTATAGCCTCATAGCCTGCCGTAGCGGGAGGTAGGGACCATTAAAGGCACACTTGGCAAGGTCCTTTATAAAGGGAGTGGGACGTTAATGCCGGTATAGCTCAGCTACTAAGGGTTATAAAGCTATTAGAACTTTCCTCCACTAGAGGCCAACATTTTTTTAAAAATAAATCAAAGGCCTCAGGGAGCCTGAGGAGTTTGAAATCCGCTCAGACTCTGTGAGGCCTTTGTTCACAGCAACCAGGCTTCCACTGGCCATTAGAAGCCAGGAGCACTCAATTATTTCCAATAAAGCGCCCAACATTCCAATGTTTAATACCGTTTATAATTATAAATGTTATATTATTATTACTTTTAACTACCTAGGTTTTCATTCAGTAAGTGGCACTAATAACTAATATTGGGTTTCATTGTAATGCCAACCTTTTTTTAGCGTTCAACTCCAACTGAAGTAGTCGCTTTTCTGTTTACTGTAGTGAATTTAGTTGTTATGTACATATGTATCATATGATGTTCCTTGACAGAAGAAGCAATGTTTCAGCTCCTTGGCCTTTTATTCAGAAGAGCAAGCAGCAGGAAGTCTGACAGTGTTGAGCGTAATGTGCTACAAATTATTCAATTAAGTGTGTTCTTACAGTTGTCTTCACACTCCATTAGAGAAGTGGTTATGTACTGAGCTATGAATTGGATTGTCACTCCAATTATTCATCCTGTTTAAGTTAAATACATATTAGACTTGATGATATCATTTAGATGAGGAACCAACAGGCTAATGAAAGAACAATTTAACCATAGAGGAATTGCTGAACTGCTTGATGATTTCATTTCACCTAAATACAGTATTGTACATATCTGTGTGTAACAATCTACTTATAGTCCAATTGAGACATTACTCGGATGCATAATGTTTAGACTGCTAAATAGCAAAAAAACATTGACTTGCTTTTTTAAAAGTGAGTCTCTGATGGTGTCATGGTTTCATATTGTTAATCAAAATACTAATTTAATTACAAAACATGCTCTATAGCATTTAATTCTAATATATCGTAATAACCCGCAGGAGCTGGCTATACTGGTCATTAAAACCTCACTCCAGTGTTAGAGCCCCAAGCCGGAGGTGAGGATCTTTCACAAGGGTTCAGGACTTTAATGCTGTTGTAGCCCAGCTATGGAGGGCTATAAGGCTATTAGGAACGTGTTGCCACAAGAGGGTGGAATGTTCTAACATATAAGACAAAGACCTCATGGAGCCCAAGGGGATTGAAATCCCCACAGGCTCTTTGAGGCCTTTGTTCACAGCAAAAGCTGTAAACGACAACATTCGAATGTTGGGCTCTGTGCTACCACCGGCCATCAGAACCCAGAGCACTCCATTGTTTTCGGTGGAGTTCCCAACATTCCAATGTTCTAATAATTTCTGCTCAGGGTTACGTGTAATAAAGGATGCTGTGTTGATTAGGAATGTAAACTAATTTTCATGGCGTAGGGTAATGAAAGAGGAAAGCAGGAAAGTGTATGCACAAAAAAATGTTTACATGGATTTCTTTTCCTGGAATTTGGTATTGGAACAGGAATGTGAGGCAAAATGTGGGAGAAGAAAAAACACATGAGGATGATATATCAATATTCTGCACAAGTGCAAAGTCACGGATAGTGATCCAAACTTGTTCAATGTCTTGATAAAGTATTTTCTTTCCAATGTAGTTACATTTTGGTGATGGAACGTTGCCCTAATAGAAACGCAAATAGCGCGTTGTGCCGCATTGCATCAAGTAGACATCGCATGCATGGTACGTGGATATCTCAGCGCTGCTATCCATGGTTTTTCATGCAAAGCCCTATCCACTAAAATTAGTAGACAGGCCTTTGCACCAAAAAACAAGACCTGTTTGAGGCAGGTGATGTCCAGGAGATATGTTTTAATTTCTCCTAACTTTTGACAGTTTGTAGGTATTTTGCACTATATAGCACACAACCAATGTGTGAAAAGTTTTAAAGTTTTACAATTAAAAAAATATTGTAAGTATATCATTTTGTACTGGGACAATGATCCAATACAAAACCTTTGGTAGAGATCATGCTCATACAGTAGGACTATTGCAAATAGTTTGTGTGCCGATGTAGAAGAAGAATGCAGCACTGCCATACCTTAGTAGATGTAGCTGTGGCTCTGCAATGCTCTTTGCCCCATCACAATACAGTGTCACAGGAACTTTGGTTGCTGTGCTGTTCGGCAATATTTTTATATTAATTTGCCATTCGAACCATCATTTCTCTGGCAAAATACGCTCAGTTCTTACCATCATCACAAATTCTGTCCAACACTTTGGTCTTCCTGATTTGCATGTCTGTCTATATAATACTCCTTTTACCCAGGCAGGTGGAGGTTTCCTCAGGTCTGGGACAGCTGGCAAGTTTCTTGCCATATTCTTATACCTAGAACAATGTTCCAACTGATGTGAGGATGCATGTCACATATTTTTCTTTGTCCGCCATCCTGTTTAAAAAAAAATACATCTCTTTGCATTTCCAGATGCTCAAGTGGTATACTATCACCTCAAGGTGTTTTCCTCATATCGATAAGTTCAATAGGCAGAGCAGGTGGATGTGTTATAGATGTTCTTTGATTGTCTATCTGGATTGGCATTTATTGGTTATACTTTAGCAACATGTAGGTGCCTTTCAGTTCAGGGGATTATTGTTGATCTCACCAGATGAACATTTCAGCTATGCTTTTTAGATGATATATCTTATGGGAATTGTTATACATTTGGATAACCTGAAAATATTCCTGAATATGGGATGATAAGATGATCCACACTGTGTCTACAGTCATAGTCTGTCACCCTTGTGTAGCAATCAACTAATGTTGTTTTCCTTGTTGCTATGGATAGGGAATATGACAACTTTGTCACAAACCCCCTTAGAATTTAAAAAGAAAGTCTGCTTCCAACTTGATATTTTTCAAACTTTTAAATTCTGATGCTTTGTTCTGATGAACAAGTGTTTATACAAATAGTTTTGGATATTTATCTTTTCTTGGTGGAATTCATGGTCACTTTCTGAGTTGAAACTTCAGAAGAAATTTAGGCACAACACCCCTATAAATTCTGAGACAGGAATGATGAGGAAGCTTTAGTAACTTCTTCTACACTCCTGTTTGTTGTTTCTTTGGATAGCCTCTTCTTGATAAAGAACAATAATCCCAACTTTGTGAAGATGCATTGGAGTAAACATTGCTCATAAAATACTGCAAACCTTCTATTACTTCCTCTTCTGTCTTGATAGCATTCCCCATATAATGTTTCCACATAATTAGTAAGTCAAAGTTTTACCCAGGTTGTTAAAAACTCTTTAATTATTCCACTTTCCTCCTGACTATGAAAGGATATTGTCCTCTATTAATTGTGAGACAAAGGTCACATGTCAAATATGTTGCCAGTCCTAGTTAATAGGACTGAATCTATTCTGCATAAAGTAGGTAGGAGATTTTCCATTCTTGCATTTCTGATACATCACATGGTGTACACTACAGATGCCTTCCAAATTATTAATGAGAATCTCAAAAATTACTTGACAAATAGGCATCCCTGCATCACCCTCTTGTTTAGGTTAAATTTGCAGTTTGGTTGGCCTGTATGCCAAAACAGATTTAGGTCATGGTGTTTTCAGTCGACTTTTTTCATAGTTTTTATCTAGTATAATATCAAAACCAAATATCATCAGATAAATCCTATGTATGCTGTGAGTGCACCTGTAATTTTTCCTGATCTCTTTAACATGGTAATCATGTTCTGATCCTCTGTGATATTTTGTGAAGCTGATGCTCTAGGCATAGAACATATGGCAGCCCGGGATGAGACAATACTGCACAAAGGTTTCCACAGTTTTTTACTTTTGCATGAGCTTTTATCTCCACCCCCACAGATGCAATCTCATCTCAGGCTTCCTGATAGGTCACTTTTGGTTTCCGCAGCAGGATTAATTTTGTCAGTCGAGAAATAGATCAGAGCAATTGACCCTCTAGAAATTGCAACAAGATGCTGTATAAGAAGATTGCTAGGAAATTGCATGTCTGCAGAGAATACCAACCAAGTGGAATACAGAGAATTGACAGGTTTGAATGAGGAAAGACACCATGGAACCTATTTATGAGGTGGTTTGTGATGCTCTTTCACCAAGCAACATGGGGGCATATTCACAAGGAACTATTGGCACTTTATCACAGCCAATTTCTCGATAAATGTATCTTCTTATTCACAAGCTGGTGCTAACAATCCATATCACCAGTTTACCTGCGATAGCAGCCGCAAAAAACAACTATTGCTAATGAGATGCAGAGTAGGCATTCCCGTGCAAAAAGCCACAACAACACTACTCCGCAACATGCAACATGCAACATGCCAACGACCAACCGGATTGATGATGAGAACCCAAAACAGGCGATAAGGCAAGTTAGCAGCAGGAAATTAACACCTGCTCTGACCTGGTGTAAAGTCGGACGACAGCCTGCACCACAAGAGGGAGCCCAGGCCAGAGCCACACCTGAAGGGCAACAGATGACATGGAGGCACTTATCATGCAGCTGGGAGCCCCAACAGGGCCACAACACCCACCGCCACCACCCCCAGGACCCTCCCGGCCACCCCTCCCTCCCAAGCAAAGAAAAGTCACATCAACTTCGCAAAATTATATACAAACAGCCTGATTCATGTACGGGCCGTTTTGCGTGTCCCTAATAGCGATTAATAGCGACTCGCTATTGAGGAAACGCAAAACGGCATTCATGTACTTTTCGGGGAAAAAATAGCGACTCGCACGCGGGCGCTAAAGCCGTTAGCGACCTACAAAAAACACAGAAAAATCGCTATTTCCGGCTACCTGCGATCGGGATTGCGACTCGCAATCCCGATCGCACGGGATTGCGACTCGCAATCCCGATCGCACGGGATTGCGACTCGCAATCCCGTGCGATCGGGAATGCGAGTCGCATTCTCGCGGGATCTGGAAAACGGGAAGACGCATTCTGAGCACCGTGATGACATCACAACCAGGAAGCAGCCCGTTCCCACCCCCAAACACCACAGTGACGCTATCGTTCGAGTGTGCACGAGGGAAAGCAGACGCTAAACCTCCGTTAGCGACTCCCGAACCGGCCGAAATAGCGACCGCCATGTCCGAGGAACCTGTCCCTGGCCCCAGCAACAGCGTTGGCCGCAAGCGCAAGCTCAAGTTCTCCGAGCAGGAGCTGGAGAACCTGATTGAAGGGGTGGTGGCCAACCACGACCGGCTCTTTGGTGCCAACTCCAGGAGGGTCCCAGAGCAGGAGAAGCGGAGGATCTGGGTGGGGATAGCCTCCAGCGTCAACTCTGTGGGCGTGGCGGACAGGTCGTTGGAGGAGCTGAAGAAGCGCTGGTACGACCTCCGGGGGCGTGCCAAGGAGAGGGTGGCGGAGCGCCTTGGTGAGGCATCGGGCACTGGAGGTGGCGGACCGACTGTCCCACCCAACACACCCCTGGAGGACCAGGTTGAGGACACCTTGGAGAGGGAGGCGTGTGTTGGCGTGACCCCTCTGGACTCCTCCCGCCCCACCCAAGACACCCAAGGTAAGTGGCATGCGACTGCGACCCTGTCCCCTATGACCGTCCCTGACCAAATAGGCTCACTCATTGGCCCTTAGTCATGCCTATGTTGTGCATCAGGAAATGCCCTGAAGCATTGTGGGAGACGTAGTATGTCCACAATGTAGTAGTACCACAATGCGGCCAGAAAGGTTCCAAAGTGCGCAAATCCACAGCCATCCAGGGAATGACACCCAGCATGCATGTAACATCTGCACGTCTGACAGTCACATGCACCTAATGAGTATCCACTTACCCTCACAGGTGCCGATGATAGCAGTGACAGCGAGAGGCTGCTGATTGATGAGGAGGCCCAGGAGGAGGAATCCCTACCCGATACCCAGCCACCAGCCCCTGCCGCTGCACACATTCGCCTTGTGTAATCATTACATTTTGCATGCAATTGTGATATGTGGGGTGGGGGAAGGGGGTGGGCTAGAAATTGTTAGCTGTGATGTGGTTGTGACGTCTGTGGCCTTCAGCTGGGTTCTCCCCGCGTGCATGGTGCGCATGTGCTGGTGGCCGGTCGTCCCCCTCAGATTCACTGCCTGAGATGTCAACTGGTATCCGGCGCTTGGTTGCAATGTTATGAAGCATTGCACAGACAGCCACAATGCGGCAGCACGCTGCAGGACTGTAATACATGGCCCCACCTGTCTTGTGCAGTATACGGAACCTGCTCTTGAGCAGGCCAAATGTCCTTTCAATACAGTTCCTTGTCCGGATGTGCGCAACATTGTAGCGCCGTTGCTGAGGTGTGGCAGGGTTGAGGTAAGGGGTCAGGAGGTATTCCCGTAGGGCGTAGCCACTGTCACCTGAATGAGAGGAGCAGATGTTGATTGCCTGTGCAGCGCAGTTACTTCATAGCAATGTGACATTGTCGACAAAGTGTACTTACCAAGTAGGTGTCCTTCCCCAAACTCTCCCCTGATCAGTCGTGTGTGGAGTCCGCTGTGCCTGAAGATAAAGGAGTCATGGGTACTCCCTGGGTACTGGGCCACAATGTCAGTGATGATGGTCTTGGCATTGCAGACCATCTGTATGTTGAGGGAGTGGTAGGACTTCCTGTTGCGGTACATATACTCCGTGCCAGCTGGTGGGCAGATGGCGACGTGGGTACAGTCTATGCAGCCGAGGACATGGGGAAAATGGGCGACATTATAAAATTGTAGTTTTGTCAGGTCCAATTCCTGTTGGCTCGTGGGAAATGTGATGTGCCGGTGGAGCTGGCTGAGCATGGCGTCAACAAAAGTGTGGAGGCAGCGTGACATGGTGGGCTGGGATATCCCCCCAGCAGCGGCTACTATGCCCTGGAAACGGCCGGAGGCCAGGAGGTGCAGGCTGCACAATACCTGCACATGTGTGGGCACAGAATTGTTTCGCCTTGTTGGGTGCTGCATGATGGGGTCGAGTTCTTGTATCAGCCAGGTGATCATTTCCCCATTCAGCCTGTATTTTGCATAAATCTGTTCTCTGGTTTGGCCCAGCAAGGTGACCCGCTGCCGGTAAATCCTTGCCTGCCTCATGCGTCTCCTCCGTGCTGCTCGCTGTAGCCTTCGCCGCCTCACCACCATGTACATCCCAGGCATTGTGGAACGCCTAATGCTGCTGCTGAATGTCCTTATGTGTGATTGGTCAGGCCTGGACCTGTTGGTGATTGGCCAACAGTTTTTCAAATTTTACTTAATCATGGCTTTTATGGTTACCACCTGCTTTGAGTTGTCCTTAAATTGCGCCGCGCAAACGTGCGAATTAGCGCTTTTTCGCTAATGTATTTATTTCATGAATGCCGATTGAGACAATATTGCGTTTCGCTATTCATTTCGCAGATTCCGTGGTTGGTCGCTATTTCCGTATCGCTAATGCTCGACTTCCCGGAGTCTGCGACTATTATAGCGTAATCGCTATTTCAATCGCTATTATTTTTTTGCGAATTCGCTATTTCGTACTTGAATGCCAATTCCGTGTTTTGCACCCGCAATTGCGTTTTCGCAGCCATTGCAGGCGCTATTTCGCTTCATGAATCAGGCTGAAAATCACAACAGGCCACATGCATGTGTTGTCACTAAAATGAGCATCACACATTCACCTTTGAAATACCAAACAAAACATTTTCTTAAAAACACCTCAAAACAACAATTCTGAAGACTCAAAGCGGGTCTCCTCGGGTCACTGCCTGCAAGACAAAATTCTAGATAAGAAGGTGTGTCATGCGCACATCAAAGGACAGAGAGAAGGCGAAAGAGAGAGAGAGATACTGAGAAAGAGAAAGAGAGGGAGAGAGAAAAAGATAGAAAGAGAGGGAGAGAAATGGAAAGAGAGGGAGAGAGAGAGGCGGAAAGAGAGGGAGAGACAGAGACGAAAGAGAGGGAGTGAGAGAGAGAGAGAAAGACGGTAAAAGAGGGAGAGAGAGACGGAAAGAGAGGGAGAGAGAGAGAGATGGAGAGAGAGAGAGAGAGACGGAAAGAGAGGGAGAGAGAGAGAGACAGAAAGAAAGGGAGAGAGACAGACGGAAAGAGAGGGAGAGAGGGAGAGACGGAAAGTGAGGAAGGGAAAAGGAGAGAAAGGTGAAAAGAGAGGGAGAGAGAGACAGAAAGTGAGGGAGGGAGGGAGAGACAGAAAGAGAGGGAGAAAAAGAGAGAGAGAAAGATGAAAAGAGAGGGAGAGAGAGAGACAGATAGGGAGAGAGATGGAAAGAGAGGGAGAGGGAGAATTTGTACATTGCGAGTCGCGATTTGGAATGGTCGTACATCTGCCTCACAGTGCATTTCTGTCCTCTCTGCCTGGGTCAGCGCACAATTTGGTGCCTAGCACCAGCGCAGGCACCTTTGCACCATGGTGCAACAATGTCTGTGTTGCTAGCAGGATTGTTTTGTGCAGGAAGGGGCACTTTTTTGCATAGAAATAATCCAGAGGCTTTTTCCCCTTTCTATTTGTGCTTCAAAATGCAGCACACATTGAAAGAGAAAAAAGGAAGGAGAAATAAATATATTTCTCCTCCTTATGCCTTCCCTGGGGAGGCGTACAGTTTTGATGCATTCCCAGGTGTACCATGCCTTGTAAATCTGGGAATGAGTTAAAACCCATGGGTGTTGCATGGGAAAGCCCACTGCAATGCCCCTTGACGGCCCTCCTGATACAGTGTAAGACAACACAGCGACTTGTGCTGCCTTTCCTCACACCATATCTGTGAAGCCATGAAAAGCCACACCAAGTTGCTTAACATGGCATTGTAAATACGAGTCTGCACCCTGGTCCACAGGAGGACCATAAACAATGGTGTATTGGTGGTGTAAGAGGCTTGTAAATAAGTCCCCAGGTCTCTTGGACTAGACAGAAATATTATTGTTCTACAAATTTCCACCACTCAGGACTAACTCATTTTAAGGCCAGACCTATTACATTCCAGGAGATCAGCTTGGTTAGGGGATCAAATGCGGCAGAAGCATTCATATCCTCTGCAGCAGTTGTTGGACCTGAGGCAATTTGATGGGTCATCCCATCAACATCTGATATATATGGTGGTGATAAAATGCAATTGGTGACCCTGTCAGTTCTAGACCACCTTGTCTAATACTAAGGTCTGCTATAGGAATTTACTCTCTCGCGTATCTATCTCTCTGTTGGGCCACAGCTGTCTTGTTGTTGGCCCAAAGTACTGATCAGCTTTGACTAATGCGAAGGTTCACTATAGGAATGTTCTTGTTTACAGTGCATTCTCGCTGTTGGCCAGCAGCTATTGGATGGGCTTCAGGGCAGACTACTCTGCTAATAAACTGGGAGTCTGAGTTTGTGGGCCCTATCCTATAATTCCCCTGGCCAAATGCGGACTCACAGCAAACCATGAAATAGATACCAAAATCACTCTTTATGCTGTAATTGTTGGTGGTGAAGTGCATGATTGGCCCACTCACTAAACTTATTGGTGAAACATCCTGTGTTTCGGGCCCAGAAGTATAAGGACTAGGCAATGGATACTGGCTCCCAATAAAACGTCAATCTATGCCCGCTAGTGTCTCATATCGATTAGAAGTCGGTATGGAGTAGATGTCACCAAATCCCAACTGAATATGTGTGGGGAGAAACTAGTGGGGGTAGATTGCATGCTAGATGGGGGGATATTGTTGAGTAGAGGACCTGTAGAAAAAGCCTAGTGGTAGGTGCTCACTGTGGGGCCCTGCAAAGGGATTGTTTACGGAGCAAAGGGATTGTTTACGGAGCCAAGGGATAGGAAACTGAAATTGATGATAACACAATTACCACCTAAAGCTACCCTCCCAGCCCCAATCCCGGTGACTCTTCTTGTGAGTAATACATTGTTGGCCTTTGACAAGCAATAGTCTTGGTGCCATGCAAGCCAGCAGAGGGTTTGGTTATAGAGTTTTTCTTGTGACTCGCTCTGCCGAGCCTGCAACTGAGGGTCTCTGGTAAAGACTGCTACATATCGGTATGATTCTGGTGGAAGGCTCACCACTGGTAGTTTGGATTTCCTCGCAAGTCCACTTGGTCCGGGATTACCGGTGGGACATGAACCTTCAGGAATGTGCCCCTCCTTTCCACAAGTGGACTTCCCTAAGTGCAGGGAAGGATGGGGTATCTCAAAGTCAGTTCCTGCCTATGGGTCTGGAGAAGGGTTATCTTTGGTTGGCCTCGTCTCTAGGGGCAATAGGCTTAAAAAGAGCCCTTGTATGCTGGTGGTAGGGCACTCCTTATTCATAACTCCCTGCCCGGCTCTTCGGTCTCTAGGGTCATGAGGGTTTACTATCTCTGATGAGGCCTGAGCCTGCCTGGTGGCAATCAGATATTTCTTAATAGCTTTGTGGTCTTCCTGAAAGGTGTTAAAGGAGAAGGCACATCTGATGTCTGTCGGGAGGTCGTTCCAGGTCTTGGCCGCGATGTAAGAGGAGGATCTTCCACCTGATTTAGCTCTGTGGATGCCCTGGGTTTTGGCACGAATGAGGTTGGCAGATCGGAGGTTTATTTGGGGTACGTGGAACTTGACTCTGTTGTTGAGGAGTTTAGGTCCGGTGTTGTGTAGGCATTTGTAGGCGTGGGTGAGGATTTTGAAAGTGACTCTCTTCTCCATGGGGAGCCAGTGCAGCTTCTGTAGGAGTTGGTTGTTATGCTTTTGTCGAGAGATGCTGAGGATGAGTTTGGAGCCGGTGTTCTGTATCATCTGGAGTTTGAGGAGTAGGGACTTGTTTATACCAGCGTAGAGGGTGTTCCTGCAGTCCAGCCTGCTGGTGATGACTGCGTGGGTGACTGTCTTCCTTGCCGCTGGGGGGGGATCCATTTGAATGTCTTACGGAGGATGCGGAGGGTGTTGAAGCAGCAGGAGGCTATGGCATTGACCTGTCGGTTCATGGAGAGGGATGAGTCAAGTACGATGCTGAGGTTTCTGGCGTGTCCGTGGGGATCAGTGGGCTGCTGAAGGCAGTGGGCCACCAGGGTTCATCCAGTGCTGAAGGGGTGGTTCCGAGGATGAGGACTTCTGTTTTCTCAGAGTTGAGCTTTAGGCAGCTGTTGGTTATCCAGGCTGCGACGTCCTGCATTCCTTTCTGGAAGTTGAGCCTGGCAGCGGTGGGGTCCTGGGTGAGGGAGAGGATGAGCTGGGTGCCGTCGGCGTAGGATACAATGCTGAGGTCATGTTGTTGGACGACGGTGGTGACGGGGGCCATGTAGACGTTGAAGAGGGTCGGGCTGAGTGATGACCCCTGTGGGACCCTGCAGGTGATTTCCGTGGGGTCAGAGAGGAACGGCGGCAGTCTGATCCTTTGGCCTTTGTCTGTGAGGAGTGATCGGATCCAGTTGAGGGCCGTTTGTTGTATGCTGGCCTTGTGTAGTCTAACATCGAGTGTTCGATGGAAGACAGTGTTGGATGCTGCTGATAGGTCAAGTAGGATCAAGGCTGCTGAGTGGCCTTGGTTGAGGAGGGCACAGGTGGCATTTGTGATGGCTAGGAGGGTGGTCTCAGTGCTGTGGTTGCTTTGGAATATGGATTGAGATGGGTCGAGGACGGCGTTGTTTATGATGAATCTCGTCAGTTCTGCGTAAACTGTTTTCTCCGCGACTTTAGCAGCAATGGGGAAAAGCGAAATGGGCCGGAAGTTCTTGAGGTCTGTGGGGTCAGTTGATGGCTTCTTGAACAGATGCCTGACTTCTGCGAGTTTCCAGTTGAGGTTCCGTAGGAATTATTACGATGTTCTGGGCATTGCCGAATATGGACGAGTTTGGTATCTACGAACCGCAAATGACGAGTTCGGCAAGTGTGCGAAATTTCGCTACACTACCTGCCAGGGTTCGTTTAATATTACGTGTTCTTCATCTGAAACCCTTCGGTTCCATATTAGATACGGCATCCATTTTGTTTCTTGCCCTCACGTAGTCAGCGAGCAGGTAACTGTTCGCTCCTTGACCCTCTAGTTCCCAAGCCTTGCGGAAGACGCATGTTCCTTTCATGCATCTTTATGGCCGGAGGAATGACACAGCAAAGGCAGATGGCTCAGCTTGAGGGTAATCTGGCCGTGCCGGCCTATTGTGACAGCCGTGCAGGAGATGGGATCCAACTCTTTGATCCTACGATCACACTTCCGATATTTCCCCCACACTCTTTTCTCTACACGTGTCTGACTTCCTTGCAGCTGCTCTTGTCTCCTCTTCCTTGTCATTTGCAACTCTAATGGGTATGCCTAATGGTGGGAAGATGTGCTTTTACAGTTGGGAACCGGCGTTGCTATTGTAATTATGTTCCGGGATTCTGAACACATGAAAGCGACCCTTTTGAAGTTTTACTGTGGGAACTGAATTGTAACCTTTTGTTCACACGTTGTGCAATGGCAACATTTTGTATAAAAGAGAGCGACCTACAATACAATTTGAAGCAGACTCGCAGAACCTACATGTCCATGTACTTCTTATGACTCCTGTTTCCCTGCAGTAATAAAAGCTGATCTTTGACGCCGAAGGAAGTGTCCCGTGTCTCTGTAGTTTGTGCGCCGAAACAGGTATCCCATGAAGGTTATAGGTGTTGTTCCCTGACACCGCTGGTACTGTTAAAAGTCCAGTCCTTCAGTTGGCGCCCAACGTGGGGCGACTTCAGCGGTACCGGTCCAAAGCCTGATGATCGTGAGGAACTTCGTGTGAAATCTCCGAGGGAAGGTGCACCCCGCTTCATCGATCCTGTTGTCGAAATAAGTGGCCCGAAGTTTTTCCCTGCGAAGATTCCCGCCTCCTGACGGCTGCGACGGACCGATGCCCTGACTGTCGACCTGTCTTCGACGCCCGGCGCAGACCTTACGTACAAGCGAGACAATAGACGGGCCTTCCTGGTGACGCCATTGAAGTTCTGAGTTAAGTATTTTGTGGGTCGCTCCCAGTCCTTAGTGGTTGTTCTAGCTTTTTGAAAGCTTCGTTGTTAGCCTTTAAGGCTTTGTTGTAATAGCTCACTGAGCTTTGTGATAGCCTCCTCAGGCTTTGTTGTTAGCTCTCCGAGCTTTGTAATAGCCTTAAGGCTTTGTTGTATTGCATGGTTCCATTGCATTTGTGGTTCTTAGTATTGGTTCTTAGTATTATTTGACAGTTGCAATTGCCAAAAACCGAGGGTTTTGACTTACACGAGGTTTAATTACTTCGGTAATCCTTGAAGTTTGATACTAGGTTAGTGTGCACGATGCCTAGCCATAGTGGTTTGTTTCGTATTTTCAAATGTTGCGCAATGGATTCCCGGTTGGAGGACTCGTGTCCGATACCTCCAGTTGGAACTCCGATACATGATCTTTATAGTCGACATGGTGTAGGTCCTATAATCTATAATGATTACTGGGTTCGCTATACGAAGAAAGATGGTGACCTTAGATGGCCACCACATGGAACTTTTGAACTTTCGATTTTAGATAATCTTGAGGCTAAATTATTTTTAAAGAAAGCTAGGCCAGCCATGTTTGATTCCTTTCGGATATGGCGTAAAGAGGCCAAGCAGAAAGAAATCAAACAGCTTAAAAAGGATCAAAAGCAAGAGTTTGTTCAGATAATGCAAGCTATAAAAGAATGTAGACAAGACAAAGAAGAAAAGGACATGGAAATCTCTACTAGATTGCATCACATGAAAATAGATAAATGTTATCCGGTTTTACCGAACAAATTAGAAAAGAAAGAAGAAGATTTAAAGGAGGATTCCTTGTTATCATATTTGATGAAATCACCACCTCCTTACGTACAGGGTGCTACTGCTCCTGTAGCTCCTCCTGTAGCTCCCCCTGTTGTTCCTCTTGTTGCTCCAGCGGCTGCGGGCCAGCCCGTTGTTAATCCTACGTTTGTTCCACCACCTGTCCTTGTTCCTACTGCCCCTATACCTGTACCTTCGCAGACTGTTGTTTCTGCTACTCCGACTACCTTGTCCGTCCCTACTATGCCTTCCTTCACCTCCAGTGTTGTTGCCCCTGTTTTTCTTTCCCCTTCTGTTCGTAAGCATGTTCCTAACTCTGTTGCTACCCTTTATTCACCTCTTTCTGGTCCATTATTTTCGTCTAATTTATCTGAAACTCCTCAGAGACGGAGTCAGATCCCTAGTGGTAGGGAGAAAGAGACGTTAATAACCATGGCACATAGGTGGATAAGACATTCTGCTAATTACACTCCACGTGTGGTCTTCGACACGTTTTCTCAGTTTAATGAGCCTACGCAGAGATTTGTATTTGAAGAGATGTGTAACTTTTTGAGGGAAGAATGGTATAATGATGATGTAGATGATGTACCGCCCGACATAATTGAACTTCAGAGTCACTTCTCGAACGGTATGATTACAGGAGAAAATGTACGACGTGCTGTGGAACGCTTATTAGCGTTTAGATCCACAGCACATTCTCGGGCGTCAGCAGATGATATCACCGAGAATTGGAAAGCGGTTCCTGGTCAGTATCCCATGAGAGAGGTTCCGCCACTGTGGGTGCCTGGTGATCCTAATGCAAATCCTGTGGTTCTACCGCATTTTCGAAGAGTGTGGATACATCTTCCATGGAAACGATCGGAAGTTTTGCAAGTGAAACAATCCTTACCCGATCCGCGTAAAAATCCGGCTGGTTATTATAAGGAGTTATCGCAACTGGTGGAAGCTTCTATTATGAACCTTGCCGATATCGACATGTTGTTTGGTAATGTTGTACCGCAACCAGTTTGGGCGAAAATTCGTCAAGCAAACCACGCAAATGAGCTAGGTGGTGATTGGGCTGCACTACTAGCGGCTGATGCATTACAAGTTGGTGGGGCTAAGCCTGACCAGCTAATCTTAGATTTGCCTCAGAAAATAATTACGCTCATGAAAACTCTCATGCCAGCGATGAAGGTGAACTGGGATAAGTTATCAGCTTGTAAGCAGAAGAAAGACGAGAGTGTCTCAGATTTCTTTACAAGGTTCGAGGAAGCGTTTGTCGACCACAGCGGCCAGGACATGGGCGCTGAGGGAGGCCAGCGGTTATTCGTTGACAAATTCGTGTCAAATTTGCTGCCTGAGCTATGCAACAAATTAAAGAATTCAGAGAGTGCGTGGGCAGTTTCAACCCCTGCGCAAATACTAGCAACGGCCCAGTATTATGAGAATAGGGAAAAGGAAGAAAGTGATCGTGTAGAGAAGAAAACGAAGGAACTCAAAACGAAGGTTTTGTTGCAGCAAGCATACCCTCCACGATCAAACCAAAATGATTCACAACAGCAGTATCGACCACGAGCACAGCCTGATAGGATGCAACCGCGTTCTGACAATTTTGATTATAGATCTTCACTTGGGTGTAATCAGTGTGCATATTGTAGGAAAGAGGGACACCTAAAATATGATTGTCTTGCCTTACGGGACCGTCTAAATGGTGTGTCGACACGAGGAAACCGTGGTAGTGGTCCTCAACAGGCATCACGAGGTAGAGGTCGTGGTTCATTCCAAAATCAGATTGATCGCCATCAAAATCAATCAGATGCAAATAATTGCTTTGACCAGCGAAATATGGGGTCAGTTTGATCTGCACAGTATAATGTGGATGATTATTACGTAGAGCATGAGACTGTTGCAAATGACCATTACTAGGACAGCCAACGACAAAGAGAGGGAGTAGTGTCAGTTCCGGTCGATCAGAGTGGGCCTTACGTTGCAGTGGCTACATTGGGTGTAGTTGAGCCTTTTCTGTTAGACACTGGTGCGACGAAAAGTTCCATCATGCATTCGAAACTCCCTGGCGCACCTTTGTCTGGCTCAACAAACGTTTCCGTTGGATTCTCTGGCGCCCCTGTTAGTAACCCAGTCTCTAGTCCTTTACCCCTTATGATTGGACCTCGTGAGCTAACGGCTCCACTGATTCTATCTACAGGTTGTGGTGAGAATCTTTTGGGGCTGGATTTGTTGAAACGACTATATGCAACATTGTACTGTTCCCCAGAAGGAGTGGAGCTTACATTGGGACGGAGAGTGATCTCTCCAATGTATTTGTCGGTCGATAAATTCCCACCGGAATTGTGTTCCCTCCCTGCGTCCTTATGGGCCACAGGTCCCAATGATGTGGGCCTGTTAGACATTCCACCCTATGTAATTCAATTGAAACCAAATGCGCGATTACCGCGTTTACCTCAATATCGTATTTCTCTTGAGGGCGAACGAGCACTGTTAGCAATCGTTCATGATCTCATTGGAAAAGGTGTTGTTGAAGAAACTCGTGGAAACGTGTGTAATAGTCCTGTATTGCCAATTCTGAACGAACTGACCCCAGTAAACCTCCTGTGTATCGCTTCGTTATAGATTTGAGAGAGGTAAATAAAATAGTGGTTCCACAATTTCCTGTGGTTCCTGACATTACGGCCTTACTAACAATGATTCCGGCATCTGCCTCCTGGTTCACAGTGATCGATCTAAAGAATGCTTTCTTTAGCATTCCGATTGCCGAGGAAAGCAGAGACCTATTCGGATTTTCATTAGGTGGTCGCAGTTTTAGGCTAAAACGCGCTCCACAGGGCTACTGTGAGAGTCCATCAATCTACAGCCAAGCACTTAAAGGTCAACTTGATGCCTTTGTTTTACCTAAAGGTGCAGCTTTGATTCAATATGTTGATGATCTTTTAGTGGCAGCTGATACAGAAGCTATTTGCAAAACGGTTACGGTATCATTGTTACACTATCTACATGACTTACACCACAAGGTATCGCCTTCAAAGCTACAGTATTGTTGTCAAATAGTTACCTATTTAGGTCACTTATTGTCAAGAGAAGGGAGAAGGTTGACCCCAGAGAGAATTGCAGCGATTTCCCGAATGACTGTGCCAAAAACCCAGAGAGATGTTCGTGCCTTTTTAGGTATTACGTCCTACTGCAGACAATGGATTCCAAATTTTTCATTGTTGGCGAAACCATTGATAGCCCTTACGTGCAAGGATGTCCCATCCCCAGTACCTTGGTCTGAAGAGTGTCAGAAAGGTTTTTCTGAATTGCGTGATGCGTTGTGTTCGGCTCCTGTGTTGGGCACTCCTGACTACAGTAAGCCGTTTACACTATACGTTCACGAGAGGGATGGTTGTGCGTTGAGTGTTCTGACACAACCTTTTGGCGACAAACAACGCCCATGTGCCTATTTTTCTTCGACTTTAGACCCAGTAGCAAGAGCCTTGCCGAGTTGTTTAAGGTCTACAGCGGCAGCTGCGGCGTCCATTCGACAGTCCGCAGGTCTAGTCATGGATAATATGCTTACGGTAATGGTTCCGCATGCAGTTGACACTCTATTGAATCGAACGAAAACTCAACATCTGACAAGCGCAAGATTGTCTGGATATGAGTTGACGTTGCTGGCCAGTCATATACGGATAAAACGATGTAATGTGTTGAATCCAGCAACATTGCTGCCGATCGACACTGAATTAAGTGGTGAAGCAGTACATGACTGCTATCTCAGAACTGAAGAGGAAACTAAGGGTCGTATTGACCTAAAAGATACTCCATTGACAGATCCCGATGGTACTTTGTATGTGGATGGTTCCTGTTTTAAATTGCCGAACGGTGATGTGACAACTGCGTATGCTGTAGTAACATTGAAAACGATTGTAGAAAGCGCAAGATTAAGTCAGAAATCAGCTCAGGCTGCCGAGTTAGTCACCTTGACAAGAGCGTGTGTGTTGTCTAAAGATAAACGGGTGAATGTGTTTACAGATAGCCAGTATGCGTTTGGTGTGGCACATAGTTTTGGACGACTGTGGAGAGAGAGAGGATTTCTTACGTCGCATGGCACGAAGATTCAACATGGTCAGCTTGTAAATGATCTTTTAGATGCACTCACATTGCCTAAACAAGTGGCCATAGTCAAATGTAGTGCACATCAGAAAATAACAGATGATGTGGGTCGTGGTAATGCATTTGCGGATGAAACGGCTAAAGAGACGGCTAAAGATTTGACGAACAGAATGTATGTTACGAGCTCAGTGAGATGGCCAACAGACACTGGTATGTGTGAAGACACATTTGAAAGTGTGAAAGGAATACAGAATGAAGCCACTGAGACGGAAAGGGCAAAATGGAGAGAGAGCACGGGAAGATTGGATGAGAATGGATGTTGGGTTGATTTATCAGAGAAGCAGAGATGGATGTTACCGGATGCGTATGTGCTCGCTGTTGTTACAATGGCTCATGGTATGGCGCACATCAACACGAAAGGTATATGCAAGTTGTTGTCTCATGTATGGAAGAATGATGGGATTACTAAATGTGCAGAGAGATTGGTTAAGAATTGTATGGTGTGTTTGATGCACAATCCTGGTAAGGGCACCCCCACTCCACCTGGCCATTTTGCCCCTCCTACGTACCCTTTCGAAGTTATTCAGTTGGACTTTATCCACATGGAGAGATGTAATAATTTGAAGTTCGTTTTGGTGGTGGTGTGTGCATTCTCTAGATGGATTGAGGCCTACCCCCTTAAGGATAATATGGCCTTATCCACGGCAAAAATTTTGCTCAAAGAGTATTTTCCCCGCTACGGAATGCCTCGGGTCGTATGGTCGGACAACGGAAGTGAGTTTGTTGGGAGTGTGATGAAGAGTGTGTGTCGCGGTTTAGGGATAGTACAAAAATTTCATAGTGCAAACCATCCACAATCAGCAGGCCTGGTGGAAGGATATAATGGCACCCTAAAACTAAAATTGGCCAAAATTCAGGCAACAACTGGTTTATCATGGCCCGACGCTTTGCCTATGGCTCTCCTGTCGACCAGGGCAACTGTACACTCTCGAGTAGGGCTCAGCCCATATGAGATTGTGTTCGGCCGTCCTGCTAATGTATGGGGAGTCCCAAGACCAAAGGAATTTGACAGAATTGAATACCCTATGTTGATTGATTATCTCTATGATCTGACTGCTAAATTGAGTTTGATTCATCAACAGGTCTTTGAGTCTCTGCCGTCACAAACAGAGGGTCCTGGTCATCGACTTCAACCAGGGGACTGGGTCCTTGTTAGAAACTACGGACGAAAACGAAACCTAGAACCAAGATTTGTGGGCCCGTTTCAAGTACAGCTGGCTACGAGGACGGCGGTTCGATTACACGGACGTCGGAACTGGGTACATGCTACCCACACGAAGCGAGTCCCGTTTCCTCTGCCGTCGGACACCTGGATGAGAAGAGGTCTTTCTTCATCTGAGACCGACACTCCACCACGTTTCGTTCCATTCAGCGAAGCTCGGCTTGTATCTGACACCGTTGCTGACTCCTCTCAAATTAATCTCTTCCACGTCAACCTTGGAAAATTTGACTGTTGAACAATTGCCTGAACAATTGAACACTCCTTTGCCGTCCAATCCATTGTTTGAAGATCAGACTCGCCCTGGAAGTAGCCGATATTTTCTTCGTCCACGAACAAACCACAAATAAAAAGATTTTTTTGTTTCTAGGTTCTACATTGCTCTGAAAACAGTGGACATTATATATTGTGTATCTTTTTCTTTTTTTTCGTACAGCCAAGAACATTATTTAGTTAGAACCTACCATCCAGGTTGACCGTAAGGCCGTGCGGGTACTCCCTTCTGTTTAGCAGCTATCAACACAAGGTTGGTTTCTATTATCAATTTCTGGGAACTCCTGGGAATTGATAACCACTACTCAGAACGAAGTGCGTCAAGAACGTCGCGGACGGTCGTTAGGGGATGGAATCATCATTGTCTGAGCTGTCGAAAAGAGAAGAAATGTTGGCGCAAAGATCTACATTGCAGAAAATATGTCATACAAAATGGTTTTTCTCACAAGTAATCATACTGTTTCTCACCATATCTATGCTATTGGTAGGAGGAATATATTATGGGTCTCAGTTCTTATTGTCTTCTGCTACACCTACTCTTCCATCTCATGATCAATATTTCGTTTCTACTGTTTCTCCACATTCCTTTTATCCTCTGCCTCAACACGAACAAATCAGACGTGCGGAATTCAGAAACAACTCTTTTATCCAACTCCTGCATCAGCATCAGTTAGTGGTAAACACTACCAATTGTTGGGTGTGTGGGTTAATGCCACATACCATGGATAAAGGTATTCCGTACTTAGTTCTGCCTTATAGTGCACAAGGGTCAGCTCGAGCATTACAAACTATGTTTCGTAGCGCACTAGATTCCTATCCCCATCGAGAACCACGCTCAGCAAACTCTGGTCCTGGCCCGTACCATAAGACTGTGACGAGAGCTATTGCAGACTTAGATAGAGATATTTTTGACGCATCGCTCATCCCAGAGGAAGAGGTGCGAGCATATAAGGAACTGAGTGAAGCTGAGTACAGCTTATCAGTGGGTGAAAGGCAGCTTAAAAGCTCGCCACCGATATGGATTGTACCTCACCTTGGTAATTTCTGCTTGAAAGGTCTTGGTCGAAATCCGAGAGCTCAGTTTGGGGAGAGTGCTTGTACCGAGACATATGTCTTACCGACACTCTCCTCCCCTGTCTTCCTGCCTGCCAAGGGTACCTACTTCGTATGTTATGATCGAGCCTATACGTGGTTACCTCATGACTTCTCGGGTACCTGCTATATTGCAAATCTTTTGCCTCCGACTTTCACTGTGGCCTCTGATTATCACAGAAATAGAATTGTAAGAGGTGTGATTAGCAAAGAAGATACTTCCGGACAAGAAGCTGGAGACTTCTTTAAGGGTTTTCTACCGTTCTGGGGACCAATGGTTAATAGCAGGAACCTGAGACAGTTAACTCGTGTAGTAGAATCAACTGCCAACATAACTGCAAATGCCCTTGGTAATTTGACAGCCGAACTCCAGGCGGATAGACTAATGACGTTGCAGAACCGTATGGTTCTAGATATCGTTCTAGCAGATAGAGGTGGGGTTTGTAAAGTCATCCATTCGAGTTGCTGCATATTCATACCTGATAACGCTCCAACGGTTTATCAAGCCATCTCTAAATTGCACAAAATTTCGGAGTCCATACACGTGGACGAAGGAAATTGGACGCTTCTGGGATGGTTTTGGGGTCTGATGTCGACTTGGGGTTGGAAGATTCTGATGATCATAGGGGTTGTTGTAACATTTCTGTTTTCGTGTTGTCTTTGTGTGCAATGTGGTCCTGCCTTATGTAGCCTTTGTGCTACGACGTGTATAAGACAGCCCATTGTCACCAAAGAGGCATTGAAGGATAGAATAATGTATCAGCAACATCTAAATGATCTGATGAGTATCGAAATCGATTATGATTCCGACTAGTGCTTGCCTACATGAGGGCAAAAGGACCTTCTGAGGTTCCGTAGGAATTATTACGATGTTCTGGGCATTGCCGAATATGGACGAGTTTGGTATCTACGAACCGCAAATGACGAGTTCGGCAAGTGTGCGAAATTTCGCTACACTACCTGCCAGGGTTCGTTTAATATTACGTGTTCTTCATCTGAAACCCTTGGGTTCCATTTTAGATACAGCATCCATTTTGTTTCTTGCCCTCACGTAGTCAGCGAGCAGGTAACTGTTCGCTCCTTGACCCTCTAGTTCCCAAGCCTTGCGGAAGACGCATGTTCCTTTCATGCGTCTTTATGGCCGGAGGAATGACACAGCAAAGGCAGATGGCTCAGCTTGAGGGTAATCTGGCCGTGCCGGCCTATTGTGACAGCCGTGCAGGAGATGGGATCCAACTCTTTGATCCTACGATCACACTTCCGATATTTCCCCCACACTCTTTTCTCTACACGTGTCTGACTTCCTTGCAGCTGCTCTTGTCTCCTCTTCCTTGTCATTTGCAACTCTAATGGGTATGCCTAATGGTGGGAAGATGTGCTTTTACAGTTGGGAACCGGCGTTGCTATTGTAATTATGTTCCGGGATTCTGAACACATGAAAGCGACCCTTTTGAAGTTTTACTGTGGGAACTGAATTGTAACCTTTTGTTCACACGTTGTGCAATGGTAACATTTTGTATAAAAGAGAGCGACCTACAATACAATTTGAAGCAGACTCGCAGAACCTACATGTCCATGTACTTCTTATGACTCCTGTTTCCCTGCAGTAATAAAAGCTGATCTTTGACGCCGAAGGAAGTGTCCCGTGTCTCTGTAGTTTGTGCGCCGAAACAGGTATCCCATGAAGGTTATAGGTGTTGTTCCCTGACACCGCTGGTACTGTTAAAAGTCCAGTCCTTCACAGTCGTCTGGGAAGGTGCCATTTCGAAGGTGGTTTTATTGGTGCTTTGTAGTTCGGGTGTGATGGCGTGGAGTATCATGTTGGAAATCACAGTTCTCCAAGGGCTCGCATGAGCCAAGCCCAGACACAACTGTACTGAATGCAGGGGAGCTGGCACGCAAAGGAGGCTACCATCAAATCAGAAGGAACATGTCCAGGGTGGTCCCAGGGCTATATAGAGTAAATGATGAGAAAAAGTAATTTTGGTTAACAGAAACAGACTCTAATAGCGTGGAGCGCATCCCCTTCCTGCACTGACAGGCGCAGGGAGGGTATGCCCTTGGACCGGGCTTTGCCAAGCGTGTCCCGTGCTGTGGGTTTGCAGAGCACTTTTCAGCATGCGTAGTAGGAGGCTCTGCCCCCTGAAAGAGTAACAGGCTGAAGGTGCACCTCCTGCCACAATTGAAGATAGGAGATGAAGTCTACCGAGGTTGTGAGGGTGCAGAGGTGTCAAGCACCCAAAATCTGCTGGCCAAGTCGTTCTCAGAAGGTGTTTATTCAAATCCTATTATTAGGTCAGGGCGTTCATGGGTAAATTACCCACCTAATACTGCATGAGCAGGGAGTCTCCGCAGATAACTGGGTTAATAATCAAGTTCATTGACATTGTGACATTATGTATGAAATCCTAACTTTATACCTCTTCATTACTCTTATCTTTTGCAGTGTTTTCCCTGTAGGAAGATAGTTTAATGTTTGTATGTGCTCACTAGGTTTTGGAATGCATATATTGCATATTTTGTGCTTGGGCAAAATCAGTCTGTCTGATAAATTGTTTTTGAATTTTTTTATATTTGGATACTGAATTTACTTCTTAGATTATAAGCGTCATCCCTATATGGCACCATTTTACGTAATGGTTTATTCTAGTCTGCAAACATAGAAAATCAAGCTTCTTCTGATATTGATCAATTTTTTTAGTTTTTTTGTTTTACCTGTCAGATTGTAAAGGGCTCTATTATTCATATTATTGGAATTGTACTGCTGCTATTCTTTCTCCACCTACATTTTAGAGTTTAGAGGCCTGATTCGCACACCTAACTTTAGACAAAATCCTAAACTCACTGCTTTTGGTACTCACAAAAGGCATTTAGTAGTAGTAAAGTTAGTATTTTATCTTAAGTCTGTCTTAAGTCTGTCCTAAGTTTATCTTAAGTCTGTCTTAAGTCTGCCTTAAGTTTGTCTTAAGTTTGACTTAAGTCTGTCTTAAGTCTGTCTCAAGTCTGTCCTAAGTTTGTCTAAAGTTTGTCTAAAGTCTGTCTTAAGTCTGTGTTAAGTCTGTCCTACTACTTTTGGTATTCACAGATGGGATTTAGTAGTAGTAAAGTTAGGATTTTGTCTTAAGTTTGACTTATGACAGACTTAAGGGAGACTTAAGACAGACTTAAAACAGTCTTAAGACAGTCTTAAGACGAACTTAAGACAAACTTAAGACAAACTTAGGACAGACATAAGACAGACTCAAGACAAACTTAAGACAGATTTAAGACAGACTTTTTTTATATATATATTTATTTATAATCAGTGTTGGACCTGGGGTTGCCAAGTCACATAGGGTAGCCTGGCCTAGTGTAAGACAGTCAGATCCTAGAAGCAAAAGTGTAAAGTTTGTGCTCCACCCAGTAGTAACTCAGTGTTCATCCATGCAAAAACGACACCACACCAGATTTAGAAGAATACGGTCTGCTTTATAAAAACTCTTTGTTAGATTTACGGCTTCTTGGCAGTTTTCAGTACATTAAATATCTTCACATGCCATTATTAGTTTGTGCCAAGTTCTGTATGTTATTAACAATACGTTCTCCCAAATGAAAGAAGCTGGACAATAACTCTGTAATTTAAGCAAGCATTCCATCACTCTACAATTCTAGGTCAAGTATCAGCATTTGACAAGCTCTTTTACAATAAGGCGACGCTGTACATTACCCCTGTAGCTTCATGGACATTTCACACAAGGTGCACAGGTTTACAGCCCAAATTCAATAAGGTCACCCAATGTCTCGATGCAAACAGCTGGGGCCTAAGTGAAAACAAACAGGTAGTTATTTTATCTGATTAAGGCTATCTTAACTTGCTCCAGAACCCACATTAGGCTATGAGGGTCCCCTTGACGAGCATTGAACATTCTGGGTCAGGTGCAGCCTCCACACCCTTACTTATCCCCAGTTCGGCCCCTTTTCCTGGTTTCTGGTACTGTGCAGTCAAACTGTATTTAGCCTCGTTTGAACAGTAGGACCCGATCCCATGGGGTAATGTTATTGCCTCTATCCAGCACGCGGATACCGTTCTGAAACCTGGGGGGTAGTTCACAGTCAACAGCTGTTGTTCCGTCACAATCCCAGGGACGTTCCTCACCTCCCTCCAGTTATGAGGCCCCGGCTTACTTGTATGGAGTTAGTTGACCGGACAAGCTCAGACTGTCGCCGGTACCCGGGGACACAACAGCACCTTCTGCCACTCCTTTTCTTGATGCGCCGCTGTCCCAGGACGAGCCGATTCACCCCCAGAGTCTGCGCCGAAACCAGACACTGCCGCTCGGTGCACTCCTCGGAGACCCGCACCTCTGGGCCTGTGCAGCAATCGACGCTGCTGCACTTCTCACGGCGTTCTCTCACAGGCTGCTCCTTCCTCGCCGTCTCGTCATGCTGGCGGTTCCGCCTTCCACGTCTCGCCTCCTCCAACGCCGCTCCGCCTCCTCCAACGCCGCTCCGCCTCCTCCAACGCCCCTCAGGCCTCTGTCAACACACAGAGGGAATCTGCGCCGGATAGTGCGCCTTCACCCCACAGGGATGACAGCTGGCCTCGCCAGACCCACACGCGGTGAGTCCTTGATGAAGGGATCGGCTAGCTTCCCTCAAGCAATATGGGGGGCGAGTTGAGCTCCGCAGTTTCCAGGGGTGACCCCTCAGTGTTAGGTTTCTTCAGCCTTTCAATAGCGACTCGACACAGAGTCCCCAGGGCCTTTGAAATATCACGGGGGTCGTTTAAGAAATTAGGTGTGGACTACCATGGCAGGGTTTGGTCAACACCAGTGGGGGCAGGTCAGTACAGGAGATCAGCCGGCCCACAGGTCAATCCCACTCCTAGTAAAGCGCTGTCCTCCTCAGAGTCGCCTCCCTCCTCACCAGTTCCACACTATGCTCTCACTGGTCACCTCTGAAATGGCTGCTTCGCATTCCGCCTTATATAGGCTCCCTTCCAAAGGTCCAGCAGGGTCCAGAAGGTTCTGGAAGGTCCCTATTCTAACCTATGGGTCTTTCTCCTAAGGTGGCAGTTATGGCAGTTACTTTCCACCATGTTGTGGTTCTTGTAGATTTTTAGTCAGAAGGGCACCTAGGGTAAGAGAACTATAGGGGCAAGGAGCACCTAACCCCCAAAGTCAACACTTAAAAATTCAGTGGACATAAAAGATAAAAAGGTTGAGGAGCAAAAAGGGGACAAAATAAATAAATAACTAGGAGGGACCACCAGAAAGCTGCGGGTCTAACACGCGTCCCCCCCAGCTGAAAGTGGGGAGAGCTACCCAACCCCTTGGGAGTCCTCATCACTAAGGCGGAAATACCTAGAGAGACCGTCTGCATTGGCGTGGTCCACTCCAGGCCGATGTTCCACCCGGAAGTCCATTCCCTGTAGGGAGATGGACCCTCTTTACAGCTTGGGATTCTCCCCCTTCATTTGCATCAGCCAACGAAGAGGTTGATGGTCAGTCTGAACCAGGAAGTGCGAGCCAAACAGGTATGGCCGCAACTTCTTCAGAGTCCATACCACCGCAAAAGCTTCCCGCTCAATTGCACTCCATTCTGTTCCCGGGGAAGCAGTCTCCTGGACAGCAAGACTACAGGCTGATCCAGACCCTCTTCATTGAGTTGCGATAACACTGCCCCAATGCGATGCTCTGATGCGTCTGTCTGGACAATGAACTCCTTGGAGAAGTCTGGGGCCCTCAGGACCGGTGCTGCACACATTGCCTGTTTCAATTTCACAAAGGCTTGCTGACAAGCCTCTGTCCAGACTACCCGTCGAGGTTGTTTCTTGGATGTGAGCTCTGTGAGGGGCGCTACAATAGTGCCATACCCCTTCACAAAGCGACGGTAGTAACCTGTGAGGCCCAGGAAAGCTCGGACCTCAGTCTGGGTCTTGGGGGGTTCCCAGGCCATGATTGCCTCAATCTTTGCCTGGAGGGGCTGCACTGTTCCCCTACCCACCAAGTGGCCTAGGTACACAACCGACCCCTGCCAATCTGACATTTGCTGGCCTTGATTGTCAAGCCAGCCTGTTTCAGGGCCTGGAGAACAGCTTGCAAGTGACGTAAATGGTCCTCCCAACTGCTGCTGAAGACGGCAATGTCGTCCAGGTAAGCAGCGGAGAAAGTCTCCATTCCAGAGAGGACCTGGTTCACCAGCCGCTGAAAAGTGGCAGGGGCGTTCTTGAGCCCAAAGGGCATCACACAGAACTGGTGGTGTCCCTCAGGTGTGGAGAAAGCTGACCTTTCCTTTGCTCCATCTGTAAGGGAGATCTGCCAGTACCCTGAAGTAAGGTCAAAGGTACTCAGGTTTTGGGCAGCTCCCAGCCGGTCAATCAATTCATCCGCCCTAGGGATTGGATGAGCATCAGTCCTGGTCACTGAGTTCAGTCCCCGGTAATCCACACAGAACCTTAGTTCTGGAGTGGTGCCCAGTGGGGCAGCTTTTGGTACTAAAACCACCGGACTGGACCAGGGGCTACTGGAAGGTTCAATGACTCCTAGCTCCAGCATCTTGGTAACCTCACCGTGGATGCTGGCCTTCACCTTGTCTGACAGCCGGTAGGTCTTTGACTTCTCTGGTGGGCTGTCTCCTGTGTCCACATCATGGGTACACAGCTGGGTCCTTCCCGGGACAAGGAAGAACAACGAAGAGTACTGCTCCAATATCTGGCGGCATTCCTCCCGCTGCTCAGGAGTTAGGGATGGGGAGAGAATCACTCCCTCCACCGGCCCATCCTTTTCCTGAGACGAAAAAAGGTCAGGGAGAGGCTCGCTTTCCGCTTACTCTCCTCCATCAGTCACCATCATCAAGATGACCTCGGGCCTCTCATGGTGGGGTTTGAGGTGATTAGCATGTAGCACCCCTAGGGGCTGTCAAGGGGTCTTAAGATCCACCAGGTAGGTGGCCTTACCCTTCTTCTCCAACACCTCAAAGGGGCCTGTCCAGCGATCTTGGAGGGCACTTAGCTCTCCAGGTTCCATCACCCACACTTTCTGGCCAGGCTCCAACTCCACAGGGTGAGCGTTGTGGTCATACCACTCTGTCATCACTGCTTGGCTGGCTTCCAAGTTGTCAGAAGCTTGCTTCCACAACTTTGCCATTTGGCTCCGAAAGTCCAGCATATAACTCACCACATCCCGGGGAGGCTTTCTGGGAGACTTTTCCCATCCGTCCTTCACCAGGCTGAGAGGTCCACGCACAGGGTGCCCATACAGAAGCTCGAAGGGGCTGAAGCCCACTCCTTTCTGTGGCACTTCCCTGTAGGAAAATAGCAATCAGGGTAGGAGGACGTCCCATTTCCTCCGCAGGCTCTCAAGCAGACTTCTTATCATGCCTTTCAAGGTCTTGTTGAACCTTTCTACCAGGCCATTGGCCTGGGGGTGATAAGGAGTGGTAAACCGGTAGGTAACTCCACACTCCTTCCACATAGCCCGCATGTACGCTGACATGAAGTTGGTCCCCCTGTCGGACACAACCTCCTTGGGGAAACCCACTCGGGTAAAGATCCCCATCAGGGCCCTAGCCACTACAGGTGCAGTGACAGTCCTCAGAGGAATTGCCTCTGGGTACCTTGTGGCGTCATCCACCAGAACCAGGATAAACCTGTGACCAGCTGTAGTTGGTGGATCCTATGGCCCCACAATGTCGATGCCCACCCTTTCAAAGCGGGTGCTAACGACAGGAAGTGGTTCCAGGGGAGCTTTCAGCTTCACCCCTTTCTTCCCACTGGCTTGGCAGGATACGCACGTCCGACAGTATGTGTCAGATGACACTTTCATCTGAGGCCAGTAAAAGTGGGGGACAAGCCGGGCAAAGGTCTTGTCCTGTCCTAAGTGTCCTGCCAAGGGAATTTCATGAGCCAATTCTAAAAGAAAGGCTCGGTATCGTTGAGGGACTACCAAGGCCCGTGATGAACCGGGCAAAGGTACCTTAGGTTCACTGTAGAGGAGTCCGTCCTCCCAGTAAATGTGGTAGTGCCCTGCAATATTCCCTGCTGCCTGGGCTTCAGCCTGTCGCCTCAGTCCCTCAAGGATAGGGCACTCCTTCTGGCCCTTACAAAACTCCTCCCTGGTAGGCCCTCCTTCCACATGCCACTCAGCAGGGATAGGTAAGTCCTCCAGGGAGACTACTTCCCCCTCCACGGACTCCTGGCCCACCACCGCAGGTGGCCGATCTGTCTCATGGGGCGTGGAAGCCGAAGCAGGCTTTTCCTGTCCTCGGGTCTTTCCCTTTTTGGCAGCGGGCTGGGCCATTGTTCCAGGCTCCAGCCCAGGCGAACTCCCTCTCTGGGTAGTCGCAGACCTTGTGCTTGCACAGGCCCAGTCAGGAGTACCCAGCATCTCCGAATGAGTCCGGTATTCCACCTCCTTCCAGACATTGTGCTCCATGTCATTTCCCAACAGACAATCGACTGGCACGGCAGGGCTTACGGCAACTCGAAGTGAACCTGCAACCCCTTCCCACTCCAAGGGAACCTCGGCCACAGGGTAGTGGCCCAATCTGCCGTCAGCCATCGCGGCGGGGTGGAGTACATATGGAATCACCTGCTCTGGAGACACCAGTTGACTCCTTACCATAGTCATACTGGCTCCTGTGACTCTCAGCGCCTCCCCTCTTTGGCCATTGATGGTGACCCATTGCCCATACTTTACAGTATTTGAGGGCACCTGGATCTTAGGAACCATCTCCCGATCTCCCAGGGAAACTAAGGTGACACCCGCCCACTCACCCCCCTTATCTAAGGGCAGCTCCTCCCCGAGCACTACACTAGCGACTCCCGGGGCTTTTCCTCCGGTGGGAGGGGGTGGTCTCTTTGGGCACTTGACATCTCCCTTATAATGTCCAACACCACCACACTCAAAGCAGTGGACAACCCTTGGCAGCTGGCTTTGGCCAGGATGAGGGTTTCTGGGCGGGTTAGCCTTAGGGGTGAATCCTGCTCCCTTTCCCTGGAAACTGTTTTGGGGACCTTTTGAGAACTCCCGCTTTTTATCTCCCCCCTCCTTCCTCTGGGGGGGCGCCCTGTCTGGCCCTTTGGGAATCCCCTCCAGTCCCCTTTGAGGACACCTGGGTACTTGCCCAGATGTCCGCCTCCTCTGCAAGCTTCCTGGGGTTGGTCAGCTTGCTGTCCACCAGGTGTTGACGCAGCTCGGGAAAACATTTCTCGAGTAGGTGCTCTTTGAGAAAAAGGTCGTACAACCCCTCATAGTCCCTCACCTCACTGCCTTGTATCCAACCCTCTAGTGCCTTCCTTGCATAGTCCAGGAAATCCACCCAATTCTGTGTGCCTAACTTGTGACTTCCCCTGAACTTTTGCCTGTACTTCTCTGGGGTCAGTCCAAACTTTTTGATCAGCGCCACTTTCATGGTGGGGTAGTGGGTCTGCTCATCCTGCTCTAGGCCCAATAATGTATCCCGTCCTGCAGGAGGCATGTACTTGTACAAGCCACCCCCCTGTGTTTTTCCAGGATCCCATGGGCTCTTAAGGAGACCTCATAGGCAGCCAACCACTTGGCGATGTCATCCCCTGAGCTGTAGCTGGCAACTATATCCTTAGGTAGGTAGGGTCTGGACTCCCTGGTCAGTTCTTTTGTTTCGCTGCCACCATTTGGAGAATTGGAGGGTCCTATCTGTAGGGCCTTGAGTTCTAGCTCCCTAAGTTTCAACTCGTGAGCCATCCTCTGTTCCACTTTCTCCTTTTCTATCTTGGCTAACTCCCACTTTAGCTGTCTCTTTTCCCTCCTGTCCACTAGTTCAGCTTCGGTTAAGCTTCTTCCGGAGACACTGCTGCCCTCCCTTGAGAAGGTCCTAGGTCCTGGGAGTAGGTTTTCCATCTCCAGATGGAACAATCCCTCTACCCCTATGACTGTGTCCCGGTCCGCCCCCTCTTCCTCCTCCTTTCCCTCTCCATGTGCTGCCACCCAAGCCCTCAAACTGGTCTGGAGTTCCCCCTTCTTGGCACCACGCTTAAAAAACACTCCCATCTTCTGGCAAAAATCTCTAAGCTGGGCTACAGAATAGGTTTCCAGTTCCTCCAGAGCAAATTCCATTTTGCTTATGAGAGATATAGGGACAACCACTCGGGAAGAATTGGTTCAAAAAGGGGCAATTCGAAGCTACCTCCACCCACTACCAGGAGTAAATTTGGAAAAAGCAAAAGAAGTAATTAGGGAGTCCGCCAGGAGAAAACCCCAGGTGTAGGCCTGTGGAGTACACTTTGTTACTGCAGAGTAGACGCAAACACAGTTCTCATCCCACCGCTAGACACCAATTATGTTGGACCTGGGGTTGCCAATCCACATAGGGTAGCCTGGCCTAGTGCAAGACAGTCAGATCCTAGAAGCAAAAGTGTAAAGTTTGCGCTCCACCCAGTAGTAACTCAGTGTTCATCCATGCAAAAACGACACCACACCAGATTTAGAAGAATACGGTCTGCTTTATAAAAACTCTTTGTTCGATTTACAGCTTCTTGGCAGTTTTCAGTATATTAAATATCTTCACATGCCATTATTAGTTTGTGCCAAGTTCTGTATGTTATTAACAATACTTTCTCCCAAATGAAAGTCTGTAATTTAAGCAAGCATCGCACCACTCTACAATTCTAGGTCAAGTATCAGCATTTGACAAGCTCTTTTACAATAAGGCGACGCTGTACATTACCCCTGTAGCTTCATGGACATTTCACACAAGTTGCACAGGTTTACAGCCCAACTTCAATAAGGTCACCCAATGTCTCGATGCAAACAGCTGGGGCCTAAGTGAAAACAAACAGGTAGTTATTTTATCTGATTAAGGCTATCTTAACTTGCTCCAGAACCCACATTAGGCTATGAGGGTCCCCTTGACGATCATTGAACGTTCTGGGTCAGGTGCAGCCCCCACACCCTTACTTATCCCCAGTTCGGCCCCTTTTCCTGGTTTCTGGTACTGTGCAGTCAAACTGTATTTAGCCTCGTTTGAACAGAAGGACCCGATCCCATGGGGTAATGTTATTGCCTCTATCCAGCACGCGGATACCGTTCTGCAACCTGGGGGGTAGTTCACAGTCAACAGCTGTTGTTCCGTCACAATCCCAGGGACGTTCCTCACCTCCCTCCAGTTATGAGGCCCCGGCTTACTTGTATGGAGTTAGTTGACCGGACAAGCTCAGACTGTCGCCGGTACCCGGGGACACAACAGCACCTTCTGCCACTCCTTTTCTTGATGCGCCGCTGTCCCAGGACGAGCCGATTCACCCCCAGAGTCTGCGCCAAAACCAGACACTGCCGCTCGGTGCACTCCTCTGAGACCCACACCTCTGGGCCTGCGCAGCAATCTACGCCGCTGCACTTCTCACGGCATTCTCTCACAGGCTGCTCCTTCCTCGCTGTCTCCTCACGCCGGCGGTTACGCCTTCCACGTCCCGCCTCCTCCAACGCCGCTCCGCCTCCTCCAACGCCGCTCCGCCTCCTCCAACGCCCCTCAGGCCTCTGTCAACACACAGAGGGAATCTGCGCCGGATAGTGCGCCTTCACCCCACAGGGATGACAGCTGGTCTCGCCAGACCCACACGCGGTGAGTCCTTGATGAAGGGATCGGCTAGCTTCCCGCAAGCAATATGGGGGGCGAGTTGAGCTCCTCAGTTTCCAGGGGTGACCCCTCAGTGTTAGGTTTCTTCAGCCTTTCAATAGCGACTCGACACAGAGTCCCCAGGGCCTTTGAAATATCACGGGGGTCGTTTAAGAAATTAGGTGTGGACTACCATGGCAGGGTTTGGTCAACACCAGTGGGGGCAGGTCAGTACAGGAGATCAGCCGGCCCACTCCTAGTAAAGCGCTGTCCTCCTCCTCAGAGTCGCCTCCCTCCTCACCAGTTCCACACTATGCTCTCACTGGTCACCTCTAAAATGGCTGCCTCGCATTCCGCCTTACATAGGCTCCCTTCCAAAGGTCCAGCAGGGTCCAGAAGGTTCTGGAAGGTCCATATTCTAACCTATGGGTCTTTCTCCTAAGGTGGCAGTTATGGCAGTTATGGCAGTTACTGTCCACCATTTTGTGGTTCTTGTACATTTTTAGTCAGAAGGGCACCTAGGGTAAGAGAACTATAGGGGCAAGGAGCACCTAACCCCCAAAGTCAACACTTAAAAATTCAGTGGACATTAAAGATAAAAAGGTTGAGGAGCAAAAAGGGGACAAAATAAATAAATAACTAGGAGGGACCACCAAAAAGCTGACAGGTCTAGCAGTCAGTTATTTCAATAAGCCACAATACAATTAAAGCATTGGTATGCAACAATATCGTGTATACAGTTTACAACATAGATCTTCCCGAAACTCCCCCCCGTCCCCACCCCGTCCCTCCCTTCCCACCCCCGAACCCATCGCCCCATTGAGCACATGAAAAATAATCCGCACGAGCTGAGCTTTTCAGATTTACATGTCCATTATAGAGTCCAATCTCTACTGCGTCACATTCCGTGACCCGTTGTACAAAAGTTCTGGAAGAAAGGCAGTGGTAGCGTGACATCTAACATTCCGGTTTACAGCTTCCCTTAAGTGGCGCACCTCCTGATCCCCTCACCTTCCCCCCTCCTAGGTAATACACCCTCTGCTCACTCCTCAACAGTGTCCGTGTCCCCTCCCTCTCCTACACCGCTCAGGCCCACATCCTCCTGTTGCCCTCTAAGATAAGACAGCAATGGCCCCCACATATCTTTTGGGCGGGATTTCATTGGAAGCTGCTCTGCATATGCCAGCAGGTGTTCCTGCCAGGTAGTCATATCATGTATCCAATCCTTTCATTTGGGAGCCCTGCCCCTACCCCATCTACAAGCTACCTGTCTACGTGCTAGTAAATCACCCATGAGGAGAAATTTGCGGTGGGGAGTGTCAATATCCCCTATCAATCCTAGAAGGGCAATGCGGGGGTTGGGTTCGATGGTTAGTTGCAGCATAGAAGTGAGTCCTGCAAACACCTCCCTCCAATAGTCCGCCACTCTGGGGCAGGTCCATGCCAAGTGTAGGAAGTCTGCCGGGCCCTGTCGGCACCTAACGCATCTGTCATCTTCCCTAAGGCCTAGCCGATGTAGCCGTGCCGGTGTGTGGTATATCCTATGTAAAAATTTGAAATGGGGCAAGCGCAATCTACTGCTCCCAGAGACCTGCTCCGTCTGCTTACATGTCGATTCCCATTGTTCATCAGTGATTGGTTCCCCGTCCCAAGCTATCCGTGCTCTAGCTTGTGCAGTCGGGGGTTGTGAACGGACTCTCGCGTACAGCATGGAGGTAACATGTCTGGGTGCCTCTGCCTGTAGCAGCAAGTGGAGGGAAGTATATATCTCTGGCTCCTTTGGGAAATCAGGGGTTTTGGCGCGCACACTCTTTTTGAGTCTGGTATATAGGAAGACATCCATAAACGTGTAGGCGTGCTCCCAAAAAACTGTCCTTTGGTGCGAAATTCTCCTTCATGATATAAGTCCCCCCAGGTGGAATATTGCAGCCTAGTCAAGAGATTTTGGCAAATTTTCTCCATCGTCATCGGCAGGTACGGGCAGTTACTCAGCGGTATTCTAGGGGAGTACAGCAGGGGAATGCCCTCCGACCTTGCCAACCAGTGCCGTGCTTTAACTGTGCAGTCGACAGTGGTAGGGTCTTCATCTCGTTCCTTGTACAGGGTAAACAAGTACCTGGATGGTGGGACCGGCGCCATATGGCCATCCTCGACTGCCAGGTGAAGCATATAGGGGGGGAGGGTGAAACAAGTATACAGCAAAATGCGCCTGCGCACTGTGATAGTACTGTTCGAAATCTGGCACATCAAATACACCATGTCTATACGGGAGAGTGAGAGTGTCTAACTTCAGCTGTGCCTGTTTCCCCCCCCCCCATATCAGACGGACGAGTTGCGTTTTTAAAGTTGCGAAAAAATACACCCCCGGATGATAGGGTATGTTTATAAATAAATATAGAAATTTGGGGACTATAACCATTTTTATTAAGGATATGAGCCCTGCCATTGATAAGGGGAGCTTGAGCCAGTTTGTTATATTGTCTGTCACTTTCGTCAATGCTCGGCCGTAATTGGTCCTCAGCAGAGTGTCCTTGTCCCGAGATACATATATCCCCAGATATTTAAAGTCCTCCGTTTCCCAATGCAATGGGTAGTCCAGAGGATGAGGGGATGTATTCCCAGTCAGTGGGAAGACGGAAGATTTGCCCCAGTTCATCTGCACTCCCGCGATAGCCCTAAATTTAGTGATTTCCCTCAAAACTGGATTCAGGTTCTCCTGGGGTTTGTGGATATATAGAGTAATATCATCGGCGTAAAGGTAAACCAGCACTTGTCGGGACGGATAAATGAGGCCTCTGTGGTTATGATGCTGGCGTAATTTGGCTGCCAGGGGTTCAATGGCGATCGCAAACAGGACAGGGGACAAGGGGCAGCCCTGTCGCGTCCCTCTAGATATGGAAAGTGGTTCCGACCTAGCCCCATTAAGGAGTACTCTCGCAAAGGGTGCGGTATAAAGGAGTTTAATCCATTGGACAAACTGGGCAGGCATTCCCATGTATGTTAGGGTCCCAACCACATAGTCCCATTCTACCGAATCAAACGCTTTAGTGGCGTCTAGGAAGACCGCCACCGCCGCGCATTTGGGATCAATATCCTGTATGATTGCCAACAGGGTCTGGAGATTGTGGGCTGTGGCCCGATTGGGCACGAAGCCCGCCTGATCAGGCAGCACGATTTTTTCTAGGATGAGATTTAATCTAGTAGCCAATACCGTGGCGAGGATTTTGGTGTCACTATTGAGAAGGGACAGCGGCCGGTAAGAGCCGCATAGGTCAGGTGCCTTGCCTGGCTTGAGCAATGATAAAATATGTGCCTCTCTCATGGTGTCAGGCAGGGTGCCTTCCTCCAGGGCCTCATAGAAAACCGCCTTAAGGATGGGAGCCAAAATGTGTACGTATGTTTTATAAAATTCTATGGGAAGTCCCATTGGACCCAGGGGATTTTCCCGATTTCATGCTCATTATGGCTTCCTTAACTTCATCGACCTCAAGGTCCAGTGCCAAGAATTTTTGCTGCACGTCTCCCAGCCATGCAAGTGCCACATCATCGAAATAGTCCCTTAAGGTCAGTGCATGCTGCCTCTGCGTGGTATACAGATTCCTGTAACATTCGGTCAGGGTAGAGAGCTGGTCAGGGAGGGATCTGCATATTACGCCTTGCTCTGTACATAATTCAGTGACGTAGTTGTGAAAACGCGGGGTCTAATTGCGCCCGCCAGCGACTTCGCCGGTCTGTCACCCTCTCCATATATTCTAGCTGCGCATTGTTTCCCTCTGACCTTACATTCTCTTTCAGCTGTCTCCACATATTCTGACATCTTATCCCGCAGAGTAGCCCTCAACGGTCCCGGGTCAGCCTGGCTAGCTATCTCCCTTTCCAGTGTTTTCATCTCGGTCTCCAGTGTGTTCAGCGTGCGTCCCAGGTCCTTCAATATCCCAGCCCCCTTGGAGATGCACCACCCCCTTGTGGTCACTTTGAATGCTTCCCAGACAGTAGTAAGGCTGGCCACTGACCCGGAGTTCCTAGGGGAAAAGTCCATAATCTCCTGTTCTATATCCACCTTAAAGACGAGGTCCTGCAGGTGTAGGGGATTGAGTCTCCAATTAAGAAAAGGTGCCAGGTCCACTGGGGGTTTCACTTCAACCTTCACAGGGGAATGGTCTGAAAATGTCTTGGCCAGGTGGGTCGCTCCCTCCACCCAGTGTACCATCCCGCGTGCAACAAGTACGTAGTCATGTGTTGTGTATAGCAGAGTGATGTGTGCCTTCCTTCCTCGAGGGATGTAAGTGGCGCCATGCGTCCACCAAGCCAACGTTATCTATGAGATCTCTGAAGGTGCGCTGGGAGGAAGTATAGTGGGCAGCTGTGGCATGCGATCTATCTGCATCTGGGTGCGCCACCGTATTAAAATCACCCCCCCATATATTGTACCTACAGCCTAGTGTTTGTATTTTGCCCTGGAGTAGAAGCATGTAATGTGGATCGTCCGTGTTCGGCCCATAATAATTCACAAACACTATGTCCTGCGAGTGTAGTGTGCCCCACAGCATACAATATCGGCCCTCGGGGTCATTGTCAGTACCGCCTTTTACAAATCGGACCCCCGCTTAATGAGTATTGCTACCCCTCTAGCATATGAGGAGTAGGAGGCGTAGCACCTGTGTCAAGCACATCGGGATACGAATCTGGGGTCGCTACCCTTCGGTAAGTGCATTTCCTGCAGAAGCGCTATTTTTATGTGATGCCTGTCTAAATAGCCTAATATCTGCCTACGTTTCCTGGGGTTGTTAAGTCCCCGCACATTCCAAGACACGATGGATAGACTTTTATCACCCTTACTCCGCTCGCCCAGTGAGAGGTATGTGATCATGATGCTCGGGACAGTGAGCCCTAGCTCTAAGTGTAGCTGATTAGTACAATTACAGTTACCCCCCTCCCCCAACACCCACACCGGCTACCCCAACTTGCCAGGAAAGAACTACCCTCCCCCCCAAACAAACCCCTGAGTCGTACTGCCCAGGCGATAGAATCCCAAACCTCTAAACACATAAGGTAACCAGGGGTTATGCCCTCAGTGGGGGCCGCCAGGGGCTCCCGCCCATCCACTTCACCTCCCTATTTCACCCATCCACAACCACCTGGGTCCCAGGGACCGCTCTGATGGGACGGATGTGAGCGGCCAGGAGCCAATATGTGCCTTCATGTCAAGAGAAGAGTCATACATCACCAATCCGCTGATCGTTTTCGCGTCGCCATGCCGCATTCCAGCCCATGCCCAAAGGAATGCAGTTGCCGCGCCTCAAGAAGGGTCCGACAAAGGAGAGTGAGAGCGTGAACGGTGCCTTGCAGCTGTTTCTCGGGAAGACGATCTCCTGTCTCGCTTCAGGTAGTCCTCAGCCTGTTGGGGTATCATGAAGATATGTTGACGGCCTCGATGATGAATCCGCAGCCTCGCCGGATACAGCATTGCATACTGGATACTTCGGGATTGTAGTTATTTTTCACCGCCAGGAACTTTCGTCGGGCCTCCTGTACCGCCTGGGTGAAATCAGGGTAGAAGGACAAGGTGGTATTCTCGTATTTTACATCTCCTTTCTCCCATGCCAGTAGCAGTAAAGTGTCCCTGTCGTGGTAATTAAGGAACTTCATTATGATCGGGCGCGGCGTTGCTCCCGGAGGGGGCTTCTGTGTCAAGGAGTGGAGCGCCCATTCGATCACCAACTGCGCAGAATAGGAATCTCTCCAAAAAAGTTCAATCAACAGGCGCTCCATGTAATCTTGTAGTCGGCCCGTTTTGGTTGTTTCAGCAAGGCCCAGCATGCGGACATCGTTCCTTCGAGAGCGCGATTCCAACTCCTCATTTTTGTCCGCTATGAGCTTTAGGAGTTTATCCATTTGCGCCACTTGCTGCCAGTTGGCGGTTGCCCCGTCCTCCAAGTCCGACACCCTCTGCTCAGCCTCCTTGAGGCGTTCTTCGTGCCCGTCCAATTTCGCTACTACATTATCCAGGCGGTGATTCATGGAGTCTATTTTGGAGTCGATGGAAGTGAGGCTTTGCTGCATGCTCACCAGGAGGGTTTTCCAGGCCTACTCTCGCGTCTCTGGGGGGTCGTCGTCTCCCTGGTTCTTGGAGTTCGCTCCCGAAGACTTGTGTGCATCCAACGGCAATTTCGAGTGCCGTGGCTCCATTTTGCCCATTTCGCTGGGCTGTGTGCTATATGATTTTAGCAAGTGAGGGGGGAGGAGGAACAACCTGTCTCAATGGCACACCTGTGCTGCTGGCCCAGTCTCGTCAGGCTTGGGTTTCCTTCTGCAGGTGCCTTCCAATCTGTGCAGCCTAAGCATGCAGGGTATCACGTCGTCCCAACACCGGGGGAGAGGGGCAGGTTCCACAAGTAGTTCCCCAGTTTGTGGCCAGCAAGGATACCACATATGCAAATGGCGGGCCGTGCCTTCCAAGGGTGGAAGTGTCTGTGCAGGGACTCCCCCACAGTCAGATGGGGGTGTGGGCACGTTGCTCACCAGTATGTGATTCCCCCCGTGTATGGGCCCCAGCCGGAGCAAAGCAGGCCACTCTGCCACCATGCGCCAGTGTTCAGTAGTGATCCCGGGGTTGCCACACAGTATCTGGATACGAGATTAGTGCCGGAGTGTCAGCATCATAGCCAGCGGGGGCAGTGTCTCAGGTGCAGCAGTGCATCCAGTCTCAAAATGGCGGCCAGTCCCTGTTTATCTCTCAGCAATGTGAACACCCTCCCTGACCACAGAGCCGACTGGCTATAGCAGGTGCCACGATTTGAGAGTGGGAATCCCTTTTTCGGCATCACTAGATGGGCCAGGCACTCGCCCAATACAGGAGCCTCGCAATTGTCTCAGGGGCCCGCACCATTTTGAATTCCAAAAATGGCGGTTCCCCCAACTTCCGTCACAGCTTTGTGACCCTCGCGCGGTGCCCGGGCCTCCAAGTTAGCGACTGCTGCGGCCTCGTCTGCAGTGTGGGATTTAGGGGCACTAACCTGCTGCGATTGTTTAGCACTGCCACAGGTACGTCACACAGCCCCCAGGATCCTCACTCATGCCCGCCTTCGGCAAAGATGTTCCGGGGGGCCCGCAGGCACTTCCCTTGCAAATCGCCCTCCGCTGCAGTCAGGTAGTGGCAGATGCAAGAGGCGTTAGTGTTGCGTGGGCGCTCTGTCCGCTCCTCGTTGTCTCCGTGGAGCGCGCGCTTTGTCCGCCGACTGGCCTGTGCCTCCCCGGACTAGCGCAGATTGTCAGGCCGCACCAGGGGACCAGCGCTTATCCTCCCTCCGGCACATCTTCCTCTGGATATTAGGCTTGTGTCGTCAGGTACCGGACTGAAACTCGCCCCACGGCCGCAGTGTGTCTTCCCACGTTCTCCGGTGATATTTCAGCGCATTAATTATAGGCAGGATGAGGATTATGGTGATTTGTTCTCCCGGCTCGGCGACAGCACTACGCTAAGGCGGCCATTAAGGTTCAGCGCCACCTAGCACCCCCAGATTTAAGACAGACTTAAGATAAAATCCTAACTTTACTACTACTAAATGCCTTCTGTGAATACGAACAGTAGCAAGTTTAGGATTTTGTCTTAAATTAGTTCTGTGAATTGGGCCCATCATTATTTCCTACAACCTTGCAAGGAAGCAAAAGCTTAAACATAAACCTGAAAGTTCTAATATTTGACAACCTCCCAATATCCCAACCTCCCAATATGCTATGTTTTGGTGCCAGATACTTAACTTGTCTCATGCGCCCCAAAATGAACATTATTACGTTTAATTTGATACCAATGATGTTTGCCTTCCAATGACTACACCAGATCCAATATTAGGACCTTCACCACACTAGGTTATTACATACAATTTCTATTTTTACTGATAATAAAACTAGTTTGTGGATCCAAATTATTTTAAAACTATTTTTGCATGTCTGGTTTTCTGGCTTTATACTATGTGCTGTTCGACTTGTTCCTCTCTGCAGGGTTATACCCCAAATATTTGCCTTCATTCTTCTGTGTTCTGAACCTGCTTTTTTTGGCTTTTAGGACTCCACACGCTTTACTACTGCTAATCAGAGTTGGAGTGCTTGTGCAATTTCCTCTAAACACAGTAAAATTGGTTTGTGTGTGTTTGTTCCTTGCAGTTCCGCAACTCGGAACTGCAAGGTACAGACATTGAGCTTTCTCCAGATTTAGGGGCACAGCCCAACGAGGAGATGTTTATTGGAAAGTACTGATGCAGGGTTCTGGCCATGTAAACTTGTCTACTTTGTGCTGATTGTATGTTTAAATACACATGCCTCGCTATTCAGGTCATGTGGATAGATCTTTTGAGAGGAATTGTATTTGAAATTTAAGGGCCAGACACATGTGCAACAATTTATAAAAGGATTAAGGAGGACTGTTCAACACTATTTGGCTTTCGTTTTGTCATTATAATGACTTTACTCATTGTGTGGATTTATACCCAACTTTTGGATTTGCCTTTGTGAGAAAATAACAATATTGCAGCTCTGAAGAAGTCTTGGGGTACTCCCTCTAAGACGAAACACATGCTGGCTACAGAAACTAGAAAAGAGTTCAACAAGAGACGAAAAGAATAAAGAAAATAAACTGTTCATTTAATTTGTACACTCTAGTTAGCAAGTGCTAGAGACTTGTCTGGTCATTGTCCGATTAATATAATCGGCTCTGGGGAAATAGGGTGAATTACTTTCTCCTCTGTCAGCACTGCATGCACATCAGGTGTAAATATCCTTAATGGATTTGTCTCTTAGCACCATCTACCGTTAAATCACCCATTCATCAAACCTCACAGCCCAGCTGCCAGACTATCAGGACTAATGCAAAGCCCAGCAAAGCCTTGCAACCCAGCTTTTTCAGAAACGATTCAGCACAATCCAATGAAGAACCTCACAGGGAAGATCTCACAGCTCCTTGGTTTGATGCCGGATGACACAAAGACTCACAATGCGATGCCACGTAGACCATGCACTAGGAGTTAAGGTGCTTTGATTGGACTTAACTCTCTGCCTGTAGCCAGCCTGCACTCCAGCGCAACAGGGCTGAACTTGTGAATTTGGGCTTGATTTACGTTTTGTCAGAGTATAGAGTCTGTCACAGAGGTAATACAATATAACTTTATTTGCACGATTACTCAAAACTATTGCAATAAAATAGTAATAATAGTGTCTTAACTTCTCCAAGAATAAGACCAAAAGTTACAATTACATTTTTATGCCAAAGATTATACTAAATTTGCACCTAGTAAAAAAAAGTTGTTAAAAAAATTGTTGTTATAAAAAGTTTTTTAAAGAGAGAAGAGGGTGTAGAACCGTGAACGAAAAACCCTTGAGACGCCATTTTTTGTTGCCATGCTCTCGGCCACTTGACGAAGGCCCGTCTTCCACGTACCCGTTGAATCTTGCACAAACCCTTGTTCCCCTATGTGTTCAACCCAATTCCCAGAAACTGCCCGTATGCTTCACCACCCCCAATGGTGTCAAAAGACTTAGCCACGTCCTGTGCATCGTTGGTGACTCAGCCAGTCACGAACCAACTGCCCCGTGACCACAACGAGAAAGGGGAAACAAGGCCGATGCCTCATGATCACGCCGGATGAAGCAAGGTAGCACAAGGCTGTGCCACATGATCACGCCGAATGGAGCAATGTAGCACGAGGCCATGTCACTTGATCACGCTGGTTGGGCAAGATAGCACGTGGCTGAGAACATTGTGTATACAGGGACGGATGTCCCCCGGCACGATCACACCATGCGAGGCTGACGAAGCACATGTTTGCATTGTAGAAAAGGGCGTGGCTAGCGCTATAAATATGTGTAATGCTGTGGAGTAAAGCAGCCGTCTCCGTAGAATTGTCTTTGTACCATTCTGGGATCTCTGTCCTTAGCTTGAGCTAATAAATTACTTGCTTCCCTCCACGGCTGGTTGTCCTGGTCTCTTTGGAAATGTATGATTGATGCAAGAAGGACCCATAGATTTAAGGCGTCTCCCTGCGCCACTGGCTTCGACTCTCCTAGTGGGGGAGGGTATTTGAAAAGCCGGTTCTACAATTCGCGCCCAACATGGGGCGTCTTCGGTGGTCGTCATCGAGCCTGGTGGTCGTGAGGAGTCCGCAATCGAACGCTAAAGGTGGCGCGCCACTGCATTTTTCTGAAAATTGTCATTGTGGTCCCGAGGTCTCCGATTGCGTGACTACTCCCTCCAGAGTGCTACCCGACTGCGGCCCCGACTGACGCCCCAGTTCTGGTTCCTAGTTTTTGGAGATCGAGATCCTTGTGACACCTGCCGTGCGACGGAAGATTGATGGTCAGGTAAAAGTGGGAGTGGCCCACTTCTTTGGTGAATTGGTATCTATGTTTTTGGTATTGTGATTCGACTTTTGCAAAAGCGAAGCCGAAGGGTAAGTACAGTTCTAGGCTGTAACAATTGAATTTTGCCCTTTGACGTTTGGAACCAGGATACACGTCTAGAGATGCCTGGGTTTAGTAAGTTCCGGAAATTGTGTTGTTGTTATTATTCGCAGGACTACGCATTGGAGGAATCTTGTCTGATTCCCCCTTTGGGGAGCCCTAATCATGAAGTATATGCTAAACATGTTGTAGGCCCGATTATGTTTTGTAATGCCGAGTTACAATGGCCCATATATGGTAGTTTTGAAACTTCTATGCTAGATAATTTAGAAGAAAAATTGTTTCAGAGAAAAGCTGGACCTGCAAAGTTTGATTCTTTTTGGGTTTGGCAGAAGGAGTCCAAGCAGAAAGAAATCAAACTCAAAAAGAATGAAACTAAAATAATGCGTATGAATGTGATCCAGAAAGTCCAGATGCATGATAATCAGAAAATAGAAGAATATATAGTAATACGTGACAGATTGTACCGAATGCAGATAGATGGATGTTATATTACAAAGAAGGTTCCCGAAAAGGCCCGGGACAAGGAAGATGACCCTCTTATGTTTTCTATTTTGAGCACCCCTCCGTCCTATACCCCCGCCGGTAGGCAGACAAAATATCGAAATTAAAATATCGATATACAATAATATCGATGTTTTAATATCGATGGTATAGTATATCGATGTGCCATAATATCGACAGACAGAATATCGAGATTAAGGTATGTATGTTAGTAATATCGAAATTTTGTTATTTAGTGTTATGTATTTTATTTTGTTGTTTATATGTTTGCTAAATATGTTTAGAAATGTATGTTTGAAAATTTGTAATTTTGTTAACATTTTGCGTTTTAGTATTAGAGCGGGTTGTGGGTTTATAGGGGAATAGGGTGGGAAGTAATTTAATAATAATTAATTAATTAATATATGTTTGTAAATATTTTTAATTAATATTTAATTGGTAATTAATTAATATTAATCAGTTAATTAATTAATATATGTGTGTAAATATTTTCAAATAATAATTAATTGGTAATTAATTAATATTAATTAGTTAATTAATTAATATAATTTTGTACATATTTTAAATTAATTGGTAATTAATTAATATTAATTAGTTAATTACATTAATTAGAGTAATTTTTTGATATATATAATTTTTTTATTGTTAATTAACTATTTGGGAAAAATTAATATTAATTAGTAAATTAAATTAATTATAGCTAATGTGCTAATATATTTACTTTATTGTTATTGTTAATTAATAATTAATTGGTAATTAAATAATGTTAATTAATTTTGGGTAAAGGAGTATTTTTAGGGTTCAGGGTCAGTTTTCAGTTCTTGGGTAAAGGGGTATTTTTTGGGTTCAGGGCCAGTTTTCAGTTTTTGGGTAAAGGGGTATTTTTAGGGTTCAGGGTCAGTTTTCAGTTTTTGGGTAAAGGGGTATTTTTAGGGTTCAGGGTCAGTTTTCAGTTTTTGGGTAAAGGGGTATTTTTAGGGTTCAGGGTCAGTTTTCAGTTTTTGGGTAAAGGGGTATTTTTAGGGTTCAGGGTCAGTTTTCAGTTCTTGGGTAAGGGGTATTTTTAGGGTTCAGGGTCAGTTTTCAGTTTTTGGGTAAAGGGGTATTTTTAGGGTTCAGGGTCAGTTTTGGGTTTTTGGGGTACAGGGGTATTTTTAGGGTTCAGGGTCAGTTTTGGGTTTTTGGGGTACAGGGGTATTTTTAGGGTTCAGGGTCAGTTTGGGGTTTTTGGGGTACAGGCGTACAGGGTAAAAATAAAATAAATTTAAATTTATTTTAAATCAATTAAATGAAATTAAAAAAAATAAAATTACATTAAATTATGACGTTTTTAATTTATTTTAAATGTATATGTATTACTTTTAATTTTTTAGTTATGTTTTAATGTTTTTATTTAATATTTGTTAAATTATATGTATTTTACAATTATTTTTACATTATTATTAATACATTTAAAAAAACAATATTTTTAATTTCGATATTTTTGTACTACGATATTATTTTTTCGATATTTTTGTACTTACCATTATGTAGATATAATTTCAATATTTTTGATTTCGATATTTTTGTGTCGATATTTTTGTATGTAGATATTCTGTCTGTCGATAATATGTCAGACATTCACCCCCGCCATGTACCCGCTCATTGAACCTGTACAATTGCCTTTTGCCACTGCTCCAGTTGTTGCCCCTGCCCATGCCCTGGTTTGCCCGAATCCCCCGCCATCTGTTCCCGACGCCCCGACTATTCAGAATGCTGTATCCATGCAAGTACACCCTTCCTTTCTCCCTGTCACACCTTCCACCAATTCCGTGTCTGCCCCTTCAACTTCTGTCACGACTAACCCTCTCCCTGTCGGCAATCATCTGACACCTTCCCCTAGTACAGGAATGATAGTGAATGCGTGGTCAGTAGCCCACGATTATATCCCTTATGTAACTCCACCTAGGCCACCCACTCCCAGATGACGCACTTTGCGCAGCCTGGTAGGGGATACCCCAGAACAACTAGCTATGAGCCAACAGGCCCATAGGTGGATGGAGAATAACGCTATATACGCTGCTTGAGATATATGGATGACGATGGATCAGTGGACACGCATCCAACAGATTGATAACTTTTGTGAAATGTGCGACATACTAATCCAAATGTGGGAAGATTTTGTTGAGTCAGGTCCACCCCCGGGTCTGTCTGAGCTTCGCCATAGGGTTAAGAAGGGGAACATACAGGGCCCAGCACTATTATGTGACCTAATCTCACAAGTGACCTACAGAGACTCCTTGGCAAGTGTTGCGCTAAATAAAGGTTTTCCCATGAGGGAGGTACAGCCCATTTGGAGGGACCGTGTTGTGGAGAAGTGTGGCTCACTGGTTAGAAGCGGCAGACCCTGAAGCAGAGGTCGGCCCGGGACCAGGGTTCAATTCATTCCACTATATATAGCCTATCACCAGAGGGTCTAGAGTGGACCAGAAAGTTCTGGAACCTCTCATCTTACCTAATGGCCCAAAGCCATGAGGTGAAAATTTGGCAGTTGGTAGCCGCCATTTTGTAAGGGATCTCTACACTACCATCCCCATTTTAAGAGAGCACCTGTGCCCCTTCACAGTGTAAAAATCGTGAGGCACCCAGAGCTCTAAGGACAGCACCAACAAAAATGTCTGGTGGACAAAAAGGGAATAATAAAATGTAGGAGGCAGAAAGGGGAGAAAAAAAACCACAAGATAGGAGGGACCACCCAAAGGGCTGACAGGTCTAACAGCCATGCTAACATAACATGCACGCAAAGCAGGCCTCAGGCCGTACTACACAGCTTGATAAGGAGGTTGAATCATTCCGCTCAGTTGCTATCTGTTGTCAAATCAGCATCTCTGCGGCGAGCCTTTATTTGCATTACAGAAAGATATTAGCTCATCAATTGCTGTTTATTAGAGGTTTTTTCCCCCACTATATCCATGAATCGTACAAAACAGCAGATCAACTGAACTTCTCCACCTACAAAGCATGCTTTTACTGCCTGCCTGCATGTTCTTATGCCCTTGACCTTAAGAATGGGTTTTAGTAGCAGTCGGTGTTCATATTGTAGCTTCTCGCATATGCGCAATAGATGAAGCACATCTTATGCTTTCCCACCTAGGTGGCAGTTAGTAGATGCCTGTATTAATTTCCAAAGTGACAGGTGCAGCAGGGTCAGGAGAACACCCAGTCTATATTGAAGATATTTTTCCTTTATTGTCTTTGTAAATCCTGCTCCTAAGTAAGGTTGGAAGCAGGGGTTAATGTAGCTCCGCAGAAAGAAACATCAGTGGGTCCTTTCTTTTAGCGCTGCCTTGTCTTCAACTAAGGAGACCGTTTTCAGTGTCTTATTAACAAGATATTTGCAGCTGCTATGCATTCTCAAGGCCTCCCAAAGCTCCCATAGGCCCAGTCAATCTATTGAGGCTAACTAGTCGGTCATGGCTACACTTTCTTTTTTAGACTGGAGTTCCTTCCATAAATCTGCCTTCAGTAACCCTGACTCAGCACTTTTGATTTATGGCAGCATTTGACATAGGTGCATTTGTGGGCAATTTCTTCATTCTGCAGGCTTAAATTTAATCTTATTTGGCTTGGTTAAACATATTTAGGTAGATTGAATATCATTCTTGATGCTATTGAGACTATACCATCCAGTGTACCTGCATCCCTTGCCCTCAGACACTCTCTCCCATAAGTGATGGTTGGGTTGGCATGAGCTTTGCTTGGAACATCTGGAGCAGTGGCATAAGGCTTGGGTTGGTAGTTTTGTGTTTGTTGATTTTTTATGCTACTGCCTTTGAGTGTTCTCCTTATTTGATGGCCTTTTTATGTGCAGTGAATGTACCTTTGTTGTCTATTATGACCCCCAGGTATTTGTATTCTTCAACTTCTTCTAATGATTGACTTGCCAGATGCCAGAGATAGCTAGATGGCTTGTTTTCGTTGTTTAATCGCATCACTTTAGACTTGTCTAACTTGATGCTTAGACCATTAATAGCAGGGATGTTTTGGGAGGTGTCTAGTAAATGTTGGAGAACAATCTGCGCTTTGCTGATCAGTACAAGGTCGTCAGCATAGAGTAGATTTGAGAGGGCAAGTCCACCAATCCTTGGGGCATGTGAATTACAATTGTCACAGTGGTAATGGATATCCCGTCCACCGAAATATAAATCTCATTATGTCTCATGGGATCTTAAATTTTAGTAGATGGGATATCTGTCACCATTGTGACAGAGTAACCCATCCACCAAGATTTAAATTCGGCCCTGTGTTCCGGTCTGACACTACCAGAGAACCACAGTTGGAGCTTTCTGCTTTTATGCACAGTTTAACTAGGAGTGTACGGAGTTCAAGGATTCCTACTATCCGGTATTCTGTGGAGTAAAAAAAACCTCAGACATGCTACACGGAGTTCTTCTTGCGGGCAGGGATTGGCGATGCACGCAGTGAATGCAGAGTGCATCCACACATTTCCAAATTGCATGTGAACGGCACTACGTGGTTCTCAAGCACCACACAGTCTGCATGGGCGTGGCCATCTTTTTTTTCTTCTTTCTGTTATGGTGGCAGGCCTACATTTTATCTGTCCTTAATCTTTTTAATCCTTATCCTTTATTTCTTTTCTACACCTAATTCTTTATTTTTATATTAGTGTGTGTCTTTGTGTTTGTGTATTTTACTTTTGTTTTTAATTTTTTTTCATGTTTTTGTGACTTTTTGACTTTATTTCCCCTTCTTGCCTCATTTCTTTTTTCTTTGACTTCCCTTCCTTTTCCTTCTAATTATTCCTACTCCACCCAGCGCCATGGCAGATGGATGACGTCCTTGCAGGTGGCACTGCCACCCAGGTGTGCAACCCATGATGATCTTTGGAGAGGAGGAGTTGGCAACACTAGGTTTTTTTTGTGCAGCATCACCTCCCCTCTATGCTAGCAACAGGCGGCAGGCCCGGTAGCTGCTATTCCCTGCCGGAAAGTCGGCAACATTGGTGAATGGTGCGCCGGTGTGTGCGGCACACCAGCCATGTTTGGGGCACCACCCAGCAGCTAATGCACCACTAAACAGACATTCCAGTGTGGGAACAGGACCTGCTCAAACTACTCGGTGTTAAGATTCCAGGGCTTGGTGAGTATTAATTATTAGTTGTGTTTGTGTTCTACAATGCTAAAACAATTCTGAATAGCATGATGCTCACACTAAGAGGCAAGTTATGTTTAGTTTATGCTGATATAATACTTTTTAATCCAGTTTCTAGTTTCTGTTAGGCAGGTGCTCAGCTGTACCTATTCGCACTGGTGCAGTGGTGTCACTAGGGAGGTGCGGGTGGTGCGGACCGCACAGGGTGACACTATGCATGGGGTGACACCAATCTGACTGGTTACGCTGTGTAACACAGCTCTGCAGCCTCGCCTCTGCTCTGCAAGCGCACCTGCTCACAAAATACTGCAGTGTGCCCTGAGCTCGGCTTCCCTGACAGACGCGGACCATGCACTGCCAGAGCCCCCACCTGCACAGCTTGGAAACAGACAGACGATGCAGGGGTTAGGGCACACGGACGCACGCACAGGCACCCCTCGCCTCCACCCCCCCAGCTTTAATGTTTCATTTACATTCTGGCTCTTGCAGTTTTCCTTTTCTCGTTATAAATAGGGACCCAGCTTCTAAAGTATGGATGTTTCACATTTCAGACTGAGTTCGGTCGCATTTATTTTTCTCCTATTGGCACTTTTTCAGATTTTTCAGTGGTGAAGAAATTAAGTTGGAAGCAGTATATTTTGACTTTTATTTAAGGGATAAATGTGTACAGTATATATTCGCCTGAAAATATTAGCATAACAGTACTAACAGATCTCCACACGTGCAGCTATGTAAACTTCATTTGCAAATCTTTTTTTAATCTCCCATATGCGCAGCTATCGGCCGGCCATCCGTCAAGCGTATCGGAACAATAACATAGTCCAGTATTTTTCAGCGTTTACAAATAAATGGAAACAGGGATCGAACTTTGGGCAGATAAGGGAATTATGCAGTTTTCCCAGAATCACACAATTTGGTGAAATCCGGATTAGGAACGAGGTATTCTGTTCCCACATCTTGTAATTTAGCTGCTGGAGCACGCAAAAATGGAAACATTGCATGAAACATGTTAAAGGCCAATTAAAATGTCTTTCCTTTTTAAATCTGCAGGCACAAGATTGTTCTAAAAGCTGTCATTTCCGATTTTGGAGTAATTTATTGCAAGTGGATGACGGGTGACATAGGTAGACAGGAGGTGAATGTGTAGACATGATGTCAAAATTAGGAGCCGTGAGAGTAAGGGGAGGTGAGGAAAGGTAGAGATGGGAGCTTGCAAGATGGAAGGAGCAACATGAAGTTAATGAGCAGGATTGGGAAAGGAGCAAGAAAAGTTTGGAAGAGCAGGCCAAAACAAGGAAGATGAAGGCAAGAGGAAATAGCCTTTAATTTGAGTATGTGTTAGGAACATCTCTACTAGTCAGAAGGTAGTAGGAAGTTGAGGAGTCGTTAGAAGCACTCCGGGTTGAGTAACCTGCATTCTATTCCATAACAATTCAACTCTGTCGGCTCAAACTATTTTCAGAGTTTCATTATTAATTTCTTTACCAATAGTTTTCATATTCTGTTTTGTGGATTTGAGACAATATTCCGGCACGTTGCGATCTGAGCTATGATAAACCAACCAGCTTTATCAAGAAATGTATATTTGCTTGTTATTGATGAGTGAGAAGAACCTGGCTTCAGCTTTCATGTCCCCCACAGATTATGACATCTAATGCAAAATGTATTTGTATAGCGCTTTGCAATGCTCAACGTGAAGTGATTATGCCAACTCCTCCAATTTCAGGGATTCATACAGACTAGAAGATGGAATAGATGAAATGCCTATATTTCAGAGGATTTCAAACTAAGGTCTAGGAGATTTCTAGGTTATCCACAAAAGGTTAACATCCTTAAAATGAATAGAACTAGAAATTAGTTACACAACAGCTGCAGTTGCAAGTCATTACCAAGCAACCTCCCAGTACCTTGACTGCCCTTCACCTCGGCCGGGGCCATTAAGTATCCTAATGCCACTCGTAGCTAGGGCCACTGGAATTATGCAGCAGAGGTGGGTCACATTATGTGGGAGGGTTGACTAAATTATGCAGAAAGAAAAGGGAAATCACCTGGTGTAATGTGACACAATTTTTGATAGGGTGGTATAGTCCCGTTATTTGCCAACTGTGTCCACTGGCGGGCTCGGAGTGGAGGAGGTCCATGCGGTAAGTTGTGAGGGGGTGACACCAATGGTTACCCGCACCGGGTGGCACCAACCCTAGTGACGCCACTGCACTGGTGCACTCATCAGGCGCTCTCTTTGGCTGAATAATTAAGAAGCCATTGAAGTCTGTTCTCCTGTCACTATAGTGAGTAGCACATTCTCTCTGTGACTTTGATTATGTAGCTCATACAGTCCAAGATTATTTAATTGAATGCACTTGGATGTGAAGTACGCATCTATTCATTGCAAAAAAGGGAGACTGAGTTGGTTCATCAAGGGTGTTGAGGAATGGGAATAGAATTGAAGATCATTCACTGCAATAAATTAGTTACAAATGTAGTTTTTGTTAAGGAAATTTGGAATAGGGATTTAATGACAGTGGTCATAACATATTAGTCCTACGGTTTTAACAATGTTTTTATAGCTATGTCTTTGAACTTTTATGTTAATTCCATAGGGCGTCATAAAGTGTGAGCCTTTTAATTGATATACTCCCATCCGATGGCCAAATTTAAAATCTATTTTATTCTATTTAACAATGATGCTATGGTTTTAACTGTCAGCAAACTTTGTTTGTAGAACATAATAAGGCATTCTATGTGTTGGAGAATACACAACTTTTTACTTTTGCACTTTGATGGTAATAATGACCAAATAAAGTTATTTGACTGACTGACAGTCAATAGACTTGAGTCAAAACATGGATGTTATAGATGATCTGTTTTAGGGAGGTATGTGACTGCGACTGTGTTTGCTTTTAATAAAACATTTTCCAGAGGTTATTAACTGAATCACTAATCCATTTTTATTGATCTTCTTGATTTCTTTCATTAGCACCCAAGGGCAGGAGGAGGGACATTTCTGAGGGCCCGGAAGAAGCTGATCAGCCAGCGCTGACCACCAGCGCTTCTGCCAACGGCTCTGCTGATCCCAGTTGGTCCTTTTATGATTGAGGTGGACGTCTTAGGGTAGAATCCTGGGGTATTGGAATGTTGGTGCTGTCTATCATTAAGATTCAGATGGCAATCCCAAGAAAGCTATTATTATAAATCAAAATCACCATGTATGTTTGTTGAGAATGATGTCCTTATCCTGCTTATGCCTAGTTCTAAAGGAGTTCAGTTTATGAGAGAGTGGCCATGGTCAACATAGACCACACCCACATCATCCCACCCCCAATGTAGTGTGCTGCATACTCGTTCGTTTCTAGTTACAGTATACCAGCAGTTTCCCATGACAGTGCAGCAAGGCTGGAAAAAAGTATGAGATCCCACAACCAACACCATATGTCTTTCATTGACCATTATTCCACACCTGGCTTGTCTAACTTTGTCTAACAATCAAATGCCCAGAGTGATATTTGGAAGATACTGACATGCTAACTAAGCTGTAGTGCTGCATTGCAGTTGCGTATCTGGCATCTAAATTATGTGTAATATTTTATTCTAGCCACACAGAACATCAGTGATGTCCACCCCAGTGCTGCTGCAGGAGGGGGTGAGTCAGTTGGAAGGGGAGAAGCATCACCAGGGACATAATCTCTTTCAATTACTATGCTCACTAGCTATTGCTATGGCATCAATTGTCATCATCAAAAATGTCTTATCTAAATCTCATCTAATCTAAGTTAACATCACCCCAGCTTTACCAGCCACAGCATTGGTTGAGTTATTGAGGCCTCTTCTATCTAAAGCTCAGCAAAATCTCACATAATGAGCTTTGATGTCTTGATGGAGACATGAAAGAATGGAAGGTAACTTAAAAGAAAAAATATGGTATAGGAGTTAAAGGGTGGGTGGGGGAAAGCGTGCACAGTGGATAAAGGGATGGATGGGTGAAAGGAAAGTTTGAAGAAAGGACTGGAAATTTGGTGAAAGACTGAATGGGAGAAAGTAAAGCTTAATCATGGTGGCTATGGATGAATGGGAATGAAAGGGTAAATGAATATTTGCATAGTTTGGAGGAATAAGCAAGGCAGCTCTTCTCATGAGGAGCTATGGTTCAAAGTGAGGGTTATTTATTTTTATTCTTTGTTCTACTCCCTTTGACTTGCAGTATTTGTTAAGTGATCCAGATCAGTCCTATCTATCCCTCATCATCCCTCTTTGTGACTGCAGTGTTGGCTGTGTAATGTACATCTGCTTCCATTAATGTGCATTTACAATGTTTTCAATGCATTACAAACTGAACACACAAGGTGTGTTGTCCCTTCACCCACTTTATCTAAGTTGGAAAATCCATTCTTGGCATGTGCCACATATAATGTCATGTGATTCCAACATATATTTCATGGTGTCCCATAACAGGTTTAATTTACACTTGTCATGTTTTTCTCCTCTGAATTGTACTTGACTGAATAAGCCAAAGTAGATGAATCGATGATCAGTGTAGTAGCCTTCTATTACAAAAAATACAAAAAGGTCTGCCCTACCTGTCTAAGCCCTCTACCTTACCCCCTGACGTAGACACAATTAAGTTTCCTTTCCTTGGTTACTGTCCAGCAAATTAATTTGTAGGAAGTACATGGTGGTGGGTGAGTCCACAGAGAAAAGTGGTAGTAAGTGCATGATTTGATGTCAAATTTGAAGTGTAGGATACACAGTGACAAATGGGCCAAATAAAATCTATATAGCCCGTTCCTTTACCTGTAATGCAGCCCATTAGATTCATTTTCCTCAACATCCACTTATGTCAGACAGGATAATATGTTAATGTCCATAATTCATACATGAGGTGTGTGGTGTAGTATATTATTTAATATTCATCTGTCGTTTTTGAGACAGGGTAGAAAGAAAAATGCATTTGGCGAAAAGCTGGGTCATTGGATTAAAAAAAGATACATTATGCTACAGCTCATGACAGTAGCAAACTAGCTGAGGTACTGGCTAGCAATGAGCTTGACTTCATTATTTTAGCACCACACCCAATTTTTATATTCCATATATTTGCATTATGCCTTTGTCAATAATGAGAAGTCACTTATATTTCAACTCAGTGTCTGACTCTGTTTATAGTTACTTGAAAAGCCTTTAGAAGAAAATAACTAATCAAATAACTGTTTTTTTTATCCTGCTATGTTATTCTCTGCCTGTTAATACTTTTCTGCCACACAGTCAGTGCTTTTTTATGTTTGGCAACATGTGTGGGTGAAACATAAAATTGGCCTTGGGACTCTCCTGGTCCTAATAACATAAAATACATTCCAATGTCCCTTGGGAACCAGCAATGTATTGCTAGTGTGCCACCCAGTAATTTAAAACAATTATTTGCACAGAACATTATTTACAAGTTGTCTTTTTTGTTTTTCTCAATATGGCTGCTTCTGCTTGTCCAGCAGCACCACTCAACATGCAGGAAATAGTGGCCCATTTGTGGAGGGAGAGGCTGGAGCATATCCGGCTGGAATACTGGCAGCTGGTGGTCCTGGAAGAGGACAAGGATGAAATTAACGCACACAGCAGTGTCTCAGGGCATTTGGTCCCCCTCAGCCTCCAGGCTCCTGGCTATCTCATCGCTGCTGCCAGCCAACTGCTGCCACCCCCACCACACTGGCCGCAGGTCATTGCTGTGCGGCATCATGTAGTGGCTGGACACCATCGAGGGCTGGCTCACCCCGATGGAGCAGAGCAAGGACCAGTTCCGGGCGGACATCCATAATGCCCCCTTCAAGCCCTTTTTAAAAAAAACTTTTTGGGTGGGAAGGATTGTTTGTTGGGACTGGGTGCAGAGGATGGGAAGGGAGTGAAGACTGGAGAGACTTTTTCGTGGACATTTTGAGTTTTGGTGTTTGGGTCAGTTTTGTTTAGGGAGACGGGTGGACATGTTGTTTCGGTGGAGAGGGTGAGTTTCTTTGTAAATAAATAAAGGGGAAACCTATTCTATTCAATCTAAATTAATGCCTGAAGCAGATACTTTGATCTTTACTTTGTACTGCTGCCTTCAAGTAGTTTTATGATGCCTGGGTATGTGCTCCGAACTTAATAGAGAGTGTAGCACTTAGTTATAGAGTCTAGACTTATACTTCTCTAACTATCTTGACTATTATGGGGACTGCTGCCATGATGACCCAAATTGTGCACAACTATCTAGTAGCAGTTAATTTATTTCCAACTAAGATAAGATTGCCCACCCCTCAGCCCCAAACATTGCAAATCAGTCATCTCAGGCAAGTTCCCACATTACATTTCGGCACCCACCCTCGCTGCCACCTCATAAATTATCAATCATCAATCATCAGTCACTCACCGCTGCAATAGTTGAAGTTACCTATTCTAATCTAAGCATGGGTTGTTTAGGTATTAGGTATTCAATCATCCTTGATGTAGGCAACACTTTTGAATTAGGTATTGGCAGGCAGTCTTGTAGATAATACATTATTTGATGGGGCAACTCTTCTAGTGCTAAGTAATGCAAAAAGGGGGTAGGCTTTAGGCAATGGACATGCAAGAGGGGCAGACATTGTTCCCAATGTCATGAAGGGACTGTGGAGTCGTCTTCAATGCACACTGGCTCAACTGCCATCCAGCAATATATTTATTTTGGTATTTTCAAAGAAAAATAAGTTTAACAAGAAAATATATAAAAGTTTTATGTGGGCACTGACAAACTTAGTCCGGGATGTAGAGTTCTTCCTCAAACTCCGGAGGTTCAACCTGAAGCTGGTCAGCTAATACATTTGATTCATTGTTTGACCAATCACCCTCCTCCTTCTGTGGTGCTGTTTCCTGAGCGATGTAATAGTGTGATATAAAATGTTGGTGCATTTTGATCATAGTCAATCTCTCCACATTTTGAGGTGAAAAACTGTTCCTTCTTAGTGTGCAACCGCTCCAGCTGCACTGAGCACACATTCAGCAGACACACTGGCCCCAAGACAAGCAAGATACTTTATAGCCTGCCTGCTGAGCTCTGATCATGGGCCCATCTTCTAATACAAATATATCACTGAATTTTATCCACTTAGACCTCTTCTTTTGGATCATCCAGACACTCCAGGAAGAGACCTATGGATGGTCATTGGTTGCTCAACCTGTTTTGCCATTACCTCTGCACTGGACTTGAACCCAGCCAATTGAAACCAATACAGTGGGGAGTTTGGGCCCAGTCCTTCTGTTGTTGCCGTTGTTCTGGATGATGGTGTTGTTGTGCTGTGAGACATGATTGCCCTCTCTGGAAGTTGAAGGCAGTACCATAGAAGTGCGGGGTGGGACTCGAAGTTCCAGCTGTCCTGCTTCAAAGTCTCTGGCTTGCACTAAAATGTACTTTTTGTCTTTTTAAAATATCCCCTTCAGAAAACGGAATGAAACTGGGTAGAATGTTTTGTACCGTGGATCAAGTGGTGTGGCAGAGTTACACTCTTTGAACTTGATGATGTCATGTTGCAGCCTTATATTAGAAGCCAAGCAAAGGACTAAGGTATCAACCAAGGCAAGAGCCTTCTGTGTTGTCATTCACACCTGCGGGGGTGAACCTTTCAGACACCTTCTTTACCTAGCCTTGTAGAAGATGCAACAGCAGGATAGCATGGCCCATCATACTGTCCTCGTTGCTAACTTCCCATGTGAAAAGCTAAAAAGCGAGTATCATCTGAGTCAGGCATTTGACTAGGCCCCATTTGTCTGTACCCATGGTCATAGCTTTCCCAACTGCATCCCCTCCTCTTTGAATGACATAGTCATTGATCTGTTTGTACTGCTCAAATAAACGTTTCAATATGTAAAAGGTGGAGTTACAACGTGTTGGCACCTTCTGTATCAGGACTTTAGCTGGTGCTCTATTATTACACTGAATAATCTGCACCTGCTTCCGGGCTTTAATAGAATGGCTGAAATGAGTTCAGATTCTACTTCAGTTTCATTTTGATCCACATAGACCTCTTCCTTTGGATCATCTGGACACTCCAGGAACATCCTGTGGATGGTCATTGGTGTTGCCACTTGCTCAACCTGCTTTACCATCACCGCTGCACTTGACTTGAGCCCAGCCAATTGAAACCACTACAATGGGGAGTTTGGGCCCAGTCCTTCTGTTGCTGTTGTTGTTGGTGTTCTGGTTGATGGTGTTGTTGTGCTGTGAGACAAAACTTCCCTCTCTGGAAGTTGAAGACAGTATCCTAGAAGTACGGGGTTGGACTCGAGGTTCCAGCTATCCTACTTCCAAGCCTTTGGCTTGCTCCACAATCCACCCCTTGTACTTTAAAACATCCCCTTCAGAAAAAGGAATGGAACTACACAGCATGTTTTGTACCATGGATCAAGTAGTGTGGCAGAGATACACTCTTTGGACTTGATGATGTCATGTTACAGCCTTATATTAGAAGCCAAGCAAAGGACTAAGGTCTCAACCAAGGCATGAGCTTTCTGTGTTGTGATTCACTTGTGCGAGGTCCAACGTTTCAGACACCTTCTTTACCTGGCCTTGTAGGAGATGCAACAGCAGGATAGCAAGGCCTACCATACTGTCCTCCTCGCTAACTTTCCTTGTGAAAACCTAAAAAATGAGTATCATCTGAGTCAGGCATTTGACTAGGCCCCATTTGTCCGTATCCATGGTCATAGCTTTCCCAACTGCATCCCCTCCTCTTTGCTCCTCTTTGAATGACATAATCATTGATCTGTTTGTACTGCTGAAATAGACGTTGCTACATGTAAATGGTGGAGTTCCAACGTGTTGGCACCTTCTGTATCCGGACTTGTATAGGACTGGTGCTCTATTATTACACTGAATAATCTGCAACTGCTGCTTCCGGGCTTCAATAGAATGGGTGAAATGAGTTTGGATTCTTCTTCAGTTGATCAGAATGCTGCTGACTATGTCTTCCTTTTTGAGGAAGTCTGGCAGCACCAGGTTGATCCAATCAGCCATACACAGTACCCTACAATAGCCTCCGTCTGACATGGCCTCGACTATGTCACTGCCATTGTTGGTGGAAACAAATCAAATTCTAAGATCTTTGGGTCACAGCCATTCACACACCTTGCTGGTAGATTCTTCCAAGAGGTTTACAGCTGTATATGATTTCTCCATCATCACAACAATGGCTACTGTTGCATGCCGCCAAGCGCTCTTAAAACTTTCTTCAAGGCTGAGACTTAAAGATATCTTTTGCATTATCCCTACAAAAGAGATCCAGTATGCATTGATGCACATGTAAGCAGTCACCTGACAAATGGTCCACATGTCTGTCGTCAGGTGTATGATGTGAACAACACTTTGCTGTCTCGTCCAACCACTGCAGCATATCGTGATGCAGTGCTGGAACAGCCAATCTGGCAAAATATGTTCTACTTGGTACCTTCCTTTTTGGGCAGATGGCTGCCACAAATTCTAAGAATCCCATTCCTTCCACAAAAAAGGAAGAGCTCCAGTGCTAACATTTCTGTGAGCTTCCCATTTTACAAATGTGTGGTTGGGTGGTTTCTCTGGTAGGACCAATCCTGCCTAAATATGCCCATAATAGTAGTCTGGATTTTCATATTTTATTAGGTCACTGACACAGGCATCTTTTGAGAAGTAGAAACTAGTGGTAGACTCAATGTGACTGGTGGTGGTGGGGCAGACACTGTATCCTGTGGTGCCTCCATCTCTGTCTGAGTCTTCTTGTGCCATTGTAAAGTCGGTGAGGTGGATGAATCTGCTGTTGCATGGCTGGAGACAGGGTTTCTTTGCATGAAGATGTCACCCTCTTCTGCCTCATCATCTCCTCCTACTATGATTGGCCTTGTAGATGATGTTCCCCTGCTCTTCCCACCACCACAACCACATACAGCAATTTTTTAAGGTGTTCCTCCCACTTGATTGTGTGGTGTTTTTTGATGTGGGTCATTTGGCCTCCAGTACCATAATATATACTAGGCTCGACAAACATTTTTGGGGCAAATGGTTCCTAGTGCAATGTGCTCCCTCTCTTTGGTAACAGTAAAATCGTCCCAAACTGAGGAGCAGTACTTTCTTACTGTGCCACTGCAACTGTCTTAAGAAGAACTGGGGGTAGGTGGTCAAGTCATTGATTGACTCTCTGCTTCTCCTGAGGCAGGGGTTGGCTGGGGCTTTGCAAATATGGGAGCTGGTAGCGGAGCTACATGTTCCACATGCCTCAGAGCAGTTGAATAGCAATATCAGATTCCTTGGTGTCACCTTCCACCATGACTTTTTTGTCATCATCATCTTCCTCTTCATCCCCTTCCATAAGTCTAAGTCTTCCTGGAACTTTTCTCTTCCCCTGCCTCTCCTGTTGTTTCCTCATCTCTGTCGAGGTCCACTCCATGTCCCTACATCATCATCAGAAGTGGTGCTTGGAGAAGATGGTGCAGTAGTACACTTCCTTTTCCTTGTTGGATATCTGGGAGCCAGCGATTGTAAAAGAGGAGGGAGAACTTCTTGCTCGGAAGGTTTAAAAACCTCCTGTTTTGCTCCAAAATCAGACAAAAGTACTATTGCTGGCTGTGGCTGCTGTCCACTTTGCTGTGTTTCCTGAAATGATTGTGTACTACCTTGCGAAAGGGACAAATCCAATTCAACATCACTACTCATCGGCGTCTACATGATTTTTATTATTTACTAAGTTTTGTATATTCATCGTATCATTAAACATTGGTTCAAAAATTACGGTAGATTGACAGTCTGTCTTCATGTTTGACAGTTTGTCTACATGATTAATTAGGGTAAAAGTACGATTTACTCAAGGTAGGCTATGTTCTTAATAAACAACCGTGATTAATGTGAGCCAAATCTCCGGCTTAAAAGGTTTGTTAGTTACTGCAGTTAAAGGGCTGGTGTCTACGAGATAGACACTAAAAATTATAAAGGAGTAGTCTCCGATTTAAATTCAAGTATTCAAATTCATTAGTCCTTTTTATTATTTATTATTTACTAAGTTTTGTATATTCATCGTATCACTAAACATTGATTCAAAAATGACGGTAGATTGATAGTCTGTCTTCATGTTTGACAGTCTGTCTACATGATTAATTAGGGTAAAAGTACGATCTACTCAAGGCAGGCTATGTTCTAAATAAATAACCATGCGATGAATTATATATACTCATTATTATTTTGCCATTGATGGCTTTTTTCAGTACATAACCATTTTTAATTAGATACAAAATTTTCAGATGTGATCTTATGTCGAGGTCTTATAAATAGTCTGTTTTTCCATTCCAACAGTCTATTTACGTTATCTATTAAAGTCCAAGGACGACCGTCTGTAGTGAGGTTACGCTCTAGTTGTTATCAATGAATGATCACGTGATCATTTGGACGCGTTTACCATAGAGTATATAATCCTTTGTAGAACAAACCAGCCGTTTTCCATATCCATACTCGCAGATTATCATTGCTCCGTGAGATGATAGAAGATATTCAGGAATCACATCAGGTATATAAAACTAGGATTAATTGTTGTTAGAAATCCTTTACTAAATGGACCTTGGTTTTCATCTAAAGGTCATGAATTTAATGTGTTAATCCATCCCCATAGATTACCTTGAAGTAGTAGAGTCGGGTAAAACGAGCGGGTTCAAACTGAAAACGCTGATGGTCAAAAACGTAGACGGTTATGGTATGAAGGTGCTATCTTCGAAACCGGAAAATAGTGTCAGGTAAAAAAATAAATATATTTGAATATTTTCTGATTGTATCCTCTTGCATTCACAGTTCAGTAAAACGACTATTGTTCATAAAGTATTGCTTAGCTCTGGATATATAAGGACATTTATTTTTCTGTAATGAATACTATATACGTTCACTTAAAAGACAGAAACATGTTTTGGGGTGTTCTTTCATGGAGTTGCTTACAACACATTTAATGTGACAATTATAAGATATATATAGAATTCAGAATTCATTGATCTTTATTTCAGCAGTTTTATAGCCATAAAAGGTATTCACGGAGTACAAACAAGATACATTAATTATAAAAGAACATGATATTAGGTTAAAAAATAGCATTACCTACAATGCAGGAGCAGATAAATATTGGAAATGCACCATACAAATTATTGCACAAAGGCCCACAAATTACAGTCTATAGATCTAATAATCTGTAAAAGTCAATTTACCATTTGAACATATAGGTACTTTTTATGCAGGAGTTGTTAAGAGCCTACGCTTGTGCCACATGGCTGCCAGAGATTTTGCTGCAGCAAATACACTAAAACCGGATAACTCTGTTTTAAATATTCTGTAGGCCTGCATGCAATTAGTAAATCCCAAATTATTGCAGACAGGTATAATCCAATGCTTTCTACGCTTTTGATAAGCTGGACAGAAAAACAGTAAGTGCAAATCATTTTCAGACTCACAATTGCAACCAGGGCACTTTTTTAGTGTGGATGGCAACCATTTACTGGTAAGGGCTCTGATTGGTAAGGTGCCATATCTCCATTGTAGAAATAATTTTCTAGTTAAAATTGGAAAAGTGTAATCAAAGACATGTTCAAAATGATAAGAGTCTTTAACTTTTAACCCCTTCGATGCTCATGACGGAACGGTTCCGTCATGAGCATCGGTCGAGCTGTGCTTATGACGGAACCGTTCCGTCATGACCACGCCCTTTTTCATTAGGGCTCAGCACCGGGGGGAATTGGGGCCGCACGGAAGAGGTTAAAAAGGATTCTGTTAGGGTGCCGATCTGTGGGTTGTGTAAAGCAGCAGATAGTTTGCTGTCATAGAATAGTCTGGCCAAATGCTTGCAAGAAGTAACATTACAGGCAGTTTCAGGGTCAGACCACAGAAGTGGTATTCCCAACCTCCCACATTCTTTCTTGATGTACATAAGCCAGAGTATTTTCCCTAGATTTGGTAGGCTTAGGATTTCCTGGAGTTCCTGCCTATAGTTATGTAGCTCAGGTGTTGTCCACAATCTCCGCCAGAATCTTAATGGTTTAAGGCCCAATTCCTCGTCTATCGATTTGATAGCCAAGTCAAGCCGCAAGGGTAGAAGAGGAGTGCTTGGCAGCAGCGCCAACAGTTGTCTTAGGAATTTGTTCTCAGTGATGGTGATCTCTGGTCTGCATGAGTAGCCCCAGAGTTCACCGCCATAGATAACCGCCCCCCTTGCCTGCATTTTATATATCTCCAAGGGTGGGCCGATGGGTTTATAGATAGATGTGTTAGAGAGCTTCAAAATTCCCCGAGTAAGTTGGGCCAGTTTAAGCTGAGATTTGATTTGTTGGGGTTCCCAGGTCATGTTCTCATTCATGGTTACCCCTAAACACTCAAAAATTTGGACCCGCTCTAGTCTTGTGGAGCCTATACTGAGGGTAGGGCGAGTGGTTGCCGGGGGATTGAAAATCATGAATGTAGCTTTTAAAGCATTTATTTCCAAACCCCGCTCCACACAAAATGCCTCAAATCCATCCATCACTCGTTGGATTCCCATTGGCGACTTTGAAAGCAGAAGGGTGTTGGCTGCGAACATGATCGCAGGCACCCTTCTGCCGGCCAGCCTCGGTGCGTCAATATTTTGTACACCATTTAGATGGGCGATTACCCCGTTGACGTAGAGGCAAAACAGGGTGGGTGCCAGAACGCACCCCTGCCTTACCCCCCTGTCAACGGGGAATCTGGAGGACAACAATCCGTTCTTCCCATACCTCACCCGTGCATAATTCTTCTCGTGGAGCCTCATCAGAATGTTCAGGAGTAGGGGTGGAATGCCAGCTCAAGAAGTACAGACCAGAGTTTGCCTCGTGGGACCAGGTCGAAGGCAGCGCGCAAATCTACGAAGACCGTATATAGCAAGCCACTCTCTAGGATGTATGACAATACAACGCACACTTTTACAACGCATACCTTTACAACGCATACCTTTACAACGCAACATCCATTACAACGCATTCCATTACAACGCATGCCATTACAACAACATTTTGAAAACTACATTTACAACGCATTCCATTACAACGCATAATACCTTTACAACGCATACCATTACAACGCATAACATTACATTGCATGTTTTGGTAAGTATTGGATAGTGTAGGGGTAGAATTACTATTCCAACTCCAGGGGGTGCAACAGTATGGTAAGTGTTGGATGGTAATGTTATGCGTTGTAATGGTATGCGTTGTAATGACTGAGTTGTAATGACATGCGTTGTAGTGGTGTGCGTTGTAGTGTCATGGTTGTAATGGTTGCGTTGTAAATGCATGCGTTGTAATGGTTGTTGCGTTGTAAAAGTTTTGTTGTAATGGTAGTGCGCTGTAAAAGTTGCGTTGTAAAGGTTGTTTCCCACCCTCTATCCTGACAGTTTTCCAAAATAATAAATTCAGGTGGAAAATTTGATCCATGGTGGATGTATTTTTCTAAACCCCGCCTGGAAGGGACTCAAGATTGAATGATCATCTATCCAGTCTTGTATCCGCCCCAAGATCAACCTCGCAAAAATCTTCTGCGGTACATCAATGAGGCTAATAGGCCTGTAGTTGGCTGGGAGCAGAGGGGAGCCCTTCTTAAATATGGGGACAATCTCTGCACCCAGCCAAGTACAGGGTACCGCCATTCCTCTCAATATTGCATTAAAGATAGTTGCCAAGTATGGAGCCCAGATTACCGGTTCGTGCTTAAAGAGGTCACCCGGGAGTTTATCCAACCCTGGGGCTTTACCAGCCGCAAGTTTGGATATTGCGGTGCAGACCTCCTCCGTGGTGAACTCAATCAGCTCAAACTGCCCGATGGAGTCTGGGCTCGTCCCCCTTTTATCCCAGCTATCTCGCCATTCTCCACTGCATACAGGGCCTATATTAGGTTCTACTGCCGGAATGGGTTCGCCGGACCCTGTATTCACAATTAACCAGAATTTGCTTGGATCTCTGGTCGCCAGGGAGGTAGTTAAATTGACCCACCTATCTTGATCCCATTCTAATTTAGCAGAGTTGGTTATGCGCTTATACTCTAATCTCCTGGCTTGGATTTGTATCTTGTTAATATTTTGCTTCAGAGCCAAAAGTAGCTCCGCTTTTGCCTTTCTACAAGCGACATTGTACCAAGATGTTCTATTACCCCTTGCGATCCTCTTGGTCACGCGGGGTTTGAATATCTCAGCCAATGAGCTTGTTAAGTCCCCATGAAGGGCCAGAAGCTTATTGTGCCAATCTGGGGAATGAGATTGCGTGATTAAGGCACCAACATCTTCCAATACTGGCACAACCCGTGCGTATAATTTGCTAACTGGATGGTTACTAAGGTATCCCACCTGACTGTACGTCTATCGTTTGATAGAGTCATCCTCGTATCATGGTCATCAGAGCCATTATGTATGTCCTTTCCAACTCCCGGAAGAGACAATTCCAAGACCAGCGCATTGTGGTCACTCTCCACTCTTGCACTAACCCAAAAGTCGATAACTTTGGGCCACAGACTAGTCTTTACCAGTATATAGTCCAACCGCGACTCCTGGCCAGGCCTGTTGAATGTGCACCTTGGTGGGATGTCAGACTGCACAAGGCCATTGCAGGCCCTGATCGAATGGTTAAGTGTAAGTGCCGTGATTTGGACAGCCAGAGGCGTCCATGGCCTTGGGGAAGGGGCTGCAATGACTGGTATTAGCCAATAATCATCCTTTTCCAATAGTGCCCCATCCCTCAAACCAGCCAGCGGCTCAAAGTGGCAATTCAGGTCACCCCCAACCACGAGCGGAGTATCACTAGGGATTGTATTTAAAAATAAAGACATTTCCTCATTCGCTCTTGACTCACTAGTGATGTTGACAGGTCTAGAATATATACGTTAACCAACACTAATTTAAAAGCATTGGGCCACTCAAGAACCACACATTGCACATCATCTGACTTGGTATTCACTCACTTTGCCTTGCATCCCAAATGGGAGCCCACCCAAATGGTAAGGCCCCCTGACGGGCGCCCCTTCCCCCCCCCTCATCGTGCCGGTACATTAAATGAAAGAAAACCACTACGTGATTGGTCCTCCCTAGCCCAAGTCTCCTGAAAGAGACATACATCATTCTTGTCTATAAACAAGCCCCAATCTGGACAGGCCATTTTATTAGGCAAGCCTGCCAGATTCCATGACAATATCAGCAATGATCCAGGGTTGACATTGCAAGTGGAGATATAAGATATATATATTTACAATAATATCGGCTACGTTAGCAGTTTGTAAAAACACAGAGAGAAAGAAATGACTGTACATACCGTAGAATATACAAACTATGGTTTGTCTCTTCTTAGTAATAATGTCACTGGTTAGTATTAATTTTCTTTATCAACTTACCTTTGTTGCATTGTACAGGTGACGAGTACATCTGTTTACACATGTTAAGGGACTCGATGTGTGGCCAATTGAGGTGTTTTTTCCATTACATTACATGTTGCATGATCTGCCACTGTAGTCTAGATTGGGTCTTGAACCTCCCCATTTTCAAGAAAATGGTATTTGCTCTGGCAGTTACAATACTGCCAGGCAATAATGCTAGCAGAGTTTTAATCACAGAGGAGAAAACATTCAGTGCCAGAGTTCTTTTTCACGCAATTATTGCGTTAGAAATGTGCCTTGAGGGCCATGTAGAGCTAGCTATCCCAGTGTGGAAAAATAGAGTGATTCAAATAATGGCATCATGTTTGTCGGAGAAAATTAGGTTCCTCATTAAATATGCATCAAGGACTTTATGTGTGCTGAGACTTACGGCCACATGCGATAGATTTTACTTGGACTCTGGGCAATACGAGGAAAGCAAAGATATTGGATGGATTTTATATGAACCCTCCCTCATATCTTAAATGAAGAAAGGCAGAATTTGGGATGGGGGATGCAGTTTGTTGCGGAGTTCTCCTTGACGTAGATCCAGATTAGCTCAAATGCAAGAACATATGGATTGATATATTAAACCCTCAGAGTACATACCAACCTTGTGCACTACACATAACAAAAAGAGTTAGGAAAATCATGAGTATATTGCAATATTGAATAGAAAAAAGTACACAGAATAGAAACAAAAAACATTTTTTATTAGAGCACAATTATTTCCCACATGGACTGGTCCAGTTTGCTTATAGCTAGATAAATTGCATTTGTAGAAATTAGATATAGAAGCAGCTTACCTAACATCAAACCAGAAATCAGCCTGCACTGGCATCCCCCATGCTTTGTACCAAGGCTAGGTCTAAAATCAATTCTAAATGTCTTTGAACATTACTGCCAGATCAGTCCTTTCTACCAGAAAACAAATCATGGTGTCCTATTTCTATCAGTTTTCACAGGCATGAGAGAAGAGGTTATTTTGTCACCATGAAGTGTCGTCTAAGCAGTAGCATGAGAAAATATACAAGAAATACTATTATATAAGCGTGTGGTGGTGAGCCTCAGCAAGGCCTACTAGTGCAAGGGGTTTGCATTTCTCTGCAGAAGTCCTCAGACCAATAGAATAGAAGTTGGCACAGAAATTGGAATAGAAAATACAAAGTTTATTAACCTCATTAACCTCATGAGGAAGAACTACATTCACACAACACCCTTCGCCAATGTATGAAGCAGCACACTGAATGGAAGGAGCTTGGTCCTTTTATACCCACACAGGGGCTCAAAAGAAGGCGGTACAAGTTAAAGAAGTAGGTTTTAGGCACATATAAGGTCATACAGAAAATGCACAGTCAACAAGTGGGAGGAGCTAACAGTTACTAATTCTGGTGAACACGTCCTGACATTTACAGACTAACAGCAGCTGCATGCACAGCTGCAAGCTAAACTGAGCATGTGCAAAGTGGAAGAGGCTAAATATAACCTGTCTCCAGGCAGATTTCAAAAGCAGACAACAGCAAGGTAGGACAGAGCACATGGCATACACGTGGTAGCACATGGTAAACAAAATGGCTGCCAGAAATACAAAATGGATTCCACAAAACGGACAAGATAGTCTCTAAATACAGGATGGCTACTGCTAATGCTAACCCAATCACTGCCAAATTACAACACACGGACCTATTACAATGGACTCATACATTTTACTGTTAGAGAAACAATAAAAGGCATCACTAATACACACATGTAACAAATAGGTAGAACATGTGAACTAATGTAACTGCAATTAATAATACATAAGGATAACATTGTGAAAGCATATATGGCATTATGCAAAGCAAAAGTTATATTTCAAATGTAGGAGGCCATAAGCTACACGTCAAAAGTCACTCAGGTTTGCCAAAATAGAAAACATTATGTGCACCCAATAGGCTTCTTCATTATATAAAATTACTATATTCAGAAAATAACATGTGGGTCTCATTGTGTAATTTACCTGTCTGTGGTGTCAGTGCATGCTGGCTGCGTTAGGAAAGCAGCAGTGAAATATCACCTTGAAGATATCGCAAAGTTAGATAGTGTTGGGGCATCTTGAGAAGATAGGTATGAAAATGCCATCTAATAACACTCTCACACTCGCACACTCTATTACTTACATTCTCCTATCAAACTGTTGCACTTAAATTTAGCACATGAAAGTAAATATAATGTAGAAAAGATGGGCCTTTTCAAAAAGCATTTTTAGGTTAGTAAGTAGTAGCAGGTGTGGCCGGTGCAGGTAAGTGTGGTGAGCTATGGGTGCGGGCAGGGCCGGGGGGAAGCCGACAGATGACAGAATAGGGAAAATAAAATAAAAACATGCATAAAACTGCTTATCTGGTTTTATTGATTTTTTTAATTTTATTTTACTTTCCCTATTCAGTCATCTGTCGACTGCTCCACTGCTCTTACCTGCACCAGCCTCGCCTGAGTAGTAGTCCAGTAGTACATTTTCCCAAACTTACAAATGCTATTCAAAAACCTCTAACCAGAAAGCTTTGCCTTGCCTATCAGATCTGTACAAAGATTTCCACAACGAGTGCAAAGATCTCCCCACACATAGGCCTCCTTTTTAGGTGTAAATCTGAGCAGGACAAAAGGAAATGTTTTCAAAATGGGAATATTTAATGCAAACTGGGTGGGTTTGGAAAAATTTAAGTTGAAGAGGAAAAATGACAAATTCTAAAACATAAACCTTAAACGCGTAACATGGTTGATATTTACAAATGTTTCACCAAATGCAGTACATCAGTACCCCTGCCAAAATAGACTCACATTTAATCTAGCTAAACCTTTAAGAATGTAAAGCACCACACTCAGCCAATCACTGGTACTGCTTTCACATTCTGGAGCACAGTTACGACTGTTTGGGGTGTGTTATGATTGTAGCAGCTAAAGAAGTGCAGTTTGAGAATACCAATGGGCTTATTCAATTGTGAGTGGGTGTATGGCCCTGCCTAAAACCCTCCCCAACCCCCTCCTTACTCCTTCCTTCGCTACTCCCTTTCAATGGTAAGTATTCTCCTATTTCTAGTCACTCATCTTGCCCTTCCACATTTACTATTACAAGGTATACCTATGTGTGCGAACTCGGGACAGAGATCTCCACACATGAAAGATAGGAGAGGTAGTGATTAGTCCTCCTCAAGTAGGTTTATGATTAGCATTTCGCAGTAGGTTATTAGTCCTATTGCAGTACTAGTAACATTATTACAAAATGCAATTTCTGAATAGGCCCCTAGGTAATTTGAGGCCAATTGACAAGGGTTTGTAAGATTACTTGACGTAAGGGTACTACAGAAATACTACATTACATACTCGAAAAGACCTTTGCGAATATGAATGTGGGCTTTTTTTTTTACTTGCCATCTTAGCTTTACATTCCTGCATTAACTTTCCAGTCAAAAGTGTTTTGGAGTGGAAAATGGTGGAGACAAGAACATTTAAAGTCTGTCATCCTTTGGCACTGGGAGCATTTTGAGAGCCTACAACCTCAGTTTAACATAATGTTATTTATTGAAGTGCGTCAGTTAACTTGGGAATAAAAACTTTGACAAAGCGGCCAAGAACCCAGCAGGCAAATGTACATATAGAAATAACGCGCTGAAAAGCAGAAAGATGCATAACAGTGTTAATTAGCAATTTCTCTTCAGTTCTGTGCGCACGTGTTGTAGCGCATATATTTAATGAGCATCAGTGTCTTTTGAAATGTTGATGTGGGTTACTAAAGTTATGGACAGAAAGGGGTCCCGGACATGAGAGAACAGTTTATCCAAAGTGAAAAAAAAATAAAAGGAAACTGAAAAAGGAAACGAATAAAGAAGCAGTGTTATTTTTTCACACAGCAACTATTTCAACCTTCTTATGGTTATATCATTCATAAGAAATTGTATACTTCATCACAATACATTGTGCCCACATAGAATAAAAAGAGGGGGGGAAAGTGACGTGAGGATTTCAGTGAACAGAAAGTGAAAATTGAACAAAAAGGCATTTATATACACCATCAGTCGGTAATCATATACACATCCATAAAATGATTTCCCTAATTCGGAGCCACATGAAATGCACTAGTCACTGTATAGTTACACAAAACCAAAAATTCTCCTAATTGGTTATGCAAATCCTGATTTATATTTTAGGAGTTGGTAAACGTAATGAGAAAAGTCGTGGAAGCAGTCAACGTTTCGACCCTGAGCATTTGTAGGGTAGTTTATAAGATATACCACTGATGAGGAATATCATACCACTATAAAAATGAATACAACAATAAAAACAGGAATGGCGCTTTGTGCAGTTGAAAACACCAAATGGGACACGATTTCTGAGCTTACAACTAATATAGTTCCATTACTGGCTTTCAGGTGACACATTTCATTTGCATTTCTCCAAGAAACTTTTACTTGTAATTTTCTAACAAAATAATGGATCATCGTGGCTTTGTGAATGTATTAGGACGTACTGTTCATTGGAAGACATATCGCTTGAAAGCAAAATATCCTTTTTTATATAAACCTTTTACGTTATGTTGTTTTTTCATTGTGAAAGTGAGATATTGTACAACGGGATATGTTTAAAAACGTGACAGAAATATAGAAAACACATTACCTCTTTCCATTTCCTTTCGGCGTTTAATTTTCTATTAAAATGTGTACATTTTTATTATTCCTGTTCTGCAAAAAAATCTATTGTTCAGACAAAAAAAGAAAGGCTTGTGAGGAGTGCTCTGGGACATTTAATAACAGAGATTGAAATGTACAGCGGAGAGAACAGCACAATGCAGTAATCCTGTGTGCTGCTGACAGCAACAACTGCTAGGAAACAGAGGAAATCAGAGCCTAAAAATCAAATTGTTGTAAAGTCTTAATAATATGTAATTACCAGTAAATGTTGCCTTCCATTTTGTCCTGGGTGCCAGCTGAGATGCGTTCTGCTTTCGGTTTGTTCCTCTGTCTGTGGTGAGCCTGTGGAAAGTTCGAGTTCGTAGTACTGCGTGTGATTTGGGACTTAATTAAAGAGTGAGTTGATGTATCCTGACACGTGGAAAAGTGTTTTCGTATTTTGAGTCCTTTAGTAACCCACATATTGTAAAAAACAGGGTTAAACCCAAAATGAGTCACTGGGACCTGGGTAAGCAATTGTTATGGACAGAAAGGGGTCCCGGACATGAGAGAACAGTTTATCCAAAGTGAAAAAAATTCAAAGGAAATTGAAAAAGGAAACGAATAAAGAAGCAGTGTTATTTATTCACACAGCAACTATTTCAACCTTCTTATGGTTATATCATTCATAAGAAATTGTATACTTCATCACAATACATTGTGCCCACATAGAATAAAAAGAGGGGGGGGGAAGTGACGTGAAGATTTCAGTGAACAGAAAGTGAAAATTGAACAAAAAGGCATTTATATACACCATCAGTCGGTAATCATATACACATCTATAAAATGATCTCCCTAATTTGGAGCCACATGAAATGCACTAGTCACTGTATAGTTACACAAAACCAAAAATTCTCCTAATTGGTTATGCAAATCCTTATTTATATTTTAGGAGTTGGTAAACTTAATGAGAACAGTCGTGGAAGCAGTCAACTTTTCGACCCTGAGCATTTGTAGGGTAGTTTATCCCTTACGGGGTGGGTCTTCATCAGGACAGAAGGGCGGTGGGCATGCCTCCTAGGGTACAGAAAATATAAGCTAAATCAGGAATAGGGTCGAAAGATCCCAAACAATTGCCATAGCACATTAAATGCTCGGCACATTCATTAAAAACCTACACTGAGCAAGGGCTGACAAAGTCAATAAGCACAATTACCTTAGTAAGGAGGGAGTGAATGGAAGGACATCGAGTCTGTCACACGTACTTCGTGATATTTCTAAACAGTTAGGAGAAAAACGGAATTAGGCTCAAAACAATTACCGGTATCGACTGTGAGGGATACACGGTAAAGATACGGTTTTTTACCTTACTCACAACGATCTATGTCCAATCTGATTTGGTAAGGTAGTATCTGAAAAAGAGGGAGGGAGACGAAGGACTCAGAATTACAGGATCCAAATCGTCATGTTAGATTATTAAGCGTGGGGTCATTGTTGGAATGAGCCTGGAATACCCTAAAGGGGCTTACCTTTCAATGATTTGAATCGGCAAATAATTTTGAAGACAAGCGAGATTTCGAAGCAATGGATGCCAGCCACTCGTGTAACCAGGAAGTAAGAGCAGAGGGGCGTTGTTACGTCTTTATGAGTGTGTAATCACAACTAAAAACGGACTAATTGATCAGTTACGAGGTTGTCAAGGACTCAACCAGTGACGTCCTGTAACCAGGGGGCAGGATTGTCATGATAGTTACGTTCCACAGAAAGGGTAAACATGCAGTTACACTCCCAATTATTATAAAGGACGAGCATTTTTAACAGCATCTTTTTTATACAGTCAGAAACCATTACTAAAATCCCACATCGTTTTTAAAGAAGACACATAACTCCGGGGCATAGCTAGCCAACATATCATTGTTCCCGCGATAAAAACACGGATGCTATTCAGGGGTAGATTTCCATAATGTGCCTGTACCTACCATACAAGGTGGTAAAAGGACACAGTTACTTAAGCTTCAAAGATGGCATTAGGAAAGAAATTAAAAGCATGTGAAAAACCCACATCGTCATGTACATGGATAGACTTACATAATGTGCCTGTACCTACCATACAAGGCGGTAAAAGGACACAATTGCTTTACCTCCAAGCACTAACATTTAACTCAGGGGCACAGCTAGCAACCATATCGTTGATACCGCGATAAAAACACAGATGCTGTTCAGGGTTAGATTTTCATAATGCGCCTGTACCTACCATACAAGGTGGTAGAAGGACACAGTTACTCAACCTTCAAAGATGGCATTAGGAAAGGAAACAAAGACATGTGAAAAGCCCACATCATCATGTTGTTATTGACTCATTCCAAACACGATTGTTGTTCATGGATCGACTTACATACTGTGCCCGTACCTACCATACAGGGCGGTAAAAGGACACATTTACTTTACTTCCAAGCATTGACATTTGGAAAAGACGTCAAGGGATAGTAATAGTACCATCAGGAGATTGGGCCAGAATTCACAGGGCAGCCAGTTGTACAAAACTACTCTCCGTCTCATTGAGACCATTGTGTACAGAGTCAAAAAATTCTATCCATTTCAGTTCCCTGACATTAAGGATAGGAGCAATGTTTCCTCCTCTCGGACCAAGCTTTACTTGTTCTAGTACAATCCACTTGAGACTTTCTGGAGGATGGTTCTCTTTTATGCAATGTTCCACCAGCGGTGCTCCAATCACTTTACACCTTACACGGCTGCAATGTTGTAAAAATCGCATTTTTACCCATTGTTGCGTCTGACCTACATAGATTAGGTCACAAGGGCAGACTATACAATAGATCACGTCTGTGGTGTTGCAGTTAGTGTGGGTTTTCAATTTTATGCGATGGTGTTTGAAAGAAAATTCCTTTGTTTGGATAGTGGAAGGACAAGCCTTACACCTTCCACACTTGAAATGGCCCAAGATGACCGGAAGATTCCACAGCGTAGTGATGGTTGGTGAAGGTGAACATTCCAAAAATGAACTGACCACATGGTCACGGATATTTTTAGCCTTCTTAAAGGAATGCAAAGGTAAGCTGTTATCACCAAGGTCCTCCGCGATTAATGTCCAGTGTTTATTTATAGCTTTCTTGATTTCATTGCTCTTAGTTGAGAAAGTTGTTACACATATCAAACGTTGGTCCATATCATTGTTGCGTTCATTAGGTTCTAGCAATGTCTCCATTGGATTGAACCACGCTCTCTTGCGGGCTCTTTTTGTCAGGCGTTTTGGATATCCACATTCAATCAGACGATCCATCAGGTTCTCTGACTGCTCCATGTAATCCTCCTTCTTGCTGCAGACACGTCGAATCCTTAAAAATTGTCCATAGGGCAAATTGTCCCTGAGACCCCTAGGATGGTGGCTGGAGTACTGGAGTAAAGAATTGCATTCGGCTGGTTTTCTAAAGAGGGTTGTGTGTATGGTGTCATCCTCGGCGATTATGGAGAGATCCAGAAAGTCTATTTTCATTTTGTCAAATTGGATGGTAAATTGGATGTCCTGGGATCTGTTATTCAGCCACGTGAAGAAATTATTATTTTGCATCTCCGTACCGGCCCAGACCAAGAGGATATCGTCAATGTAGCGCACCCATAGCTGAATATTTGACCTGAATGGATTAGAGTCATTAAGAATAAAAGTTTGTTCAAACGTGGACATGAAGATTATGGCTAAATCGGGCGCGTAGGCAGCCCCCATAGCAACTCCCTTTGTTTGCAGGTAGAAGCAGTTCTGGAAAACGAAGAAATTCCTCATCATAGCGATTTTGAGCAGCAGAATGATGAATGCAGTTGGAACACGCACCGGTGCCACACGTCTGTCCAGTGCCATAGTGGCTACCACCAGTGCTTCTTCTTGTGGGATACTAGTATAAAGCGACACAATGTCACAGGTGGCCAAGAGCTTGTTGTTGGAATTAAAGGGACGTCCGTCCATAATGTTAATTGCATGCGTAGTATCCCGCAGGTAAGTTTCGGTTTGTTCAGCCAGTGGATTCAGAAAGAAATCAATATACCGGCATAGCGGTTCCAAAATAGAACCACACCCTGATAGAATAGGTCACCCAGGTGGATTTTGCAGGTTTTTATGTACTTTGGGCAACGTATATATGGTAGGGATGCGGGGGTGTTTTTGGTTCAAATATTGATATTCCTGTTCAGAGAGGAAACCTTGTTCCAAACCATCCTTGGTGACCCTTAGGATTTCTGCTGCAAGCTCTTTGAATGGATCACCGGGTAGTTTTCTATAGCTGATACCATCATCCAAATGTCTCATGATCTCGTCCTTATAGTTCCTCACATCCTGGACAATGATCGCACCGCCTTTGTCAGCAGGCTTGACTATGACACTCCTATTCGCCTTAAGAGAAGATAGGGCTAGTTTCTCAGCTTTGCTGGTATTATACTTAATGTATTTCTTCTCACATAGAATCTTCTTCACATCCCGTAAGACTAGGCTCTCGTAGGCCAAAATCCTACTTGTCATTGCATAAGTAGGGGGGACAAAGGTAGATGGTGTTCGTAGGCCCGTGGTGGATACAACAGTTTGTGGGGGTTTATTTTTGAAAAAGTAGCGGAGTCTTATTTTCCTGAAAAAACTGTGCAATTCCGCAACCGTTGTAAAGACATTTGGTAAAGATGTAGGTACAAATGATAAACCTCGGCTGAGTACTTTCACCTCCTCATCCGTCAAAGTGTATGAAGAAATATTGATCACAGGGATGTTAGGTGTTTTTACCACCTGTAATTCTTTCTGCGGGTTGACCTCTCCCCGTGTTCCTCCTGCGGGAAGTGTACCTGCTTCACACCCCTCCCTCGTCCGCTGTCCCATGCTGCCTCCGCATTCGGTTGTCCCCTGCCAGTGCCTCTGTTCCAATTGTTGCCTCTGCCTCGTGGTGGTCTCCATCCACCCTGTCCTTTAAAAGGGGGGGGTTGGTATGTAGGACCGTATGAATCTTGGTACCCGTAAGCTCCAATTGGACCTGGCTGGTCAGAGTCTTCTCCGGAGCTATAGGATGAGTCTGAAAAAGTTGTAAAATTTAAATTAAGTAACTGTGTCCTTTTACCACCTTGTATGATAGGTACAGGCACATTATAGAAATCTACCCCTGAATAGCATCCATGTTTTTATCGCGGCAACAATGATATGTTGGCTAGCTATGCCCCGGAGTTATGTGTCTTCTTTAAAAACGATGTGGGATTTTAGTAATGGTTTCTGACTGTATAAAAAAGATGCTGTTAAAAATGCTCGTCCTTTATAATAATTGGGAGTGTAACTGCATGTTTACATCTTTACCAAATGTCTTTACAACGGTTGCGGAATTGCGGAATTGCACAGTTTTTTCAGGAAAATAAGACTCCGCTAATTTTTCAAAAATAAACCCCCACAAACTGTTGTATCCACCACGGGCCTACGAACACCATCTACCTTTTTCCCCCCTACTTATGCGATGACAAGTAGGATTTTGGCCTACGAGAGCCTAGTCGTACGGGATGTGAAGAAGATTCTATGTGAGAAGAAATACGTTAAGTATAATACCAGCAAAGCTGAGAAGCTAGCCCTATCTTCTCTTAAGGCGAATAGGAGTGTCATAGTCAAGCCTGCTGACAAAGGCGGTGCGATCATTGTCCAGGATGTGAGGAACTATAAGGACGAGATCATGAGACAGTTGGATGATGGTATCAGCTATAGAAAACTACCCGGTGATCCATCCAAAGAGCTTGCAGCAGAAATCCTAAGGGTCACCAAGGATGGTTTGGAACAAGGTTTCCTCTCTGAGCAGGAATATCAATATTTGAACCAAAAACACCCCCGCATCCCTACCATATATACGTTGCCCAAAGTACATAAAAACCTGCAAAATCCACCTGGGCGACCTATTCTATCAGGGTGTGGTTCTATTTTGGAACCGCTATGCCGGTATATTGATTTCTTTCTGAAGCCACTGGCTGAACAAACTGAAACTTACCTGCGGGATACTACGCATGCAATTAACATTATGGACAGACGTCCCTTTAATTCCAACAACGAGCTCTTGGCCACCTGTGACATTGTGTCGCTTTATACTAGTATCCCACAAGAAGAAGCACTGGTGGTAGCCACTATGGCACTGGACAGACGTGTGGCACCGGTGCGTGTTCCAACTGCATTCATCATTCTGCTGCTCAAAATCGCTATGATGAGGAATTTCTTCGTTTTCCAGAACTGCTTCTACCTGCAAACAAAGGGAGTTGCTATGGGGGCTGCCTACGCGCCCGATTTAGACATAATCTTCATGTCCACGTTTGAACAAACTTTTATTCTTAATGACTCTAATCCATTCAGGTCAAATATTCAGCTATGGGTGCGCTACATTGACGATATCCTCTTGGTCTGGGCCGGTACAGAGATGCAAATTAATAATTTCGTCACGTGGCTGAATAACAGATCCCAGGACATCCAATTTACCATCCAATTTGACAAAATGAAAATAGACTTTCTGGATCTCTCCATAATCGCCGAGGATGACACCATACACACAACCCTCTTTAGAAAACCAGCCGAACGCAATTCTTTACTCCAGTACTCCAGCCACCATCCTAGGGGTCTCAGGGACAATTTGCCCTATGGACAATTTTTAAGGATTCGACGTGTCTGCAGCAAGAAGGAGGATTACATGGAGCAGTCAGAGAACCTGATGGATCGTCTGATTGAACGTGGATATCCAAAACACCTGACAAAAAGAGCCCGCAAGAGAGCGTGGTTCAATCCAAGGGAGACATTGCTAGAACCTAATGAACGCAACAATGATATGGACCAACTTTGATATGTGTAACAACTTTCTCAACTAAGAGCAATGAAATCAAGAAAGCTATAAATAAACACTGGACATTAATCGCGGAGGACCTTGGTGATAACAGCTTACCTTTGCATTCCTTTAAGAAGGCTAAAAAAATCCGTGACCATGTGGTCAGTTCATTTTTGGAATGTTCACCTTCACCAACCATCACTACGCTGTGGAATCTTCCGGTCATCTTGGGCCATTTCAAGTGTGGAAGGTGTAAGGCTTGTCCTTCCACTATCCAAACAAAGGAATTTTCTTTCAAACACCATCGCATAAAATTGAAAACCCACACTAACTGCAACACCACAGACGTGATCTATTGTATAGTCTGCCCTTGTGACCTAATCTATGTAGGTCAGACGCAACAACGGGTAAAAATGCGATTTTTACAACATTGCAGCCGTGTAAGGTGTAAAGTGATTGGAGCACCGCTGGTGGAACATTGCATAAAAGAGAACCATCCTCCAGAAAGTCTCAAGTGGATTGTACTAGAACAAGTAAAGCTTGGTCCGAGAGGAGGCAACATTGCTCCTATCCTTAATGTCAGGGAACTGAAATGGATAGAATCTTTTGACTCTGTACACAATGGTCTCAATGAGACGGAGAGTAGTTTTGTACAACTGGCTGCCCTGTGAATTCTGGCCCAATCTCCTGATGGTACTATCACTATCCCTTGACCTCTTTTCCAAATGTCAATGCTTGGAAGTAAAGTAAATGTGTCCTTTTACCGCCCTGTATGGTAGGTACAGGCACAGTATGTAAGTCGATCCATGAACAACAATCGTGTTTGGAATGAGTCAATAACAACATGATGATGTGGGCTTTTCACATGTCTTTGTTTCCTTTCCTAATGCCATCTTTGAAGGTTGAGTAACTGTGTCCTTCTACCACCTTGTATGGTAGGTACAGGCGCATTATGAAAATCTAACCCTGAACAGCATCTGTGTTTTTATCGCGGTATCAACGATATGGTTGCTAGCTGTGCCCCTGAGTTAAATGTCAGTGCTTGGAGGTAAAGCAATTGTGTCCTTTTACCGCCTTGTATGGTAGGTACAGGCACATTATGTAAGTCTATCCATGTACATGACGATGTGGGTTTTTCACATGCTTTTAATTTCTTTCCTAATGCCATCTTTGAAGGTTAAGTAACTGTGTCCTTTTACCACCTTGTATGGTAGGTACAGGCACATTATGGAAATCTACCCCTGAATAGCATCCGTGTTTTTATCGCGGCAACAATGATATGTTGGCTAGCTATGCCCCGGAGTTATGTGTCTTCTTTAAAAATGATGTGGGATTTTAGTAATGGTTTCTGACTGTATTAAAAAGATGCTGTTAAAAATGCTCGTCCTTTATAATAATTGGGAGTGTAACTGGATGTTTACCCTTTCTGTGCAACGTAACTATCATGACAATCCTGCCCCCTGGTTACAGGACGTCACTGGTTGAGTCCTTGACAACCTCGTAACTGATCGATTAGTCCATTTTTAGTTGTGATTACACGCTCATAAAGACGTAACCACGCCCCTCTGCTCTTACTTCCTGGTTACATGAGTGGCTGGCATCCATTGCTTCGTAATCTCGCTTGTCTTCAAAATTATTTGCCGATTCAAATCATTGAAAGGTAAGCCCCTTTGGGGTATTCCAGGCTCATTCCAACAATGACCCCACGCTTAATAATCTAACATGATGATTTGGATCCTGTAATTCTGAGTCCTTCGTGTCCCTCCCTCTTTTTCAGATACTACCTTACCAAATCGGATTGGACATAGATCGTTGTGAGTAAGGTAAAAAAAGTATCTTTACCGTGTATCCCTCACAGTCGATACCGGTAATTGTTTTGAGCCTAATTCCGTTTTTCTCCTAACTGTTTAGAAATATCACGAAGTACGTGTGACGGACTCGATGTCCTTCCATTCACTCCCTCCTTACTAAGGTAATTGTGCTTATTGACTTTGTCAGCCCTTGCTCAGTGTAGGTTTTTAATGAATGTGCCGAGCATTTAATGTGCTACGGCAATTGTTTGGGATCTTTCGACCCTCTTCCTGATTTAGCTTATATTTTCTGTACCCTAGGAGGCATGCCCACCGCCCTTCTGTCCTGATGAAGACCCGCCCCGTAAGGGATAAACTACCCTACAAATTCTCAGGGTCGAAACGTTGACTGCTTCCACGACTGTTCTCATTACGTTTACCAACTCCTAAAATATAAATCAGGATTTGCATAACCAATTAGGAGAATTTTTGGTTTTGTGTAACTATACAGTGACTAGTGCATTTCACGTGGCTCCGAATTAGGGAGATCATTTTATGGATGTGTATATGATTACCGACTGATGGTGTATATAAATGCCTTTTTGTTCAATTTTCACTTTCTGTTCACTGAAATCTTCACGTCACTTTCCCCCCCTCTTTTTATTCTATGTGGGCACAATGTATTGTGATGAAGTATACAATTTCTTATGAATGATATAACCATAAGAAGGTTGAAATAGTTGCTGTGTGAATAAATAACACTGCTTCTTTATTCGTTTCCTTTTTCAATTTCCTTTAAATTTTTTTCACTTTGGATAAACTGTTCTCTCATGTCCGGGACCCCTTTCTGTCCATAACAATTGCTTACCCAGGTCCCAGTGACTCATTTTGGGTTTAACCCTGTTTTTTACAATATGTGGGTTACTAAAGGACTCAAAATACGAAAACACATTTCCACGTGTCAGGATGCATCAACTCACTCTTTAATTAAGTCCCTAATCACACGCAGTACTACGAACTCGAACTTTCCACAGGCTCACCACAGAAAGAGGAACAAACCGAAAGCAGAACGCATCTCAGCTGGCACCCAGGACAAAATGGAAGGCAACATTTACTGGTAATTACATATTATTAAGACTTTACAACAATTTGATTTTTAGGCTCTGATTTTCTCTGTTTCCTAGCAGTTGTTGCTGTCAGCAGCACACAGGATTACTGCATTGTGCTGTTCTCTCCGCTGTACATTTCAATCTCTGTTATTAAATGTCCCAGAGCACTCCTCACAAGCCTTTCTTTTTTTGTCTGAACAATAGATTTTTTTGCAGAACAGGAATAATAAAAATGTACACATTTTAATAGAAAACTAAATTGCCGAAAGGAAATGGAAAGAGGTAATGTGTTTTCTATATTTCTGTCACGTTTTTAAACATATCCCGTTGTACAATATCTCACTTTCACAATGAAAAAACAACATAACGTAAAAGGTTTATATAAAAAAGGATATTTTGCTTTCAAACGATATGTCTTCCAATGAACAGTACGTCCTAATACATTCACAAAGCCACGATGATCCATTATTTTGTTAGAAAATTACAAGTAAAATTTTCTTGAAGAAATGCAAATGAAATGTGTCACCTGAAAGCCAGTAATGGAACTATATTAGTTGTAAGCTTAGAAATCGTGTCCCATTTGGTGTTTTCAACTGCACAAAGCGCCATTCATGTTTTTATTGTTGTATTCATTTTTATAGTGGTATGATGTTCCTCATCAGTGGTATATCTTAAAAACGTAATTATATTGTGGGGCCTTATGAACAACTTATGGTTCGCATTTGACATACCACTTCATTGCATTTTTAAAATGTACAACTAAATATACTTTCAACATCCCCAGAAATAAGATAAAATAACTGTCACCTGGAATGTTGAATACTTGATACTTAGCAGTGTATCAGTTAATTGTAAAGGAATTCCAATTTAATTCATAGACTAAAGATCTAAAATATCAAAGCATTTAAATTACTTGAATGAATGGTATGTACTGCAACGCCATGTACTTTGTGTGATTGGTGGTACTGGTTCAGTACTTTTTGAGTTCTTGCATATCGAGTTCTCGAGTCACCTCACAAGCTGTTCCCTTTAGGAGAAGCTGTGTTGCCTTATAAGCCTCCAGTTGACACAATACACCATATTTGCCAGACGAGGCTATTAACCAGATAATTGCCTTCGGTGCTGCAAATGGCCTGGGAAGCAGTGGCATAAACACAGGCCACAACAGCCCCCTGATCTGTGAGGCCCCCAAGCTCTAGGGGGCCACCTCAGCAGATTACCCTGGCCGAGAGCTCCTGACTGAGTCTGGAGGGGGCCCCTTCATGTACCTTGCAGGGGGGCCCTCTCAAGTTTCTCTGCACCAGTGCTGGGAAGATTAGGGAAGAATGGCTGTTATTCCCATACAATGTTATGTTATGTTATGTTAATTTATTTCTTCTATAGCGCACGGCTACTCCGTGGAGCATCCCGGCGCTTTGGCGAAGAATATCAGCAGGTAAAAACAACCACACAACAGCAAAATGCAAACAAAAAAAGGAAAAGAGATCTATTTAGTATAAAGCCACGTTTTCAGGTCTTTCCTAAAAGCAAGAAGACTGGGAGCCTGTCTCAGGGATAATGGTAGATCGTTCCAAGCCTTTGGTGCTAGGTAGCGAAACGACCGACCTCCCATTCTTGCACGCCTAATTGCAGGAACTGTCATCATGGACAGGCAGGATGACCTCAGGGTCCTGCTAGGTAGATACCGGGAAAGACGTTTTCCAATATACTTGGGGCCTGTGCCGTGTAGAGCTTTAAAGGCCACAGTCAGGCTTTTGAAAATAATTCTCTTTGAGATAGGTAGCCAGTGTAGGGTGTTCAATAAAACAGTGGCACCTGCTCTTCTCGGGAGTCCATAGATAGCTCGGGCTGCCGAGTTCTGAACTACTTGCAAACGGGTCAAGAGATATTTCGGTAGACCCAGGAAAAGTACGTTTGCGTAGTCCAGTCGAGAACCAATCAAGGCCTGAACAATTATTTTCCTATGATTGAGTGATACTAAGGGAAGACATTTCCTCAACATCCGCAAAATGCCAAAGCATTTTCCAGAGAGACACGAGATGTGAGGCCCAAAGGACAGTTCACTGTCCACTATCACTCCCAAGTTTTTGGCCTTGAAAGACTCATTGTCAGGGGGAAACATGTCTTGTGGCCACCAAGATTTCCAATTAGGTTCGGGAGCGCAGCCAAAAAAGAGCAGCTCCGACTTATCGGAGTTGCACTTTAAGCCATGACACCTAAACCACTCAAAGACCGCACCAAGACAATCCCTAATCTGTATGCCATTAAACAACCCGCCCTTATCACATGTGAATAGGAGCTGGGTGTCATCGGCGTACGATATGATCAGGGCGCCAAACGACTCCACGACTGCCGCCAGAGGGGCCATGAAGATGTTAAAAAGCATGGGGCTGAGAATGGAGCAAATCTGTAATACCGTCTTGATTATAAATTTAAGCTTATGGCTAAAAGGGGAATGATTTTGTAACTTACGTGTAAATCTCATTTCCCTGAGATCAGGTGCTCCGCGTCCTAGTCATCACAATATGACGTGGTCCTGCCCAGACACCCCCCTTGAAAGTGCATTTAGTGTTCGTGCAGTCTTTTTTCTAAACCATTATAGCACTATAAATCGTTCCTCCCCCGGGGGCATGGCTTCGGCAACACTCAAGATGGCTGCTAAGTGGAGTAGGTCCGCCACGCTTCAGGCGAGTCGCAGTTTTTGGCATCTATTGATGCCGTTTCGACTGACCAAAATTGTACAGCAGGAGGAGGCAGACAGCATGTGGAAGCGCTGCTAGTTCTGCTGAAGTGTGTTCTGCTGCATTTTTCTGACGTCAGAACCGCCGTTTTGAATACAGCGCTTAATTCAGTAAGGAGTTTTGAATGCAGCTTTTTAAATAATAAAGTATATGAGACATACTCTTCATTTTGGCTGTCAAAAAGAAGACCTCTGCAGTGTGCTCAACAAGGCTTTGTTGCAGTTTTGATGCTGATGTTCCCTATAGAGATCACCAACGGAAGTTTGCAGCCTATGCAGATGATATTCTCTTGTCTTTTGACGGTGAGTTTTTTTTCACTGAGGTATCTGGCTATAAAGTGACAAACGATAAAACAGAAATTCATCCTCTCAATAAATACACATTTAGCCACCCTTGGTATTCAGTGGTCCACTTCTGCAAACATTAAATATTTAGGGATATGGGTCACAAATTCTTTTACTGATACGATTAGAGTTAATTTCAAAGCTCTCAATACTATGGTTGAAAAGCTTCTTTCTTCCTGGAATCCTTTATTTCTTTTTTGGATGCGATTAAGATGATGGTCTCCTGATTGGGGCGGCAAACCAAGATGGCTGCTCCATAATTACCTTTGCAGCACCGGGAACAGCGTTGTTCATAGGGGCTTTTAAAACTACTTATGCGGCTGGCCAGATGCGGGAATGGGCGTCGCAAGCACCCGGGAGCAGAAAGGCAAGATTTTCTTCCCCCTTTTTTCTCATCAGTGGTGCTATTGAGAGAGTTTGCGCTTCGCTCTCCATGCAAATCTCTACAATTTGAGAGCTTTTCTCTCGTCTTTTGCAGCCACGCAGCATATCTTCACCAGCATTTGTTTTTTCTAGCTTTTCCTCACTGAAGAACTTCTGAGGTACTTATAAATGACTGTATCTGTTTTCATTTTGATGCAGAATAATATATTTTGAAGTGTGCTCTCCTCAATTAAAAAGAATATATGCAGTATTTAAGGTCCCTGCACTCATACAGTTCATACCCACTTATTTTGTGGTTCAGAGACCGTTGTTGTCACTCTGACCTTCCACTTCTGGAACATTCTACATTTGGCCGCCAGTTTGTCTTTCCTTCAAGAGCTGCATTGAATAGAACTCTTTTCACCTCAATTTTGTTCACATTCTATTTCCTCTGGCATATACGCTGAGCACCGCCAAGCAGCCTCAAGGTAGGAGCCGACTAGGGCAAGCATCCAGCTTGCTAGTTTGACGGGCATATATCCGTCTGCTACTCCGATATCGTGAGGTCGCTGGGTTGGTGAGGGGAGACCACTCGTCCGCTTCGATCCACACATGGGGCGCCAAGACTAAACAGGACTACCAGTCCCAGCAGGCACTGGGACATTATGACTGCCCATCAGGGGCGTGCCATGATTAGTATCAGGGCTGGTACCTGCATTCCCATCATCAGTTCGCCAAATCCTCTGAAGAGAAGGCGGGAGCCTTCGAAACGCGTCAGGAATTCCACGGCGAAATGGGATTGAATCACTTTCTCTTGAGCTCCTAAGCTATTCAAGCACGCTGTGGCGAGAAAGGCGAGTTCAAGTTTCTCCCCGCGAGTGTGACCGTGTCCTTACACGCGAGCGCACATATATATATATATATATATAAATATATATATATATATATATATATATTACCTACTGGCGGTCGCCAGTAGGTAGTTATAGTTAAGACCTAGTTTCCATAGGAAATCCGCAACATTCTATTGGGAATAACTTTGGCGCCGGTGGACGACTTTTCGCGAATTCTCAAATTAGATGACCCGCTCCTTCCCTGAAAGTTTGGGGGGGATTCGTGAAGCGGGGGGCGAGATAAAAGGGGGGTCCCAAAACGTGTTTTCTCCATGTTAATTTCCATGGGGCGGTTGGACTCACTTTAAGCCCGAATGGATTCCCACCAAACTTGGCAAAATTGTAGGGACTCGTAGCCCGATGTGCCTTTGCTATGTCTCAATATATGTGCTCCAGAGGATTTTGAGTACTTTAGGTTCAAAAAAATATATATATCTATAGGCGCGGCCCGGTACGCACACCGGGGCGCGCACCCGGCGCGCTACGCGAGTACACGAGCGGAAAGCCGATTGGCTCTCGGGTGTCTGTCAACATTCCAAACAGTCCGGAGCGGCCGCCATCTTGTGTCTCGGTAGGATCGAGACACAAGAGGTGGCAAAAACAAAGGGGGAATTGACCATAAGGGGGCAGGGTAGAACCCCCCTGACCCCCTAGGTTTGATGTGGGGGCTATAAAAAGGCCCCGCGGGAAAAAGAAAATCGATTTTCGCGGGGGGAGCGCCCGGTACGCGCACCGGGGAGCGTACCGGGGAGCGTACCATGGGTCTGCATGATTAAATAAATATCTTTGAACCTTTCACAATCATGTCACCTGTGTTACCTCAGATTAGGAAGCAGATTGAGCTTCTTTCTTGTTGGTTTGTGTCATGTTTTTTGATAAAGCTTGGTATCAACATTTGCAAGATAGAGGAATTGTATTTTGTAAAATAGTAATGTTTCACTAGTGAAAATGAATGCTTGTACATAGGATCTGCGCACTGTTTATTAAATGTTATTTAAAAAACGATTTTGGGGCAAATGAATGGCTTTTACATTTTTGAGAAGGAATAAATAGTGTCTGCAAGATTAAATAAATATATTTGAACCTTTTACAATCATGTCACCTGTGTTTCCACAGATTAGGAATTGGATTGTGCAGATGAGGTGAGGTATGTCCAGGGGTGCAAAGGAGGTGAGGCCTGTGTCCATGAGTGCAGTGGAGAGGACTCACCTCCTCTGACCCTTGGACAAGACTCACCTCCTCTGTGCCCCCTGGACAGGCCTCAATGTATTGGGTATAATTGATGGTAACAGGGTGCAGATGAGGTGAGGTCAGACACTCACCTTCTTTCAGTCCCCCTACTTCACTTCCCTTCTCCTCTCGTCCCTTTCTGTGCTTTCTCACTCCTTTCTTCTCGTTTATCAATGCACTCCACTTCACTTACTCTTTTTCATTTTTTTAAGAACACAGCTCTTTGATGAGAATTGGAGGTAGTTCTGAAAAGAACTTTTTTTTCTTCTTTTTTTCTTTTTTTAGAACAAAAACAAAAATAGGGAATGGGAAACTGCTCAACAGGAGCAAAAAAACAAAACAAAATTAGGGCTGGGAACGGCAGCGATGGTTATCCAGTGCTCGAACCATGAGCAGAACAGTTTGTTCCCCATAGCAAAGTAACTTATCGCAATATCTACATTTAATAACGCCTTTATTAAAAGCAGGCTGGATGTTGGGAATCTGCTCTTGTGATTGCTCCCTCCCTGATGCAGTTTGTCCTCCGGTTGAAGTAGAGGCCCCATCACTGCGAGCCTCTTGTGCCAGAGCCCTGACACTTTCCCGGGCAAAATTCTGGGGGTGCCTCCTCTCGACATGTCGAATCATTGTGGAGTTTCCAAATGAATATTTCTTTGTGGGGTCACCTCATGACAGGACAGTGTGACAAATCCTGCACTCCAACTTTGGAGCATTTACTTTTTTCTGATCAGTTGGAATGGAAAAAAACTTCCATATGAAGTGTTCTTTTATCTTCGGCTGAGGAACTTCTTCATCAAGAAATCCCTCTGTGTCATCTTCACTGCTGAATGCTCTGGCAGCCATGGTAATCCAAGATAGTAATCCAACAAAGATCTGAGAGCAAAAAGAGAGGTCTTGCAGTCACAAAAGTGAAAGAAGAAGTGAAGGAAATGGGTGGGGATTTAATTCTTTGTAAAAAAAAAACTGTTAGGAACCAATGAAAAGAGTTATTTTAAGGTCACATGACTTGACGCGCTTACGCTACGTGCACCGGAGCGCCTCCGGGGGCGCTCGCGTGGCGCGAACGTAGGCGCTTCCGGGGGCGCTCACGCGGCACGAACGTAGGGGCTTCCGTGTGCGCTTACGCTGTGCGTCATAAGACGCATCCGGCGGCTACGCGATACGTCACGATGATGTTTTCGTTTGCGGCAATAACGCTTACCGGTACGCGCACCAGGGCGCGCCGCAAGACTGCGCTTACCGGTGAACGCTCCGGTACGCGCACCGGGAGCGCTCCAGGGCAAAAAAAAATAATATATATATATAAAAAATAGTATTACATAAATATACAATATAGGATTCATTATAAAATAGAAATTAGCTATTAAAAAACCTATGAAATTCACTGAAAAAACCATAGGTTTCACACCAGTTATAGTTAGGAATTAGCATTTAAAAAACCTATTAAATTCACTGAAAAAAACATAGGTTTCACACCAGTTAAAGTTAGCTGGAAATTTTACTCGCATAAAACCATTGAAATACCCACGTTATAGTTAGTTGGACTCACTATAACTTGCGCGTGCAATGCACTGCTGATGACGTCACATATTACATCACTCATGACATGGTCAGTGACATCACTCATGACATCACTGATGACACCATCCAGTGAATGTGTGTCTTTTTAAAAAATAAATATGTGTTATATATGTAAAAGTTGATGGAAGAATAAATGTTTAAATAAGTGTTTACATGGATGTTTTAAAAAAAAATTGATTGGTTAAGTGGTTTATTAAGTGTTTCTTAGTGAATACATATATTAGAGAGTAATGTTTAAATATTTAAATATATGTATTAGTGTTTCACTTTGTGTATAAGTGGCTGCAATATGTGACGTCATCAGCAGTGCATTGCACGCGCAAGTTATAGTGAGTCCAACTAACTATAACGTGGGAATTTCAATGGTTTTATGCGAGTAAAATTTCCAGCTAACTATAACTGGTGTGAAACCTATGTTTTTTTCAGTGAATATATATATATATATAAATCAGCTTCCCAAAGATAAAACACAAGGGCCTGATGGCTTTACTGTACGCTTTTATTTACACTTCCGACTCCTTCTTATTCCTCATTTATTATCGCTTGTAAACCATTTTTTAAATGTTAATTGTACACAGGGATCCTTCACTCAGGCCATGTTATGCTTAATTCCGAAAAAAGACAAAGACCTCTCTCATTGTTGCAACTATAGACCCATATCATTGATCAATACAGATTGCAAGATTTTGGCAACATTACTAGTCCTTCGGATCAATTCTGTTCTTCCAGACTTAATAGATATACACCAGTCTGGTTTTGTGAAAGTAATATCCATTTCAGATAATTCTCGAAGTTTTTTAAATATTATACATTTAGCGGCCAAATTCAGTTCCCCTTTAGCTCCCATCACATTAGACGCAGAGAAGGCTTTCGACCGAAAGAATTAGGATGTTATGTTTAGTGCTTTGAGATGGCACGGTTTTAGCCCCCACTTTCTCCAATATATTAAGCTATTATACTTTAATCCTTCTTCATCTATCTGGATTAACCCCTTCACCGAGGAGCATATTTGGCCACGACGCAGGGGGCGGGGGCGAGCCCGGCGCTCCCTTACTCATGAAGGCTCCATGCCATCATGAGGCATGGGCGGTGTGTGCTCATGAGGGTGTGGAGCCGCCATGACTCAACCCACTCACTAATTCGCCCGCACAGGCAGGGAATTAGTGCCACGTGGGCAGAGCAGAAGTTGGATGATGGCTCCACGCAATCATGAGCACACGTCGCCTATGGCTCATGACGGCATGGAGCTGTCATGAGCACGGAAGCAGCTAATGGTACACACTCTCAATACTTTCCCGTTCATAGGGGTACCTCACAGGGTTGCCTTCTCTCCTCCTTTTTGTTTATTTTAGCACCCAAACCCTTTTTAGAAACAATTTGCCGCTCCTACATTTTCACTGGTTTTCAGTTCAAAGACTTGCGTATAAAATACACTGCATATGCAGACGATATTTTAATATAAGTCTCTAACCCCACTGCTTCTCTGCCAGAATTCTTTTAAATAATGAATATTTATTCAGTTGTCTCATGCTAAAAGTGAATATTGCCAAATCAGAAGTATTACCGTTAAACAAATACTGTCTCCCATATATGTTTAAAGACTCAGGTTTCTTATGGAGTTCCAAAGGCATCAAATGTCTAGGTATTCTTTATACTAACAATATTAAAGATACTATTAAAATCAATAAGAATGACCTTTTGTCTAAAATTAATGTTTTAATTGATGTCTGTTCTCCCCTTTTTCTCTCCTGGTGGGGAAGGTTATCCACAATCAAAATGATGTTATTACCTATTGTTAACTTCTGTAGTATGGCCTAAGGCCTGCTTTGTGTGCATGTTATGTTAGCATGGCTTATTAGAAGTTTAAACACCATTTTACCTTTTGATGCTTTTGCACACGACATTGCATAGCAGTTTTTGTAAGTTAGCTTTCACGAGGTATACACATGAGAAAAGGTTTTGTTTTCGACGTCTCTAGACTTACATTGTGCCCCTAGTCTGCACAGTGAGTGCTGAAGCCTTCAAGGTTATCAAAACATGTTAGCTGTTTTTCAACATGTTCGAGTAACACTTTCTAGAGACAACAATTTGGCAGCTGTGAGCCAATGAAGATTCTGGCACCCTTATTTTCACACACTTGCCATGATTTCACACTCTTGGAAGATTTTCCGTTTCCAGGGATGCAGAGCGCTTTGGCTGATCCAAATGTGATTTTCTCTTACTGAGCGGAAAGGTAATGGGGTCCCCCACACAAGCCTAAGAGACCTTCTTTAGTTTACAATACATAGTTCCTATATAGGGAGGGTGTTAAAACTAGGCGCTATAGGACCTGTTTTCACCATCATTGTAATATGATTTCTCCTTTTGTATTTTATGGAATTGTAACAATGCTGACCGTATTATTTTTAATCATATGTCTTCTTATGTTGGCTAAGATACTGCATCTGAGATCACATCGGTAAAATAAATATTTTAACCTTACTGTGTCTCTTCTTTACTCCTGTTGTGGACTGGTATGAGAGTATAACGAAAGAGTGTTCTAACTTCCCACCATTCCTGAGTTCGTACTAAGTTGCATGTTCTAGGTTGTCTAATCACTGGTTACTTTACTATAGGACGAAGAGCTAATGTGACACTGATGCTAGCTGGTTGGGGTTTTTCTAGGTACGAGGTAAGTTTTTGGTACACCACAATTTACTGATGTCCTAGGTCTCTGTGCACAGTTCTGTGTGTGAGCAGGATCCTTGCAACACTTCTACTTATCAATGCTCATTAGCTCCCCTCCACTTACTTTCTTTAAGGCCATTAATCGCTCCTTCATTCAATTTTTATGGAACAAATGCACGCCCCCCATTGCTTTAGCTCAACTTCGACAACCAAAAGACCACAGTGGGGTTAACTTCCCTAACATCAGAACATATCATTCTGCTTTTTCTTTGAAACACATTTGGATTTCTCTTTCTGACAATTACGCAGACTCACCCACAGTTTGGGGTCAATTAGAACTTAAACAATTATCCCCTTTTACTTTCAAAGATGTAATTCGTATACCTAAACCTCCTCGTGGACTATTTTGCCCCTATTCATGCCCATTCAATAGCCATTAGCAAACCTCTTATCACTTCCTTACATTTCATTTCCGAAAATCTTTTAAAAACCCCAATATAATATAATAGAGATATTAAATTACATAATAGGGTTCTTATGTGGAAAGAATTGATTGACAAAGGCATTATTGTCATCGGACAACTTTTTTCTAATGACACTTTATTGGACTCTTGCAAGTTGCAAGAGAAATTTCATATATATAACAAATATGCTTCTCAATTCCACCTTAATCGACCTCTCCTTACTCTTTACACTTCTCAACAAAACCTTCCAACTTCTGACACTCCATCCTCCTTTCCTTCAATCGATTTTTCTACACAATTGAAGACCTAAAATATATACAAACTATTACTTAGTACTTCTAAAACCTCTTCAACATATAAAATAGAACTCATATGGGAATCAGAACTACATCAGGAATTCTCCCCTTCCATTTGGCAATCAAATTGGGCTAAGATTCACACCTCGTCCTCATCAGCGAGCACAACACAAACATTATCTTATTATTATAATAGGCTCTTCATTACAACCACCAGCCTATACAAATTTAAAGTTTCTTCTAACACTAACTGTTGGCCATGTATGCATGATAAGAGTGATCTCCTTCATATGTTTTTCGAATACCCCCTTGTTAAGAATACTGGTTGCCGATTTGGTGAAAAATGAATGATATGTTATCTATGTCTCATCCTTTGATTGTTACACATGTGTTTTAGGTAGTGCCTCCCCCTTTGGACCTCTCAGCGTTCTGTAGGAAAATGTGTTAATTTACTGTTTGTCTGAGCTTTCCAAATAATCACCTCTAATTGGAAGGTTACTGCTAAAATCTCTTATATGGCATGGTGTAATTCAATATGTCACCATCACCGATTAGACCAAGCCCATGCCACATCTGTTCCTTTGAAGATCAAAAAAGATTTACCTCATTTTTATCCAGATCTATGACACAAACTGTTTCTAAAGTCTGTAATTACAGACTTTCGTGATATGTTTTGCATATTCATCATCTGTTTTTTATATTACATAACTGATAGCCACTTGCTGTTTTCATTTTACAGTATATCTTCTTTCTCATCTTCCTTCCCCTTCCCTTCACTCCTATGCCCAGTACTTGCTTTGTTTTTCATTTCTCTTATTCTCCGTTCTTTCTATCCTTCTCACCGTTTCAAAACACAAAAACTTTAAAATGCACTTATTTCAGCTTTTTTTGTGTATTACAATTCAAGTTGTTGTTTATTTTTATGTCCTTATTAGTAGATTCTAAGAAACGTTTCACTTGTTCATCTTTTTTACGGTTTATTGCCTTCTCTCCTTTTATTCACTAGTTATATTGTACTTAATTATTTACTCTACATTCACTTGGATTGTTATACAGATCATTATTTTGTTTGATGTAATTGCACATTGTTCATATTTATTTTCTAATAAAGCATTTCTAAACTGAAAAAAGATGAGAGTCTCCACAATTTTTTTATATCTTGTCTCTATGTTACCATTTCATATACCTAGATCCTATTTTTAAAAATTTAATGCATTACTTATTTCCTTTTTATAGCATAAAAAACCAATGGATGGCACTTTCTATCTTACATAAACCCAACGTGGCTGGGTGAGTGAACTTTCCAGATTTGTATGGCTATCATAGAGCTTATACCTTATGACAAGCTGTTCTTTGGACTCTCGATGTAATTTCATCACTCTTGCTTTTGTGGTTAGATCTTGAACAGGTTTTTGTTAAGCCTTTCTCTTTCAAGGAGGTCTTATCTTTTTGCTCTACAAACTCACTCCTTATTGCACCTGATTTAAAACAGTCTATTTCTCTACATAGGGCCACCTTTCACCAGACCCATTTAACTACTTCCATATTTCTTGAAATGACGATATAGTATAATTCTTTAATTCAGAATAATATTTGACCTCTTTTTTGGTGCACATGGAAGGATAAGGGTCTGATGTGGGTCCAACTCTTTTCTAATAATATTCCTATTTCTTTTCCCCAATTCTGTGAAACTTATGATTGCCCTAAGTCCTTTTATTCTCGTTTTCTATTATTAATGAATGTGGTACTAGAGATTTTTCTCTTTAGGATCGTTCTTCTAAAGTGGTTCCTCTCTCTAAAGGTTTTACTGAGTTTCTCAAAACTACTCCCAAAGCAGCTGCTATCTACAAATGCCTTTTGTTGCCATACTCGAGCCAAATTAAAGGTCGAACGTTTATGGGAAACAGATTTGGGTGTAAACTGGCATGTTGCATTTTGGACTAAGATCTGGGCCTGCTTTTATAAAATCTCTAGATCAGCTAGTATTACTCAATCCCTCTCTTTTATTTACCACATATTATATTATACTCCTGTACAATGTTCTAAGTTTTTGTCAGGTGTCTCTGTGAAGTGTTGGTCATGTAATTTTCTTCAGGCAGATCTGATTCATTTTTTTTTTTATTGGAAATCAGGTAATACATATTTACATTATCCAGTTATTCCTACATTTGTTTTAATTCTGAACCATTATTCTCATTGTGAAATTCCTCTCCATTGGCATTACTACACATATTTACATCTATTTACACAACATTCTATTCTACCATGTTTTTCTTCCAAGTCATCAGTGAATCCCATATTTTCATTCCTTTCTGCTTAGCTTTAAGGCCTTTGCCTTATATAGAGACATTTCTTGCTGACCAATGTTCAATATCATATGAACCCATTGATGAAACATAGGTGGTTCCTTATCTTTCCAATCCGTGGCAACCAGTAGTCTTACAACTGCAACCATTATAAATAAAACATCTCTCTGTGGAGTGTCTAATTCCATCCTATTATCATAGCCTAGCGGCATCAGTGTTGTGGTGATTTTTATTTCTATATTCATCACTTAGAGCCAGAACTTCTCTATACCTGTTTTAAGTTCATCCAGTTTCCCACTAGAATAAAACATGTGAATTCTGTCTCCCGGTTTGCTTTGGTACCTTGGGCATTCATCTTGTTTGGCTCATATCCCAGCCGAACAGCTTCGGTGCTGTATAATAAAGATCATACAAAGTTTTAAATTGTTGTGCTTTTTCATTTGATGACAGCAGATCACTGTTCCCTATCTCTAATATCCTATCCATATCCACCTCCCCATTTGCAAGTTTTTCCCGCCCATTTCATCTCTTTTTCTGCTACTCTCTGTGACAATTTCATGTAAAAATCCTTAATCCTACTATCTCAATGTTTCAGTAGTATCAGTGTACATACCTCCTCAATTTTAACCGTTCCCCTAGCAAAACCCTTAATACAATGGTGTATCTGTATAAATTTGAAGCAGGAGTTTCTGCTTGGACCAAACCTTTGAACAACGGTTAATTGTCCCTGATTATTAAACAAATGTGCCACCATCACAATCGCGCCTGTTCCCATTGCCTAGCCAGTCCATTATAGAATTCATGTGGCAGAAAATCTGAGTGCCACACTGAAGTATATTTATTGTATCCAGAGATTTGACAATGCTTTGTCACCTTCTCCCAAACTTTTATTGCCCCTGAACACATTTATATTGAATTCTCTTACTGTAAATGGGTTTAGATGGTCTTTGGAAAAGACCTTCTGCTTCTTTCCCCAACACCAGCGGTTATATGTTAGGTAGCTTAGATCTTTCATCCCTACCTGTTTCGGAACAATAAAGCATGTCAAGATGTTGTAGGGTACATGCTCAGCATTAAAATAATATATTAGAAGCCTTCCAACCCCCCTTCTATGGGCAAAGTCAGCAATTTTTATGTCCGTCGTATCTTTTTATAGCCTCATATAAATTTTGAGATCATAGCCTCAATTCTTTTTATTTTTCTCCCAGGTAGTTCGAAAGGTATCGCTCGCAATAAATATAAAATCTTGGGGAATATCCGCATTTTTAATACGCTGATCCTACCTATAATCGCAAGATGTAGCTTATCAATTTGTCTAAGTTCTGCGTCTATTTTTCCTAATACTGGATCTATATTAACTTCCCAAAGCTGATCGATCTGTGATGTTAAGTTAACCCCTAGATACATGGCCTTCTCGATTACCTAAGGGTCCTGCAGATGACATTGAGTGGAGCATACAATTTGCGTTTTCTCTCTATTTAACAGGTACCCTGACTGCCTCCAAAACTCTGTTGCCATACTTCCAATTCCTTTAATTGTCCCTTGCGGGTCTGTTGTGACTATCCCAATATCATCTGCGTACACAAGGATTTTTGTTTCATATCCTTGTGTAGTAATTGGTTTATTCGCCTGGTTATTCAAGATTCTTGAAATGAATGGGTCAAGATAAAATTCAAATAAAATAGGAGAGCAGGGGCACCCTTGGCGCGTGCCCCTTGAAATTTCAATTCTCCTAGATGTATTCCCCATCACTTGTATCTGTGTGTATGGTTTAAACTACATAGAGTAAATAGCTCTCAAACATCCAGGACCGAGCCCTCTATTGGCCAGAGTGTCCGACAAAAATTGCCAGGACACTCGGTCGAAGCCCTTTTATGCGTCGAGAAGGACCACAGCCACTTCTGTGCTCTCTGATTCTGCGATATCCCATATTGATGTAACATGTCTAGTGTGGTCTGTGGTCCCCCGACCAGGAACAAAGTCATGTTGCCAGGGTGATACCATTGAGATGACTATTCTTTGCAGCTGTGATGCAATTATTTAAATTATATCTTTGCGTCCGTATTCATTAGCTATATCGGTTGATATTAAGATGGTAGTTCTAGGGGTTTACCCTTTTTAAGGAAAACCAGCATATCTGTACGCTGCCATGATACTGGTGGGACCCCACTATATTGTATACCTAAATATAAATCATGTAGGATAGGGAGGATCTGTGTGCCTAGCATTTTATACACTTCTAACAGGATTTTATCCAGTCCAGAGGCTTTTCCTGCATAGAGAGATCCCAATGCTTCCTGAACCTCTTGCATATTGATTTCCTGTTCTAATTCCTGTGCTATGTCTTCTTCCAATTTAGGCAAAATAGGATTGCTATCCTCTGTCTCTGGCACCTCCAGCACCGTATCCGCCTCATATAAACTTTCATAAAATTCTTCAAAAACGTCCAATATCTTCTCGGAGCCCTCCACTATTTGACCTTTATTATTCTTGATTGTGAAAATATCGTTTCTAGTGCTTTTCTGCCTTATCCTATATGCCAATGTTTTTACTATTGCCTCCCCGTATTCATACATCTCCCCCTATATACTTGAAACACTTGAGCCACCTTCTCCTGAAAGTGCGCATTAATATCTGATTTTGCTATCGCTAGCTTTAACATATGCTCCTGTAATGCCTCTTTCTTGCCCTGTTTCTTATTAATTCAACATGCTCGGCTTCCAGTTCTGTCACTATCCTGATCAGATGGTCCGTTTCTGCTTTCTGCTGTTTTAGGATTGGAGCTCTATATCCGATTACTTCACCCCTAAAAGCAGCCTTAAAAGTATCCCAAACCATCGCCCGAGTTGCACTGTATCTATTACAATCAAAGAATTCCACCGCCCGTTGTTTAATATAGGAGCAAAATTCCTCGTCGGCTAATAACTTCTCATCAAAAGACCATAAGCTCTGTTTTTGCCTACCAGCCATAGCTTTTATTTCCAATACCAGAGGATTGTGATCAGAAATCGTTGGGGTAATTTCCTAATATCTATCTTTTCTACCAGCTAGCTAGACACCCAAAAATAATCCAATCTAACAAATTTCGTATGGGGCTGGGAAAAGTACGTATACCCAGGGTCTTGTTGTTTATTTTCTTTTCATACGTCTATCAACCCATGAATTTCCATGAGTGTATTTATTGCTCTGTATACTTTTGGTTTTTTCCCTAAATATTTATAGCTCTTCGATTGTTTATCCACTTCTATATTTATATAAAATTATCCGCATATGATCAATGCCTGTGACCACGTAGCTAATTCCACCTCTGGTTCTTCCCAAATAGCTTCATCATCTAATATACGTTAGCCACAGTTAGCCCCGTGTTTAACTCCATTATAGCCCAACCCCCATTTGTCTGCAGCTGCGCGGATAACTGCCCCAGCACTCTGTTTCACTTATATAGCCACACCCCTTATCATAGTATTTTGCGTGGAACACACCGCAAGATTATACCCCTTAATTTTCAACAAATACTTATTCTTCCAGGGAATGTGCGTCTCTTGGACACATATAACATCTGGGTTTACTGTTTTAAAAATCTGAAAACCTCTCTCTCTCTCTTTTTCCTGTCGTTCAAGCCAGCAACTTCGGATGTACAAATTTGCAAACTATCCATCCCTATTTCTCTTTTTTCTTTTTGTAGTTACTCGCCATTGCACATTTTATCTTCCCTTTTCCATGTTGTACTCCTAATTTCCATACTTTTTCAATTTTCTATTCTGCAAACCTCCCCTCTTGCCCCCTAGAACCTCCTCCCCCTACCCCCCTACCCTGTGCCCCCTCACACATCCCCCACCTCTACTACCCCCCTTACCACCCCTGTGCTCCCATACCACCCCAAATCCAGCCCCCACCCTTTCCCCCCTTCAGCTGCAACCACCCTTGTGCTCCCATACCACCCCAGATCCCGCCCCCACCCTTTCCCCCCTTTAGCTGCAAAAGGGCACATAGCCCTTGCACTGGAGAGAGACTTGCCTCTCAGGCCCCCTAACCTCCTATCAACTCATACTAAACAATTTGTTCAAACAGTATTACAGTTAAAATTATTCATAATCCTTATACTTAAACATTGAGCATTCCTTACATTCCATCTCTACAGAAATCTCTATACTATATAATTTAGTGCTTCTCCCACAATGAGTATATATCTTCCCTATGGTTGCTCAGATAGTATCCAATAAATCTTATGCCTGGATTTCTGACAAAAAAAATGTGTTTGACACTTGTTTACCACTTTCAGTGCTGCAGGATTTAATAGAAAAGCAGATGCACCTTTGCTCTGAAAAGGGGTTATAAGCTGTCGCAGCTGCCACCTCTTTTCAACAGTGTGATGACAGAAATTGGGTCTTACAAAAAAGTATTCCCCCTTACCCAACCACTCCTTATCGGGTCAAGCTGCTTAAACAGAAACCAATGGGCTCTTTGCAGTTCACAACTCCAGTCCCACATTGATAGTTCTACAAAGGCTTCCGAGAATAGTTCCACCACAAACTTATGGACATCCGCACCTTCCAGCCCTTCTGGGATGCCCAGTATCCTTAGATTATTCCTACGTAACCAATTTTCTAAATCCACCAGTTTAAGCTGTGTATCATCACGATATGAAGTAATAGTATTCGTAGTGGCTTTATGTGTGATCATTTCGTCCTCTAAAACTGAAATGCGCCCCTCCGCTTCGGTTATTCTCTCTGAAAATTCATTACAAGTTTTGGCTATCCTCCTGACTGTATTTTGCAACTTGCGACAATCTGTGTGAGTCTTGAGATTCCTGTACGAGTTTCCACTCTATGTGCTACTATGGATTGATATATTGAAGCCAAAGATATTTCCTCTGGTTTAGTGGTGCCCCGTTGGCACTTTGGCAGTACAAAAGGGGGTGGTAATGGACGGGGCATCTGAACCAATCAAACACTATATGCAAATCAGTCTGACCCTTTGCCTCATGGGAACAGTCCAGCCCGAACTGCCAAGCCATGCCTTCCCTGGACCGGAAACAAGCTTCCGAGGACCGGTTTCTGGCATTACAGCCGTCTTCAGCCCGGCTTGCTTGAATCCAGTGGCAAAGTGAGCAAGGGACTCACGTCTGAGCATACCCTGCCACACTTATGGTGGCCAAAAGCAGTACAAAAGGGGGTGGTAATGGACGGAGCATCTGAACCAATCAAACACTCACACCCAGTCAAAAGATCTGGGTTTAATCCATCACCGTTCTTTCATGTATTCTGTATGTTATTGTATTTATATCTAGAAATGTCCTTCATTCTTTCCTTGCCCCCTTTCCGGAAAAAGTTTCACAGACTTTAGTTTTTTTTTATATATGGTTTATTGTTGATATTTGCTTGCTATTTTTTATTCTCAGATGTTATCACATCTTGATGTGTTTACTAAAGTCTTTTGAACACAAATCGTTCCTCCCTCAGCAATAGCGTCCTGCCTGTTTACAATCTTGAATATTTTATGGGAGTGAGGGAGGGATTTGACTGGGATGTGGAGCTCCTGACCTTGGAGTAATGATGTTTTCCAGTAAGAAATTAATGTTTTATCCACCTGTATATGCTCTGTTACTGTCATTACTCGGATATACCAAAGCCAAAAGACAGCACCACAGTATTGGTATGCCATAATATGTTACCGTTTCAGAATTTGGAAACCATTACTTCATTGCTTCCTTAAGCTCTCCAGTATCACAATTAGAACATTCATTATTTCCCAAATCCAAACAACAATGAGACACAAATTTAACTGGAATGGACCATGTACCTGCTCTACATATTTTGATAGAGATACTCCTGCTACAAAAAGTACCTACCATCCTTGTGGATTGAACCTGGATTGTCTTTAAAAATTCTGAATCTGCAGAAACTTAGGCTTGGGTATATCTTCTGTAACACACCTGAATAACTTTGCTGTAGTATCTCTTTACAATTGAGACTTACACTTAGAAAGTGTAATCCCAATGTTATCCTACCGGAGAGATAGGTCTTGCTGTAGGGAAAAGCAAAATTGGGAGATTTTCACTACCAAGACATGTAAAACTTAGAAGTAAGTCCTGCCTTTTAAACACATTGCACCCTGCCCTTTGAGTCATACATGGCCTATCATAGGGCTGACTTATATGAATAAAAAAGGAAGGTTGAGGCCTGGCAAGTAGGTTAATATTGCCAGGTGCCAGTGGCAGTGTAACAGCAGACACATGTTCTTGAAAGGAGAGAGCACATGACATTTAGAACTGGTTAGCCGTGTTAAAGTGTTCAGAGTACTAAAGCCAACAGAAATGAGGTCAGAAAAAGAGGCAGAGGGGTGATACTTGAGAGAGGATACATTTCGAACAAATGGCATTTGTGGAGTCTAAAGATTATTTTTCACGATTTGATTAAAGTTCGATGGACTTTATGTATACTGTTGTGGTATTCAACACCATGCCAAAACTCTATCCCTAAACACAAATGAGAGCAGATATTGGCTGTCCTCATCCAAATGAATAGCGTAGAAGGCCTGATAAAGATCCACACTTGCAAACCATTCAGCAGTGCAGTGAATGTAAAATAATATCATTGCTGGATTCGGTACCACGGAACAACAGGGAACAGCTATGTTGTTAATCTTTCAAAGGACCTGTAAAATCTGATATTTCCAATTGGGTGTCTGTAAATCCCAAATACTTGCATTGCAAGGACTTCTGACAATTTCCTTTAACATCCCATGGTTTTAACTTATTTTCAGTCACTGGTGTTATTCCAGCACCATCTCTGGTGTTAGATTAATGAATGAGTGAATTAATATTAGTCTTCTAAAGTGCAAACTTAGCCAAAAGGTGTCAAGGTGCTACAGGAGGGACTGTCAAACAGAAATAGAGGTAAATAGAACTAAGGCTCAGACTGGTGTACCTGTAAAGAGCAAGGTCTTCAGAGCCCTAATGAAGAGAGTGTGAGACACTTGTCCAAAAATATCAGCAGAGAGGGAATTCCAGAGCCTAGCAGCGGCGATAGAGAAGGCTCTCTTCCCCATCTATCTCTCTTGAACCTGGGGACTGCCAGCAAATTTTGCAGGCTGATCTAAGTTTTTTAGTGGGGACACAGTGCCTGATAAGCCCTTTATTGCCATTTGAACCTAGGGCGTAGAAGGCCTTATTAGTAAGACAGAGAGCTTTGAACAGAATTCTGAGGTTTAAAGGGAGCCAATGCAGCTTGCTGACAGAAGCCGAGATTGAGTGGTATTTAGGGAGCTTCATCACCAGCCTAACTGCTGCATTCTGCTCCAGCTGCAGACGACAAACAAGACCCTTGTTAATGCCAAAATAGAGGGCATTACAATAGTCCAATCTGGACAGCACTAAGGCAATAACTGCCTGCTTTCGGGAGGTAAAAGAAAGGAAGTGGGAGATGTTCCTGAGAGTCCTGATAATCCCAAAACAGGTGGACACTGTTCTATTAACCTGAGGACTCAGAGAGGAGTTGACCTCTAGATTTTTTTCCATGGGATTCAGGGCAAGGACAAGAACCAAGCGTATCTGGCCACCAATCATTGGACCAGACATTCTGTTGGTTTCCAAATATCAGGACCTCTATTTTGCCCCCCATTGAGTTTAAGATAGTTCTCAACCATCCAAGTGAAGCCTGCATTCATACAGCTTTTGAAATTAGTGACCGCTTGCCTAATGCCGTGGGTAATAGACACCATGATTTGCATGTCATCGACATAGGACAACACCTCCAGTCCAAAGGACCTGACACCCCTTGGCCAGTGGGCTCAAGGAGGAGCCCTGGGGTACTCCACATAACAGATGGCTAGAAGCAGAGAAAAATTGACCCTTTTTTTCTCTATTTGTGCCCGATCCCTAAGAAAGGAGGTAAGTAGCCTCCAACCCCTATCTCCTTGAGCCGTTCCACCAGTCTCATGGAAAATGGGATATCAAAGGCTGCAGTAAGGTCAAGAAGAATCAATAGTGTGGCGTGTCCTGCATCAACATGAACACAAATATTGTTGATTACTGAGGTTAGCGCTCTCTCCATGCTCTGTTCACTTCTAAAACCGTGCTGCGAGCCATCAGCAGCAGGTGCCCTCCTAGATAGGAACTGAGGTGAAAATTCAGATGTTTCTCCAGAATTTTCGCTGGGACAGGTAACAGGGAGATGGGGCGATAGTTCTTTAATTCAGCCGGATCTAGAGAGTTTTTTTTTAAAAAGAGGTTTGACCACTGATGTCTTCCAAGGGATGGGGAACTGCCCAACTGAGATAGCTTCATTAAGTACTGTGTTGAGTTGGGGCACAATAGCCTCCCTTCCTATTTTCAATATCTTCAAAGGGCATTATTCCATCGGTGAGCCAGAGGTAATTCCTCCTAACAGGTCGTCTGTAAGCTCTGGAGACAGGGGGGGGAGGTGAGTAGCTTAGGTACCTCCGCCAGGCTTGTGAGGTTATTAAGATGAGGGTAGGAAGGATTGCGAGGAACTAATAGGGAAATCTCTGCATTAAAAGTTTCCAACGAGGAATATATATTCATGATTTTGTACCAGAAAAAAATATGCCATTCTGTCACCGAGATCTTGGGAAAAGTCCGTCAGGTCAGGGACTGAAGGGGAGGTAAGTAAGTTAATAACATTAAAAGCTCTGTGGGATACATAAGGGATTCTGTGACCTTTGAGTAAAATTATACTTTTTCCTCAATAATGGCAGTTTTATATTCCTTCAGGCGTTGTTTATGTAACTCTCTTTCCGCAAGGGTTGAGGTCTGAACACCGGATCCTTTCCTGCTCTAGACAGGATTGCCTCAATCTTCTCAGTTAATCAGAGAATCTAGGGGCAGAGGGCTTTTTTGCCACATAATGATCATTAAAGGGAGCTAGGGTGTCTATGGCTGCTAAAAGCAAATTGGAAAAGTCAATAGCCGCCATATTAGCATCCGAGTGAAATGGGCCATGATGGTTATTGAGAAAGTTAAGTAGGGTCTCTTTACTAATACAACTAAGATTTATCTCCTTCTCTGTTACCTTTTTATTGGGTGGAACTGTACACAGTACCGGGAGCTGGAGATTGAAGGAAATGGCATAATGGTTGGACCAGGAAAGAGGTATAGGCTCTCTTACATTGATCTGGGAGTCATTAGAAAATATGCCATCTAATATATGTCCCGCTACATGGTTGGGACTCCTGACCAATTGTGACAGACCAAAACAACCCAGGGTTTCCAAGAGAATTTGAGTGTCTTTACAAAGAATGTTATCAAGGTAAAAATTAAAATCACCCACAAGGGTAAGATTAGGTCTTGCCAGGTACGGTTCTATGAGGTTACTAAAGTCCTGGCTAAATGATGATCTTGGTCCAGGTTGGCTGTAAGTTACAACACCTATGAAGATTTCAGTCGGCTGGATTTTTTAAAAGTGTAGAGCTTGGTAAAGATCAAGAGATATAGTGAGTGGGTACCCAGTCCGGCTTGCAAAGCGAGACAAAGTACCTGATGAAAACACCGTATTCTTAAATAGGGATCACACATTGATGAGAAAACCCAAGAATGCGTGATCGCAGGGAGGGGAGGAGGGCGGGAGGCTCTCTATGTAGGCTTCGCCTACACCTGCCAGAGACATGCGAAAATTGCAGTTGAGGCAAACATAAAACTGAGTCCCAACTAGGGCCTCCAGGTCCACATGAGAACAGAGAGGAATTCCCCCCCCTGCTGTAGATCTAGAAGCTCTTCCTTTTTTAGGTACATGGTTTGCTCTCTTTTTCCATGAAAAGGCCAAGGTTCCTGGCAGAGGGCACAGTCCTGGTGTGGACAGGCACACACGGGCTTGCCTTTGGCATGCCTTCAGAGTGCCGGCGGCGTGCCTACTGCGCTCGTCCACAGCCTGTCCAACCCAGCATGCCCCGAAAAAGGCTGGGTCAGAAAAAAATAAGAGCGCAGCCTTCCTCCAACAACTAGAAGAAGGTATGGGGAGTGTGTAGGAATATTCACTTCCCTCTGCATCAAACGGTGTAGCCATGGCGGACCAGAGAAGTTAGTTGTGCCCCGACGGAGTTCAAGAATAGCATGTTGCAGTTAAAAGGAGGTAAAAGTAGGTAACTATTTTAAAAACAGCCCTGATTAAAAAAGTTTACAAGGATTTCATTAAAAGTGTCTTACTAACACAATGAAGTGCCTAGTGCTCGCCCTGAATCAGTCTATATACGAATAGTCATCACAAGGTGATTTCGGTCGAGGCAGTCCACTCACCGCTGAACGTCTGACCCAGCATGCCCTGAAATAGGCTGGGTCAGAAAACAACTAGAGGGCAGCCCTACTCCAACAACCAGAAGAAGGTATGGGCCGTGTGGAGGAATACTCACTTCCCTCCGAAACAAACGGCAACACTGTGGTGGACCAGGGAAGTGAGCTGTGCCCCCGATGGAGTTCAAGAATAGTGTGCAGCGGTTAAAAGGAGGTAAAGGGAAGTAACTATTTTAAAAACAGCCCTGATTAAAAAAGTTTTCAAGCATTTCATTAAAAGTGTCTGACTAACAGAATAAAGTGCTCAGTGCTCGCTGTAATCAGTCGATATAAGAATAGTCATCTCAAGGTGATTTCTGTCATGGCAGTCCACTCATCGCTCCATAGATTATATGGAGGTGTTCTTTTGAGCACTGCTGGTAAATTGTGATTCGGACTGGTTCTACACCTTTGATTAGTCCAATGTCTTTTCTGGATAAATAATTTACTTCTGTTTTCACTGTCTCTCTGAGATCAAGAGGTAAATCCTCCACCGTTCTCACAGGATTTAATGCTATAGCTGCTCCTTGTCTGACCGTTTTCAATTCTGCATCCTCATCAAACGTTTAAAACTCAACACCATCCAGTGTGCAACAAATGGTGCGATTTAACTTGAGCAATAGGTCCCTTCCTAACACAATAACAACATTTGAATCACATATCACAAACTGATGGTCTTATTCAAAAGGAAATTGTTTTCTTTTGTCTTAGTTTTTCTTCTAATTTATATGAACTAAGAACCTAAGCGAATATTAAAGAACCAAATTGAAGCAGTTTCTACACCCGGTCTAATAAGGTATATCGAAACTGCATTATTAATATATATTTTTTTTTTAATGGGATTGTTCTAGTAGTAACAACCAGGCCGTATATTGAGGTTACCAAAATCAGATAGTTTTGGGATTTTGTATTGTGTAGGAATAAATTATTTTTGAAAACACTGCAATATGTGAAGCATAATGAACGATATTATAATCCTTTTGGGTAATGTAGAAGAGAATCTTGTGGATGGATTGGAGAAAACTCTGTAACTTAGATGTTTGTAACAGGAAAAGACCCTGTGACTTAGAGCTTTAATGTGACTTTCATTGTATAGTAATATGAACATTAGGTGAAGAATAACACCATATTTATGCTCCCACTAAGATGTTTTAATTTGAAAGTACAGTCGTAACGAAGGTGACGATCTTCATCTGAACACCGAAACGCCGCGTCGACATAACTTTTTTTAACAATTTTGTATTTTATTGTAATTGATTTATTTTTGTTATATGAAAATTGACATGTTTGTAATGATGTGTTATGTGCAATGAATCCATGCTTTTTAGCAAATAAAATAGATAACGAATAGACTCTAAATGTCCGGGTTTTGACTGTTTTAATTGTTATTGATATTGTTTTGAAATGCAGAATAAATTCCTTTTTGGTAACCTACTTTAGACCGACTAAATAAAAAATAGAATGGTAAATATCTCACATTAAGAACTGTAAGAGGCACTTAGCCTAATTTTGTACAAAAGCAGGGAAAGGGAGCTCTTTAATTTTGAAGTCTTATTCAAAAGAACCAATTTTTACAGGCACTTTCTTTGAAACTGGATTTGTAATGTGGTTATTTGTGACAATTACAACATGGATCTTCTTTCCCAAGAGGGGTAGGTTTGGAACTTCTGCTGTTCGAACAGTGGAATGGGTAGCTCCTGTGTCGACAAGAAATGCCACTTGGTGGCCAGTGACCTCTCCTTCTGCTAATGGTCCTCTATGGTCTACCTCTAAGACTGACCCAAGCATGCAATCTTCCTCCCTCCTCAGGCACCGTCATTGGGAAATGTCAGAATCTAAATACTTGTTTACCAACATGGGAATTCTTGTTAATGGGTTCTGATTTTGGAATGGTTTAAACAATTGCTCTTGGTACCTGATTCAGATTAGATCAGATTTTTACCATATATTCTGATGGGCCATTTGAGCTTGTGAGTCTTGCATCTTTATAATTGTACCTATATGTACATTCTCTGGGCAAGCCAGGGATGAATTGTGTCAGAAAACTGCCCATACCAACCTTTTCTGGGATTTTCTTGTCCACTGTTTTATTTCAACACCTATAACAATCGTTCATAATAATCATGTACTAATTCTTTAGCTTCCTGTGTGGTTTTCTTAATCTTTAGCCAATTGAATGAGTCTTGCTGGAACTTTCCTTTTAAAAATGTAATCACCTCATTGTATTTAGTCATTACTTCAGGTGAAGGTGCGTGAGTATGCAAATCCTTTAGATGATCGTAATGTACGTATTCCACAGCAATCTTGCATTCAACCCATAGATTACTCTGCACCACAATATCAAAGAAATCATTCAAGTCTGTCCACAAAACCTTAGCAATGTTCACAAATCTGTTGTCTTGCATGAATACCACTGTGGAAGAATCTCTCTCAATTTTGGAGAATTGTTTGCAAATGTTGCAAGATCACCTTCACACTTTAGTACATGAACATACCCTGCACCAGGTATTTCCCTCATAGGGAAAGCTAAAGCATCCTCTTCATCTGGGTGTGCTGGTGATGCCTTACCATTACTTCAGTGGTATCTGTCTGTTTCTTTTTTTCCCCTGATTCTTCACCCACGTATTCTCTAATCTGTCAAAATCCCTCCATTTGTGGACTTACTTTGCTAATTCTGTAATGTGTAATATCATTTCACAATTTAAATACATATTAATCTTCATCATCGATATGTGACAGAAATATAACATTACAATTGTTTAATTAAAATATAAATGGATTCAAGTGTGTTCCATAAGAAAAAGAACGGAGAGAACAAAAGGTGTCAGCCCGAACCCATAAAGGCTTATAATTTGAGAGAGAGTAAGAGAAAAGCATAAAGCTTCAGCATTAAAGTTAGCTAAATAAAAATAAATCTGTAGTGCAGAACTTCCCGTAAAGAGAAGTTCAAGAAACTCAGTAGACTCTCAAGCTATGTCGAACAAGGCTCTGGGTCTGGAAATGTATCCGCACAAGTGTGTGGTAAAAAGAGTGTTGACCTACTCCAGGAACATGCACTATTATAGATATCACATTCTGAAGCTTTGCAATTTGTGGCTCATTTGTCTCCCATCAACTAATCATCTTCTGATGCCCTCCTGGGAACAGGATCAATGCTCGCCTGCTCATAGGAATAAAATCGCTCACAGATAGCAGTGCCAAGTTTGCAACTCTATCATAGCGATTATGAGTTCATGTGGGTTTAGTTTCATTCAAGTCAACTTTCTCACATTTTTAACTACATCTCTAACCTTCCAATATCAAATTTCTAATAATGGTCTATGTAGAAATCGAAACATATGTATTAAGGAAAATAAAACATTTTGCAAAACCACCATGGAGCAAGAAAAAAAAGCAAGTTAAAAAAGTAAAGTTCACGTTTTAAATTCTACATTTCTTTGTATGAACTATTCATTGCCCCATTAAATAACAGAAGCTAATCATGAGTTAACAGTAGTCTTTTGTAACTAGAAACATTCTGTGAAAATATGTGAAAACATTAATGCAACTATTGTATCATTAAGAACAACATGTTAATGCAAAGCTCAGGAATCTAATATTCTGTGAATAGTCAGTGTTTTTAGTTAAGTAAGCATGTCAAGAAATATTGCTTTAGACATATAAGGCCTAGTAAGAGTAAATGTGACTGCTGACTACAAATCTACATTTTTAAACACATTATTTTGACTAAAAATGCACATAAATCCTGCACATTATTATGAACTGTGTTCATTTTTCAAAATAATAAAAACGTCTTTGCATAACTCACAATCACTTAGTACAAGAAAGAGCAGCTCACATATGCTTTCTTTGTCATTTCTCTTTGATTACCTCCACAAGGGATACTCATGAGGGAAACAATGTCCAATACTTCGACTCATGTACACATTCTGAAACACAAGAGTTGATGATAAAAAAGAATCACAAAATGTATTTGCTAGGCTCTGCAAGCCTGTGGATGTTCAGAAGAAAAACAATTATGCAAAACTACTAAATCACACCATGGAAAACTAAAACCATATAAAAACAGTATAGGATAAGGATTGGTGTAATGCCTCTTTGATAGACTCCAGCTGATACAAAACATGTAACTTTGGCTCCAGTTCATAAAAAAATCCTGTTTAGTCAATATGCCCTTTGATTATAGGTAATACAATTGTGGAATATTGAAGAAATAATGATTCAACAATTATATGCTATCCAATTATTACCTCACAATCCTACTCTTTTTTGTAGAGAAGGGGTCTAGAACAGTTCATGACAAGCATTCAATTCATAGTGAAAATGACCCTTTGGGCTGCTATCATTCAGCTTTTCCTTTGACTTCAGCTCAGAAGGAGAGAATGGACATGTTACCAGTCCACTTGGTGTGTTTTGATGGGAATGACAATTGGACTCTTAAGCCTATCTTTAGAGACCAGGAGGACATCAGTTCTGAATTGGTTCATTTCCTAGTTGACCAATAGTTTGCAGCACTTAAGGAGTTAGCCAACGTAATCATAACACAAATCCTTGCACTATATTGGCTATAAGGCTACACTTCAGCCCCATGTCTGATCAACCTAATCATGAAGCTGCTCGTGATACTGCCATCTTGGTTCTCCATTTTCAAGCAACTATCAGTTGTGATTCACAAAAATCATCAGTTTGCGCCCGCAAAAAGGGCATCTGCGATGCATGAAACTGAAAGGCTCTCGCAACTAAAGAAATCACAATTTATTGCGATTTTTTAAATTGTGATTGCATTTAAGGAATCGCAAATTGAGATTCCTTAAACGCAATGCATGAAGAAATTTCTAATAGCAATTTTGCTAATAGGGGCGCAAATTACCATCAATTTGAACTTGATTGTACTTTGCAAAAACTTTGTAAAATGCACTAACGTGCATTTTTTAAAGTTGGAGGTTACACACACACACATGCCCTTGGGACATGTGTGCGCAACATGTGTGCACAGTTCAACTTCAGGGGTGCAACAGGGTGTCCTTTTGACACCCTTGCACCCTTAAAATTGCATGAGCAATCTGCGAGTACCTATTGGTACTTGCAAATTGCGCAATGCCTTCCTATTCATTCCTATGGGCCTGTAGGCCCATAGGAATGAATAGGAAGGCATTCCTTAATTGTGATACGCAATGTGCGAGTCCCAATTAAGGAATGTTTGGGAATCGCTAATTTTATAGCGATTCATACATGCATGGGCTTTTGCAATTTCTTCATTGCGAATCCTTAATAATCGGAATTAAGGAATCACAAAAGCCTGCATTGATCCATGTTTCCCTATATGTCAACATCGACAAACCGTCATACCCCACCTGAACCTGTGTACTACTAATATGTATGAGAAGGGTCCAGTGGGACTCATTTAGCTTCATTGCTACTCAGAGAAATCTTTGTAGTGGACTCAATCAACTTAGCATTAAACAACAACAACCATTCATTGCAGCAGTAAAATACTGTATGAGCCTCTTTTTTCTTTCTCACAGAAATATATTTCTTTTATGAAACACTTTGGTGCTATACACAAAGTAATAAAAGTGGAGGTGATGCAGTGCTCCAAAAAGTGTCATAATAAATACAAAAATCACATAAAACATCATTCACATCCAGGGTTTGTATGATAGTTCTAGACAACAAGAATCCTGCAAAAAGTTGTTTTAAAAGTTTTGCAGATAAATCAGTCACATTACAAATAAGGATGTACTGTTGACGTCTCAACCTGATAGAGAATTGACACATCGCAGCAAAACTAAGTTAATCTGCCAGTACACCAAAAAATAAAATACAAAGGGCCTTTAACCTATTATGCAACTTTACTACTTTGAAAATTGTTCATTGTATGCACACAATGCACATACCTCTACTCAGGACTTGTAGGGTTTGTGTACTTACTGCCAACTCATGTAAATTAATGTCCTTTCGTGTATCAACAACTGCAATTGAAACACCAATCCAACTCATGTTATTCAATGATATCTGCACAAAGTAGTGAAGTAACCATATCAGATATAATAGAATCAAACTGGAGTATTTCAAGGCCAAAAAAGTGAAAGAGCGGCCTACATGTCTGGCCAAACTGATGTGCCTAGGGCATAGAAGGAGTTGCTCCCTGGATCTGATGTTGCAGATTGATATATATGGCAGCAACCTAACTTGCAACTATTCTAGGGCACTGCTGGATACAGATGTGTAGACCACGCATAGGAGCTTAAAGAGAGCACGCTTCTTCATAGGAAATCACTTTAGGGTTCTGAGCATGGATTCAGAAAGGGAGGGTGGTAGAAGTCTGTACACCATACGGGCTGCCATATTTTGTATTTTGTGTGTTTTGGAGCTTGGCAAAAAGACCTTCATTCATTGCAACCATCAAAGCATTTCCATAGGGCAGGCTACTAACAAGAAGTGCTTGGTGAGTGACTGCCTCGTCTGCATAGGGAACCATTGGAAAGCTTCCTAAGCATGCTCATCAGGCCAAAACATGTGCCTGAAATTGAGTTCACATGTTTTTTTCATGGAGAGGTTTTCATCAATTATGACCCCAAGATTTTTAACTACTTGTTTTGGAGTGAGAGACAGTTCCAATTCCAGAGGCTGCCAGTCACCTGACCATATGGCATATGCTTTTTCAAAAAGCAGAATCTCAGTTTTAAAGTTCACCTGAAGAGGCAATCTTGGTAATACATGCCCTGAACCTGTACTTTGTAGATTCCTGGTTGGATCCTATAGCTTTTGACTAATTGGGTTTCATCTGCATAAGAGAGTACAAGAGAACCTCAAACCCACCGGACCTTACTATTTTCATCAGGGGGGCACATATACATTAAAAAGTGTAGGTCTCAATCAAAGAAGACTTATAGAGCGCACTACTTACCCGAAGGGTCTCAAGGCGCTTGGGGGGGGGGTGCTGCTACTGCTCGAACAGCCAGGTCTTGAGCTTCTTCCTGAAGGAGAGGTGGTCTTGGGTCAGGCGCAGGTCGGTCGGGAGGGAGTTCCAGGTCTTGGCGGCCAGGTGGGAGAAGGAGCTTCCTCCTGTTGTCGTTCTTCGGATGCGGGGGACGGCGGCGAGGGCGTGACTGGCTGATCGGAGGTGGCGTTTGGGAGCGTAGAAGTTGATGCGGTTGTTGAGGTAGCTCGGGCCTTGATCATGTAGGGCTTTGTGTGCGTGGGTGAGGAGACGGAAGGTGATTCTCTTGTTGACGGGGAGCCAGTGCAGGTCTCTCAGATGTCCGGAGATGTGGCTGCGTCGGGGGATGTCGAGGATGAGTCTGGCTGAGGCGTTCTGGATCCGCTGGAGTCTTTTCTGGAGCTTGGCGGTGGTTCCGGCGTAGAGGGCGTTGCCGTAGTCCAGTCGGCTGGTGACGAGGGCCTGGATGACCGTCTTCCTGGTCTCGGTGGGGATCCACCGGAAGATCTTCCGTAGCATGCGCAGGATGTTGAAGCATGACGAGGAGACGGCGTTGACTTGTCTGGTCATGGAGAGGGAGGAGTCCAGGATGAAGCCCAGGTTGCGTGCGTGGTCTGTCGGTGTGGGTGCGGTGCCCACCAGGAGTCGTCCCAGGCGGAGGGCGAGGAGCCCAGGATGAGGACTTCCGTCTTGTCTGAGTTCAGTTTCAGGCGGCTGGTCGTCATCCACTCGGCTACATCTTTCATCCCTTCGTGAAGGTTGGCTCTGGAAGCGGCGGGGTCGTTGGTCAGTGAGAGGATCAGCTGGGTGTCATCTGCATAGGAGATGATGTTCAGGTTGTGTTGGCGTGCGATGGGCGCGAGGGGCTCATGTAGACGTTGAAGAGGGTGGGGCTCAGCGAGGATCCTTGAGGGACGCCGCAGATGACTTCGGTGGCCTCTGACTTGTACGGTGGTAGACGGACTCTCTGTGTTCTTCCGTCGAGGAAGGAGACGATCCATTCCAGTGCCTTCTCCTGAATTCCGACGTTGCTGAGGCGCTGCACTAGGGTGCGGTGGCAGACAGTGTCGAATGCCGCGGAGAGGTCTAGGAGGATGAGGGCCGCTGTTTCTCTGTTGTCCATCAGGGCTCGGATGTCATCGGTGGCAGCGATGAGGGCGGTCTCGGTGCTGTGGTTGGCTCGGAAGCCAGACTGTGAGGGGTCGAGGGATCCATTTGTCTCGAGGAAGGCGGCCAGCTGTTTGTTGACGGTCTTCTCGATGACTTTGGCTGGAAACGGGAGAAGCGAGATGGGGCGGTAGTTCTTGAGTTCGGTGGGGTCCGCTGTTGGTTTCTTTAGTAGAGCGCTGAGTTCGGCGTGCTTCCAGCTCTCCGGGAAGGTGGCGGTGTCGAAGGAGGTGTTGACGATGTCCCGCAGGTGGGGTGCGATGACAGCGTCGGCCTTGTTGAAGACGTGGTGAGGGCAGGGGTCGGTCGGAGATCCGGAGTGGATGGAGTTCATCATGCGGACGGTGTCATCGGTGCTGATCGGAGTCCAGGCGCGGAGGGTGGTGGTGGGCGCCGTTGCTGCGGTCGTTGTGTGCGATGGTTGAATGCTGAAGCTGTTGTGTATGTCCGCGATCTTGTTGTGGAAGTAGGAGGCGAGGGAGTTGCAGAGGTCTTGCGATGGGGTGATGTCGTTGTTTCCGGCGTTGGGGTTGGAGAGCTCTTTCACGATGTTGAAGAGTTCCTTGCAGTTGTGTGCGTTGTTGTCCAGTCGGTCCTTGAATGCAGGCGCGGATCAGTTGGTGGTGCTTCCGGGTGGCAAGCTTGAGGGTGGTCATGTTGTCGGGTGTTGGTTCCCTTCTCCAGACTTTCTCGAGGGCTCGGCAGTTCTTCTTGGAGCTCTTGAGTTCGTCGGTGAACCATGGGGCTTTCTTGCTGCCGGGTCTGCTGGGCGGGGTCCTCAGAAGGGCGAGTTCGTCCGCGCAGTTGCTGATCCACTTCGTGAGGTTGTCGGCGGCCTGGCTGGGGTTCGCTGAGCTGGCGGGAAGGTGCTGACTCAGGGAAGCGGCGAGCTGGTCGGCTGTGATCTTGTTCCAGCTTCTTCGGGCAACCTGTTGCTGGTGGTGGTGGGTCGTCGTTCTTCTGAAGGTGAAGTGGACGCAGCTGTGGTCCGTCCAGTGGAGTCCTGTGGCGTGGCTGAAGGCGATGTCTTTGCTGGATGAGAAGACGGCGTCGAGAGTGTGTCCGGCGAGGTGGGTGGGGGTGGTCACCAGCTGCTTGAGTCCCAGGTTTGCGAGGTTTTCCAGAAGGGTGGTGGTGTTGCGGTCGTCGTTGTTCTCCAGGTGGAAGTTGAGGTCCCCGAGGAGGATGTAGTCGGCTGAGGGGAGGGCGAGCGGGCTGATGAAGTCGGCGATGTCCTCGCTGAATTGTGTGCGTGGTCCCGGGGGTCTGTAGATGAGGGTGCCTCTGAGGGTGGTCTTGGGGTTGACGTGGATCTGGAAGCGCAGGTGTTCGGCGGGTGCGATGGTGTCGTCGGTGTTGGTCGTGATGCGGATGGTGTTCCTGTGAATGATGGCGATGCCTCCTCCTGTCTGGTTGACGCGGTCTCTCCGGATGATCTTGTAGCCGTCCGGGATGGCGATGGCGATGTCGGGCACTGAGGAGGCGTTCATCCAGGTTTCCGTGAGGAAGGCGACGTCTGGGGCTGTGGTGTCGAGCAGGTTCCAGAGCTCGACGGCGTGTCTGTGGACGGAGCGGGTGTTGAGCAGGATGCACTTCAGGTGGGTGCTGCTGGAGTTCGGCTTGGTGGGTGCTGGTGCAGTGCAGGTCTGGGTGCAGGAGAACTTGCAGGACTGGCAGATGAAGTGTCCGTGGGTGCATCTCGGGGTGGCTCGGTAGCATCCAGGGGTTCGGCCGGTGTTGAGTGCGTTGAGGGAGGCGGCGTCGTACGTCCGGCGGGTGGGCTGGGGTCTGCGGGGGCCAGGGGTCCTGGCGCTGGGCGCGGTCCAGGCGCGGACGGGCGCAGACGGGCTTACCTTTGGCGCTCAATCGGTGCTCCCGCTGCGCGCGTCCGCTGCGCGGTCGCTCTGGGGACGTCATAAGAAGGGAGCCGGTCGGGAGGGTCTGCGGGGAGGCGGGAGCGTGAGCCAATCGGCTGTCGGGGGGGCGGGGCCACGGGCTGGGGCGGCGGGAAAAGCTGGTGTGGGCTCGGCGGCCCTCGGGAGGCTGGGGCGGCGGGAAAAGCTGGTGTGGGCTCGGTGGCCCTCGGGAGGCTGGGGCTGCGGCAGCAGGCACAGGAGCGTGGGGGTGACCAGGCCGTAGGCGCAGCTGGACTGAGAAATTCCGCTCAGTCAAAATTGTTTTAACCATCCTAGTACTTTGCCCCGACACCAATCTCTTGCAGTCTCTTCCTTAGGACAGCATAAGAGATGGTGTTGAATGCGGCAGCCAGATCAAGAAGGACCAATATATATGAGCTTTTGCCATCCAGAGCAAGTCTGATCAAGTCAAGGACCTCTATAAGGGCCATTTCGGTGCAGTGAGATGCACAGAAAACGGACTGAGATAGATCCAGCAAGTAGTTGGTTTCAAGGATAGAGATGAGTATTTGATTCACCTTTCCAAGAAATGGGAGCAAAGATATCGGCTTGAAGTTGTATAACTCTGGGGGATCAGTCATTGATTTTTTTAGAATCAGCTTTACACGTGCTGCTTTCAATTTTTCTGGTAGCAATTCCAAGTTCAGGGAGAGATTACACAGATCTGTAATTGGCACAACAATGGCTGGTGCAAAAGTCGCCATAATGTAGGGGGGTGAAGGGTTCCCTGGTGATCTGGTTTAATTTTGTTAACCAAGACCAGTACATGTTGCAGAGTGGCAGAGTTAAATGTTTCTAAAATCATGGGCTGGCAGATGTCTGAGAGAATTGATGGAATTGTCACTTCTGGTTCAGAGTTGATGAAGAAAGATTCATAGATTTTTTAGAGATCCTTTTATCAAAATGATCTGAAAAATCATCACAGAGCGTCTGAGAGGTTGGAGTAAGCAGAGTGCAGGTTGCAGGATTGGTAAGTTCCAGTGACGGCCACCGATGATGCGAAATAATAATTTTTTTTTTAATCCACTTACCTTGCGCTTACTACATTGCTGACTCAGCAATGTGGCAAGACCAAGGTTAGAGGTTTTCTTTTTTTTAACTCTCAGCATTGTCTGGCGACTTCCCCTCCCCCTCGCCCTACCACTCTTACCTGTACGATCTGCCACTGGTAAATTCCTTCAGAATCTTGTTGAGTTCTTTTGAGGAATTGCCAGCCTTATTAATCCTGTCCACCATACAGGACTTTCTGATTGTTTTAATGTTTTTATGGCACTTCCATAGTGCAGTTTTGTAAGTGATCCAGTCATCAGGAGATTTTGAGGCCTTCTGTAGGAGGCTAGCTTAGTGTATGGCTTAGTATATTAGGAAACACAGGTTTAGTTTTTAACCTTATTCCTCACCTCCCATTCAAGTCATTTCCATTATGGTGTATATCACAATCGTCGTCAGATCCCAACGTTTTTCCATTATCATCACCTTCTTTAGGCTTCAACCACTTCGGTACTGCCATAACCTTACACATTCCCATCAGATAGTTCCACTACCTGATGTCCCACTCTGATAATCTTAATGGGAACTTAAAAATTAGTTTCCCAGATCTAACCATCTTTACTTTTTTTACACTCACCCATTCACCCATCCTTAACTGTTGTGTATGACCCTTTCGTCTACCATTGACACTACCCTGTCATAAAATCTCCATCTAGGAACAGTTTTTTTTTTTTGTTAAACCTTGCCCCATTTCAGCTCTCATGTCCATCCTCCACATCTGATTTGAGTTACAAAATGGCTATCATCCTCTCTTTTTTCAAATGGTAACACATCTCCCAACATTCTTGATATGACCGTGTGACTCCACAACAACTCTTTGAGGGCTTGCTGATGATTTATTTCCATTGGCTAATGCCAACTGTAATTCTTCCTTCAAAACTCTTATCCATATTTCTGCTATGCCATTACTTTGTGAATAGTAAACAAAAGTGCGAATGTGGCTGATGCTATGTTCATCAAATAACTCTTTCATTTCCACAGATCTCAACTGCCCCTCATTGTCCGTAACCAGACATTTTGGAAACCCCTCCTACTGAAATACTTCTTTAAGAAACTGTAAAACTGTATATGAGCCCACCTGAGTTACTAACTTAACTTCAGGCCATTGAGATAACTGATTAACAAGGACAATGGCAAAAATGTGACTAGTTGATAACCACATGGGAACTGAAATGTCCAGAGAAACCCTTCCCATACTTTTTCAGGTCTAGATATAGGGGCTCTGTCATAGGAGATACCCTTCTGCGATTTTTCGCTGATAGCATACTCAATGCATGATCTCCCTTTGGCTTCAATGCAGAAATAAATGCCTAGCCACAAAACTCACTGTGAATTCTTCTTTTCATACTCCCCATGCCATGTCCAAATCACTTGTCTTAAATTCTGAGGCACCACCAACTAGTACACTCAAAACATGAGATAATTAAACTCAGACAACTCATTTGCAATGTAGAAGTAGGGTAATAAATCTTTGTTCAACTATTTTTTTTGGCCAACTTGATTTGTTATATTTTATAACTTCCTGGATTTCCTTATTCACACAACATGCATACTTCCATTGTTCTAGCTTAATGCGACTGATCCAGCGGGTGTGCCATGGATAAATACTCCACACAATTCAATAAGGCCCATACACAATTACCCAAATTCCCATCACTTTTCCTGGTACCCACTGAGGGTCAAGTTTTATAATTCACTCAGATGTCGATTAGTTACTTTCCTGTAGTCTTGACATTTTTTAAAACAAAATATATAGCCTAACTAATCTTTTATTGAATCAACACTATTTCCTCTGGTATAATGGACCATTAGTTGAGTTAGTTAATGGTGATATTAACAGTTTTCTGACTAATTCATATATATTAGTGAAATAACCACAGACTCTGGGTAAGATTCATATGTTTTATCTAAATTTCAGACATGAAGGTGAACGCTCTTTCAATACAAATTCACAGTGCAAATTCCATCATTTTCACATGGGAGAGATAAATAATTTAGCAGATAAAGTCAATGGCACAAAGTCATTCAATAAATCAATGCAAAAGGAGTGGAACAATGAAGAGAAAAAAGAGTTCAGAGGCAAAAATACATTTGCAAAGAAATATGCAAATTATCAGTCAGAATAATATTGACCTATTTGAAATATTGAAAAGCACCCCTCTGGCCAAAGGACTGGTGGGGATCTCCTGAGTTAGAATCAGGAGCCAAAAACTATAAGACAGGAGCAGGACAGGGCAGATACTTACTAGACTTCTCTACAAACCCGACGTACCACGGCGCAGCCCTCTCTTACACTTTTTCTCTCCTTGATTTTCTTCCGGAATCTTCAAATCTAATCAGGCTGTCATTCAGATCTGAATCTTCCCAGACTGCTCTCTCCTCTCTTTTTTCTTGATCTTGTTCGACCCAGCTTTCCTCTCTCGACCCTGCAGCAGCAAGCTTAACTTGACTTCTCTTGCTTGGCAAATACCCCACTAACATTCTAAAGCCACTCTAGTTATAGTCTTCATTCCTAAATGTCCCACACTCAATAGTAGCAAATATTAACAAAGTAGGAAATATTATTGGACAGGGCTAAGGAAGTGTTCATCCCACTATGCTAACATATTCATTTTTATTAAGGTACCATTGTTTCGCAAATCCTTCCCCTTTAGCTCATTCATTCTTCCTTTCACGTTCATATTGTGTTGCAACTTTTAATAACAATTTCAATGTAGGCTCCATAAACATATTCACTTTCCCACATCTTCTGTCCTTGATATTTGGAAGCAGTTAACTTTTCCGGTCATTGGGTTATATTCCGAGTCTTATGAGGATGCGCAACTCATCATCATTGAACTCCAGATTTTCTCTCCCTGTCATATGCGAAACGGGCCCAAATGCACACTATTGATAAAAGAATCATAAACAGATGTTATTTTCTCAAATATATAATTCTCACAGTTCACCTCCCACTTCTACTCTATCCCATGTTTTTATTATTTTTTTTGGGCAAAAGCATTAACGTAAGCGGCTTTCCTTTTAGTTCAGACAAGCAGATGCCGGGCATGCGGTTCCGCAAGACCACATGTTAGTCCTTTTTGCGCGTACACAAAGATGTCTCTACTAAAGCGAGATAGTCACGTTATCTCCACGTAATTCTAGCTTGCACATGTGCAAATCGTTTTTCTCAAATTAAAGTAGATTTCTTTCCACCTGTCTGTGTTTGGTGTATATTAGTTTTGTCTAATCTACAACTTTTAATGGTTAGTAAAAGTTAATGAAGGTTTTGTCCATGCCAATTTCGTTTTCTTGAATCCTTACTTCATCACAACCACTGGACACTTGACAAAAGGATACTACATTCTCCAGACCATCATCAACAAAACACATTTTGTAACCCTCTTTTATGGGTAATCTGGACAAACAATCTGCTAGGATATTTCTGGCACCAGGGATATATTCAATATTGAAATGGAACTCCTGTAGTTTATATTGCCATCTAGCCATTCTAGGTGTAGCCTTTCCACAACCTTAAGTGGTAAATAATTCTACCAAAAGGTGATGATCTAATCTTATCTTGTACTGTGTACCATACACACATTTTCCAAACTATTCAGTCCTCCACCTGCGCAAACTTATATCTATCCCTGTACTTATTCTTATTCCTACACATTTGAGCATAATGCCCTTTACATTTGCAATATCTGCAGACTTGTACTGTAGCTGGACCCAAACATTCTTTTGTTAAATGTCCAGGTAAACCGCATTTAAAACATACATATTATTTTGTTTCTACATTTTGTGTGCCTGACTTAGTTCTGCTTTTGTTACTGCCATTATATGCTTTACTTTCTTCAGATCTCTTTACAACCTGCACCTCACTGGTAAGTTCAGTAGCTAATTCCTTCATACCTAATTTCATCTCAGCAAATTAGGACATAGATCTATAGCTTTTTCTAGCTTTAAATCTTCTGCATCTAACAATTTTTCTTGTAACTTTGCATCACCAATTTTATTAACAAATTAGTCCTGTAGCATGTGGTCATAAAAGTTCTCATATTTACATTTGGCCACTAAGATTCTTAAATCGTTAACAAAAGAATCAAATGATTAATTGGGCAGTTTTCCTCTATTTAAAAATTGGTGTCTGGCAACCACCTCATTAACTGTTTTGATGTAAAGAATTTCCAATTGTGACATGGCAATGTCATAACCATCAACATAATTTTCATAGTCATCCTCCTCATTCATGACAATGGGTGGTAAGTGACTTAAAACACCTCTCCCCTCTGCACCTAAACAGTATTTTGAAATGGCTAATTTGTATTTATCAGTATATACATCCCCACCTGTAGCTTTTAAATGGCTTACAAACTATGGGGCCGATTAGGATGGCGGACGGACTTGCGTCCGTCCGCCACCCTTGAGGAGGAGGGAACGTCCGCAGGGGCTGCGGCGTTCCCTCCGTGCTGATTAGGATGTGACCGCCAGGGTGGCGGTCACATCCTCTATATTTAACATTGCGGCGGGTGCAGCTTAAAGCTGCACCCGCCGCAATGTTAAAAAAGCATGTTTTACATTTACATGCACAAAGCGGCCGGCACCGCACGGTGCCTGCTGCTTTGTGCACGCAAATGCAGGGGGGTACCATAGGTACCCCCCATGTGCACCCCCCACCCCCCATTCACCCAGGGGGCCCGCAACGGGCCCCCAAAGTGAATGTCCGTATGCTTTTCCATGGCGGAAAAGCCGGCGTGGAAAAGCATGTATTTACGAACATCCTAATATGGCGGACGGTGTCTCATAGACACCGCCTGCCATGTTATAGCTTTTCCGCCACGGTCGGAAGCCGACCGCGGCGGAAAAGCGGCGGACGGAATTCCAGACCCACCAGCCATCCTAATTTGGCGGTGGGTCTTTGGAGGCTCCGCAGCGGTTTTTCCGCATCCTCCAGGCCGGCGGACACTTCCGCCGGCCCGGAGGATGCGGAAAAACCACCATCCTAATCGGCCCCTATATTTCCACTGTTTCCATTCAAATACTGGATCACCTAAACTGGGAAGTAAAGATAGAGGTGCCATAATACCATCCATTTTGCCAGGAAAATTACTTATTGCTTATTTTTTATACACAACCCACACTACAACTTAGGTTTGTAAAAAGTTTTGTTTAAAAATGACAGCTCAAATATATTTGTGTATCCTCAAAATAACCAGATAACCATTCTGCTTTTTTGACCATATAAGATATGTATATCTATCTATCTATCTATCTATCTATCTATCTATCTATCTATCTATCTATCTATCTATCTATCTATCTATCTATCTATCTATCTATCTATCTATCTATCTATCTATCTATCTATCTATCTATCTATCTATCTATCTATCTATCTATCTATCTATCTATCTATCTATCTATCTATCTATCTATCTATCTATCTATCTATCTATCTGTTCATTGAAAAAACATAGGTTTCACACACATTATAGTTAGGAATTAGCATTTAAAAAAACATGCAAATTCATTGAAAAAAACGTAGGTTTCACACTTTGTAGATTCCTGGTTGGATCCTATAGCTTTTGACTAATTGGGTTTCATCTGCATAAGAGAGTACGAGAGAACCTCAAACCCACCGGAGAAATAGAGAAAGCTCGTCGAAGGTGGGTGAGGGCTTCGTTATTCCCATCGGTCTGGAATACACATTTATCAGCGCGAGTTGAATATTGTTTGGCCATTCCAACAGCACGTACTGAACATCCAGAGAGTTAGTTTTAAGGACCCTAGCCTTACATCCCAAATAGGATGCCACCCATTTGCAAAGACCCCCCAAAGGCCGTCCCTTCCCCTCTCACTTAGCTGGAATTAAGAAGGCTGCATAGCCAGAACGCCATTTATCCTCCCTTGCCCATGTCTCCTGGAACAGGCATACATCCTGTGTGTCGATAAAAGACCCCCATTCGGGGGAGTCTAGTTTGCCCTGAAGTCCCGCCAAATTCCAGGAGAGAACGGACAAGCAAGATGTATGCTCATTAAGAGTGATACCAGGAAAATCATGCATGGTAGCAGCAGTGGTGTGCATCAACTCGGTGGGATGTTCAGTAGATTGGGGTTCCGCACAGGTAACACCCTCAGCGGGGGGAGAAGGGAGACAATATGAGGTTCCCCGTGTAGATCTAGTTGCCATATTTGGCCCCCGGGGTAAGGATGACATAGTTTGTGTTTTAACTACTTTGGGACTCTCGTAATCTGTGCCTTCAGGGCCAATGGCGTTTAGTTGGCCACCCGTGCCCTGTTTAGACTGCAATCTTCAATCACAATCGTCCATACCTGTGAACACATCAAACCTATTTACTGTCTCCAGGGGTGTAAAGGGTCTCAGGTGATCCATTCTCCTATTGGTATTTCTATTAAACCTAGGAGGTACAATGTTCCACCCAAAGGGATCAACAATAGGTGAAGGTTATAGTACATGTGACAGGTGCCTGGTGTTGTACAGTATTGAAGGGTTAGTCTGATTGGGTGCCTGACCACTGGTATAGATGGGGGGGAACACTAGGGATCTAGGGTAGAAATGGGTCAAAGGACGAGGGACGATACAGTTGTTGCCACTACCTAGGGGCCAGTTTAGTATATAGTTGACCGCTCGTGGGTCTCTGCAATTTACAACAACTAGGTCTCCCTTGATGTCTTTGACCCTACTACCCAGCCAAGGGAGTTGCCGAACGTGCAGGATCCCACCGTTGATGTTGTGTGTGAGTGGTCTAAATTGGCTGAGTCAGTGCATAATTTTATTTTTCAGCTGGGGGAACCCTTCCCTCTTGTTATCTGGCAATGTAGGGACCCCCGTCAGAACAACCACGAAGGGGACAGCTTCGGGGGGTAGCTCTGCTTGGGGCCCTTTGCGCGTTAGTGCCCTGGCATGTCTAGTGCTACCCCACTCCTCCCGTGTGTTTCCTACAGATACTTTTTCAGGTCCCCTCTGAACTTTGCTAGCTGCATTTACAACTGGTTTGTTTACCTGCTTAGGGGGTAGAGCCCTCTGCTGCTTGGGGTTTGTGAATTTAGTAGGTTGGGATGTAACTTTTGGGACATTGGGAGTACGCGATGTCACCAAGGCTGTGGGTGGCACAGCCCCACTCACCAGTGCCTTAGTTGGTCCATCATTATTACAAATTGCAGACTCAATATCCTCAAGCCTTTTCTCAACCCTCTTCAGCCTCTCTATTATGGGTAGGATAAAAGACCTTATTAGGTATTCCATACTATCCAGTGAGACGGCAGAAGGAACTTCCATTATCAGGGAGTCAGCAGGGATAACAGTTGGAACAGTAGTGTTCGTAGCCTTTGCAATTGTTGCCAATGGTAAGGGAAGTGCCGAGTTTAACATATTAACTGGTGCGGCCACTGGTGCCGGGGCAATTCTGGAACTATACTTTAAAGGTTTCCCAAAGTCGGAATGACTGATCTTGGGCTTTTGCGGGTCCCCCCCCTTCCGTCTTCTTTTGCTTGGTGGTGGACCATGGACCTTGGGAGGCACCGGTTTCTTCGGCTTATTTTGAGCAGGTTTGCCCCAGACGGGGGTCTGGGTGGTCGGGTCGACATCTATGCTAATGGGACTGGAAAAAAGAGTATCACTTGTAGGCAGGTCAGTAAGGACCAGGGGCGTGGGAGTGGAATCCCGTAACAGAAGTGGGACACTCTCTAGGGATAAAAGGTCTTCTTTGCTACCCGGACATCCTAGACTGGGGCAAGGGCGTGGAGCGGGAGGTCTGTGGGAGCCCTGTTTTTCATGCATTCGACAGAGCGACGGCGCTCTGCCCGGCGCTCCGCCAGAGAATTTTCCCTGTCTAGGTCAATGGGGGCGCTCTGCCAGAGAATTTTCCCTGTCTAGGTCAATGGGGACAATGTGAAATAATTGTCAAGTGTGCCATTATTCGTCCCCCCGTCTTTTCTGGGAAAGCTTTGTCGGGACTCTGAGCCATAACAGAGAAATACACCTACTGTAAAGTCACTAAATGAGGTGAAAGAGCGTAGGCCTAGCCCGACCTCCCTAGGCCTCTGAGGGCCTAAGAGGGTCCGCCCTTTGCCCGGGCTTAGCCCCGCGCTTCGGCCCCCGCGCGTCCCGCGTGCGCGTGTCCCAGCCCACTTATGTAGGATGAGGAGGTAGGGGATGGAAGAGGTCCCGCAGAGGTCCGGTGTTCAAATCCGCTAGCCCACAAGAGTCTCCTCTGGCGAGTGGCTCCCGCGGAGCGGGGGCCGCGAGAGGTGGGGGCGAGTTCAGGGAACAGCAGCAAGAACACAGCACTCCCGCAAGTGGAGCACTGCAGCAACCCTCAGGACAGAGCAAAAGATCCAACGACGCTCACTCCCCTCGGTGAATTAATAGAACAGGGAGGTGGGGGCGGGAAGAGGACCAGCTGTGGCAGGTTGATGGCCGCACTGCCCGCTGGTCCTCGCAGTCCCGCAGAGGTCCGGTGTTCAAATCCGCTAGCCCACAAGAGTCTCCTCTGGCGAGCGGGCCCCGCGGAGCGGGGGCCGCGAGAGATGGGGGCGAGTTCAGGGAACAGCAGCAAGAACACAGCACTCCCGCAAGTGGAGCACTGCAGCAACCCTCAGGACAGAGCAAAAGATCCAACGACGCTCACTCCCCTCGGTGAATTAGTAGAGCCGGGAGGTGGGGGCGGGAAGAGGACCAGCTGTGGCAGGTTGATGGCCGCACTGCCCACTGGTCCTCGCAGTCCCGCAGAGGTCCGGTGTTCAAATCCGCTAGCCCACAAGAGTCTCCTCTGGCGAGCGGGCCCCGCGGAGCGGGGGCCGCGAGAGGTGGGGGCGAGTTCAGGGAACAGCAGCAAGAACACAGCACTCCCGCAAGTGGAGCACTGCAGCAACCCTCAGGACAGAGCAAAAGATCCCTTCCACGTCTGACTTTTCAAGAAAAAATCTCAACTCCAGACTCTGCGACATAGTTTTAATGTTGTTTTCTCTCTCTCACTCTCTGTGACATCATTTCTTTTTCTCTCTTAAACCTATAGACACTGCTGTCTGCTTGGATGTGTAGAAGAATTGTTGAAAATAAGTTGTGAATTCAACTGCCTGAAGTGTTTGATCGCAAGGTTTATACAACAGTAAGCACAGAGGCCTAGATCTACAAAGCCTTCATAGCAGTGCATTAGAAATAAGTCGGCATAACGGGCATCAGTAGCGCAGTAGGCACTTCCATATAGACACCACTTGAAGGCGGCACTATAACAAGTGAAATGTACCAGGTACACTGCACTCGTAAAACTGTAGTGTTACCTTTATTTGCGAAAGCAGAGAGAGCCATATTATCAAGCCTGGGCGATAAAATTATCGCCACTTTATCAGCAGGAAACTGCCGCCAAAGTGGCGATAATGGGCTTGATAATATGCTCTATGGAATTCCAATCGAAGCTCATGTTAGATGTGAAGGACATTTTTTGCAAAAATGATTATATAACTGACTTAATAAGTGTATTTTAGTGAATACATGTATTAGCGAGTAATGTTTAAATATGTAAATATCTGTATCAGTGTCTCACTTTATGTATAGGTGGCTGCATGGGTTGGTGACTAGCTACATGAGTGTCGATATGGGTTATTAGTTGGTTTTTAGAGTATCAGTATGAGTGTCTGTATGGTTTGGTGGGGGTATTACTTACCGCATAGATGCATGAATGGGTGACTCACTGTTTGTATGTGTTTTGAAGACAGCATGTGTGCAGGACTGTATGGGTGGATGAGTGTGTGTATGCGGGTGTTAGTGAGTGAATCAGTGTCTCAATTCTATCTTTATGAGTAACTACATATGTTTTAAACTAGTACATGTGAGTATTGATGTATATAAGTGAGTATAAGTGAGAGTGACAGATTGGAAGAGTTCCTGTATAAATAAGTATGTGTTTCTATAAGTGAATGTTTAATAGAGTAATTGTGTGCATGTTTCTGTAGAAGTAAGTGTAGTGGTGTGTGTATACCTGTATATGCAAATAAATGGATGTTTGACAGTTTATTTGCTTGTGTGAGTATCTGTATGGATGAGTATCGGTGTGCAACAGGATGTATAGATGTATGAGTATACATGATGAGTTAGTACATGTATGAGGGACTATATAGAACTGTTGGTGAATGACTGGATGTGTATGTAGATGGTGGAATTACTGAATAGGTTGTTGTAACTGGTATTGGTATCTCCATTTTTTTGAAAAATGTAGTTTCTATTTTTGAATGTGTGTATCAAAGGTTACATTAAGCTGAGAGGAGGTCTGCCACTCTGTCACAAGGATGATGTAATCAGTGATGTCATCAGTGATGTCATTTGAGATGTCATCAGTGATGTCATGAGTGATGTCACTAACCATGTCATGAGTGATGTAATATGTGACGTCTTCAACAGTGCGTTTTGGGTGGGCGAGTTATAGTTAGCTATAACGGAGGAATTTCAATGGTTTTGTATGAGTGAAATGTCCAGCTAACTATAACATGTGTAAAACCTATGTTTTTTCAGTGAATTTCTAAGGTTTTTTAAATGTAAATTTTATTAGCCTGGCCCCTCTCATTTGTTGGTTAAAACCTGGTCCAACCCAGAATTAATTTTAAACCGTCAGATTTTAAAAGATTGTGTTAAGCTTAAAAAGGGGAATGCAATACAGTGGCTCTATATTAAGACAATGTTTCTGAAACTTGGTTGCCCAGAACTTTTTGTAAAACCGGAGGCTATTGTCAAAGGGGATATTAGCTGGGTTAAAGAGCAATACCTGTCCTTAAGGTACCAGGAACGGGAGGGTGAGGAATTAAAAAAAATCATGTTAGAGCTCATTTCCTATTAATTACTTCTCCATCTATCGAGCCCTACTTAAAGCTAGTAACAAGGTAATGCCATCGCTGGTTACTAACTAGATTCCGCTTCAACCAGATTCATCTTTTATTAGGAGATTTTCAAGGTTGGAGTAAGCCTGAGGATGCAGCACTTTGTAATTGTGACAATAGCTCAATCCAAAATCCCATGCATTTTATGTTCTTTTGCGGTTATTACTATGAAATTAGAAATAAGTATATAACACCGCTATTAAGAGGGAAGGGGTTTTTACAGGCTAAGCCTACTCTATTTTATTTACAACTGCTGGATAACCCCTGGAACATTTTTAATATTGCAAGTTTTCTTGTAGCGGCTGTCCGGGCGAAAAAATTAAGAAGTCAAATTACGATTGAACCATGAATTTCTTAGTTTTTAAATTGTAATCTTAAACTGCTCTGAATTTGTATTTTATTAGTAATCACTAATATTTGTATTACTCTAAATGTATTCTATGATGTGTTTGACTTGAATGTGTACTTTTATGATTTTAATTAATCGATTAAAGTGGTTTTGACTTGTCTTGACTTGAAATGCTAATTTTTAACTATAATGTGTGTGAAACCTATGGTTTTTTCAGTGAATATATATATATATAGATATATATATATATATATATATATATATCTATATATATATATATACATATGTATATTACCTACTGGCGGTCGCCAGTAGGTATATATAGTTAGGATTTTTTCTCTATGGGATTTTTGAAAATTCTATGTCTAATAACTTTGGCGTTTGTGGACGGAATTGGCTGAAATTTTCAGGAAAATGGAACATTTTGTTTCTGAGCAGCCCCTGAAAATTTGGGGGGGTTTCGTCAAGGGGGGTCTGAGAAAAAAGGGGGGTCCCAAAACGTGTTTTTAACATTGAGTTTTCCATAGGGCGGTTGGCCTCACTTTTAGCCCGAACGGCTGAATGGATTTGCACGAAACTTGGCAAAATTGTAGGGACTGGTAGCCCGATGTGCCTTTGCTAGGTCTCAATATATGTGCTCCAGTGGATTTTGAGAAATTAACGTTCAAAAAAATATATATATCTATAACAGCGGACCAGGCAGCGCTCCAGTTCGCGTACTTTTCGCGTTACGGAGCTTTGTGAAGCGAAGCTGATTGGTTCTCCGGCGTCTGTAAACATTCCAAACAGTCCGTAGCGGCCGCCATCTTGTCTCTCGGTAGGATCGAGAGACAAGAGGAGGCCAAAGCGAAGGGGCAAATGACCATAAGGGGGCATAGTAGATCCTCCCTGACCCCCTAGGTTTGATGTGGAGGTTTTAAAAGGGCCCCGCGGGGCAAAAAAAATAATAATAATAATAATCGAACGGCTGAATGGATTTGCACGAAACTTGGCAAAATTGTAGGGACTGGTAGCCCGATGTGCCTTTGCTAGGTCTCAATATATGTGCTCCAGTGGATTTTGAGAAATTAACGTTCAAAAAAAGATATATATCTGGAACAGCGCTCCGCTTCGCGTACTTTTCGCGTTACGGAGCTTTGCGAAGCTGATTGGTTCTCCGGCGTCTGTAAACATTCCAAACAGTCCGTAGCGGCCGCCATCTTGTCTCTCAGTAGGATCGAGAGACAAGAGGAGGCGAAAGCGAAGGGGCAAATGACCATAAGGGGGCATAGTAGATCCTCCCTGACCCCCTAGGTTTGATGTGGAGGCTTTAAAAGGGCCCCGCAGGGCAAAAACAAAAAAAAAAAATGTGTTTTTTTGCGTGGGGAGCGTCCGGTTCGCGAACCGGGAAACGTTCTAGGGAGCGTACTTTGTTGAAAATTAGTGAAAAAAGTTAGAGTAAAATAATAATTGTGAGTAATCGGATGTAGGGTAGCTCTGAGAAGAGCTTTTGGGTTTATGGTACATTTAGGTACTTATAAGTAGGTACCAATGCACAGTCTTAAATTCAGAATGAAAATTCTGTTGCCCTCATCTGAGAAGTGAACTCCATCTCCTCTGTAGATATCTTGCATGTAGTAACGCAAGTTATTGTTGTACAAGGAGCCCATTCCATGGTCTCTCATGTAAGCTGAAACAGATTTGTTTACATGCTTCCTCGACTTCTCAATTTGTGGACAAAATTGGTTCGACCTCCTCCATTTCTGTCTTTGGCATATATTTGAATATACCAAGGCAGTCTGAGGAAAAAGTGCCATCAATTGCTCAAAGGTGTCCTTTAAAAGCATTTCCAGACCTACCCCAGTCAAAGTGCCCAAATCATTACCTCCACAGTGCACAATTAACAGGTCAGGTTTTGGCAAATGCATAAAGGTTTTCACCAATGGTATCAATTGGTGACATTTTAATCCTCTGTGGCCAAACCACTTAATTTCCACATCTTGTAAATTGAGGTTAGGTAAATTCCTGTTCTCAGTGTACCTCTGAGCCCAATAGATGTAACTATGTCCAACAATCCAGACAGAAAACATGGTGAGAGAAGGTTCTCCTGCAGTCAGATGAAGTGTGGCAATGAAATGGCAGTTGAAAAAATAAGAGTGTAAAATGAAAAAAACTGTGGAGTTTCTGTGTTAATGAAGCAGTAAGAGTGATTGGTGGATTTTGATTACTAAAAACAGAAAGTTAGGGTGCATGGATGAGTTCTTTGAAAGATGTATTTTGAGTGGTGAAGAAAAAATCATTAAATGAAAGAATGCACTAGATATGCAGGTGCACTGAGAGTTCAGAGTTCAATTGCAACATTGTTGTGTGAACTTGCAAACACCAGAGGTCTTCCAAGAGGTGGTTGCTATGCAAAAAAAGCAGAGAGGGCAGAGGGGGGAAGGGTTTTGATTTGAAAAAAAGTGAGGGAAGAGTTTTGATTGGGTGACATGAGAGATATGTGTGAAGAATTACAGCATTTCTGTGCTTTTGATAGCTGCAGACTCTGGAGTGCATACCTTTTGCTCTGCTGAAGACAAATTGGTGTGTTTCTGAGACTGTTTTGAAACTCAAAGTATTTGCTTAGGTGAGAAAAGATTTCTTTAATTTAGATAGAGAATAGTGTGCTTTAAGGAGAAAATTATGAAGAAAGTTGTGTTTTTCAAATGTTGCTTTGTGTCAAGTGTTTTACAAATAGATTTTGTTTCTTTGAGAAATTGTAATTGGAGAAAATGTGAAGTATTAGTACTGACAGGGTTTTTATGTGCATATGAGCTGTGGAGTGTTTTCAAATTATGACTTGTAAATCGTTTTTGAGGAAAAGGAATGGTTTTAATATTTATGACAAGGACATAATGGTGTATGCTTCTTTATAAGGCAATTGAGTGTCTCTGATGTTATTTTTTCCATTTTAATGTAAGACCTTTCCCTGTGGAGCAAATTGCTTGTAAATATGGTCCCACCTGTGCATGGCAAATTTAGATTTTGAATGTTTGCGTTACATAGCCATGTTAAAAGTGACCCAAGCATGCTGCAAAGGCAATCAAAAAACGCTTTCATGTGTCTTAAGGACATTTTAAGTCATTTCCCCATGTGGAGTGTTTTTAAATTATGACTTGAAAATCGTTTTGGGGGAAAAGGAATGCTTTTTAAAATTAATGACAAGGACATAATGGTGTATGCTTCTTTATAAGGCATTTCAGTGTCTCTGATGTTATTTTTCCAATATTAAATTAAAAGACCTTTCCCCGTGGAGCAAATTCCTTGTAAATATGCTCCCACCTGTGCATGGTAAATTTAAATTTTGACTGTTTGAGTTACATAGCCATGTTAAAAGTGACCCAAAAAAGTTGCAAAGGCTTTAAAAAAACACTTTCATGTGTCTTGAGGACATTTTAAGTCATTTCCCCGTGGGCAGTGTTTTCAAATTATGAGTTGAAAATCGTTTTTGAGGTAAAGGAATGTTTTAAAAATGTATGTGCGCCATATGCCTCCAAATTTCTTTTTCAGGGGTGCAGCAGGGTGTTCTTGAGAGACCCCTGCACCCTCGAAAAAATTCCAAATTTGCGATGAGCTAATTGCTAATCGCAAATTGCACCTTCATTCCTATGGGTCTCCTGCTCCATGGAAATGAATGGGTAATTTGCAATTAGCAATTTGCTCATCGCAAATTAGGAATGGTAAAGAATCGCTATTTATTCCTTAAAGTTCGCTATTTAGGAAATGCAAAAAACTTTGATGATACATATGGCGGTTCATCTCTAACAAGATAAGAAGCTTAGGGATAGATTTATGATGACTGGCGCATCACCAGGGATGTGCCAGTCATCCTGCGCCGCTGTTCCGCCACCCATGGTGTGCTGCATTTACAATGCGGCGCACCATGGGGCAAAAACAGCACAGATGCGTGACGCATCTGTGCCGTAAAGGTGGCGCATTGCTGGAGTTGTATCGCAAGTGTGATGAAGCTCCAGCAAGGCTCAGGGGTGCCCCTGTCGTAGGGTTTCTGTTCTCACACAGAACTAAGCACAGAGGATTGGAACCTCGGCGAATTAGGGTGCCCCAAAACTCACCTTAGTACCCAAAAACCCCTTAACAAGCTAGCTACAGTGTCACATTGGATATAACAAACTCCCAATCTTTAGACAATTCAGAACATGAACTTACAGTACCTCAGGATACGTGGAACTCATGAACACTCGGTCGTTATATATTCATTACAAACGAGAACATGGAGTTAAGAAGAACACATGTGCATTTGAAATGTTTATTTACTAATGCCGTCTTCTCAGGCGTAGTATCTTAGATAATACAAGTACACATATTATCAGTAGCAAAATTACCAGCATAGTTACTAGTACATAAAAAGCGAATAGTGACAGTATGTTAACATGCTGTAAATGAATAAGGGTTAGCAACACTTATATTTCACCCTCCCTAATACACATATTATATTATTTGTTAAGAAGGTCTCTTTGGGTTGGTTTAGGGCGGGCCCATACCTTAGTGTCCTAGATTTGAAGGAATCACATCAGCATACACCAGCTCTCTCCTCATGTGAACCGCATCAAGTGTTGTGTATGTGTGTTCGGCAAAGCAATATAAAACCCGCCTCATGCCCAGAATTGGCAGAAGCTGCACTTATGTTATGACTATGAAGTCGTGGAGATCAGACCTGATAACAATTCTGTATCGTGTTGTTCTTGAAACTTCAGCACTCGCTGTACAGATATAGTTTAACAAGCAAAGCAGATAGTAGAGCAATAACATATTATTCTCATGTAAACCACGATGAACTACTAGGTTGAAAGCTAAAGCAACAACTAAGTGTCGTGTGCAGAAGTTGCAAAAAAGGAAAAATGGCGTTTAAACCGGTAATGAGCCCATGCTAACTTAACACGGTGTAAAGATATCCAGGATCTACATGACACCCCCCCATGATCCGGAAACAAACTGAATAAGATAATAGAAGTGCCATCTCATGAGAGCAGATTGCAACTTTATATGTGCACGGTCCACAAGGTAAAACATTAAAAACTAGCAAAATTTAATGCTAAAAAAAAATAAAACAGCCAACTACTTTATCGAGGCTTAAGCCAATAGGCAAGCTAAATAATAAAAACTTGACAAATAAGTCAATGAATTGTCAATGAAATTCTAGTACTCAGCTTATCAAGCATGAAAAAGGTCTATGACATAACTGTGTATGCAAAATAAGCTGCAACAGCCTCCAATAGGAAGTCACCGTCTTCATCCGAAAACAGTTCAGCCATCCAACTTAAAAGCGGAAAAGAACATACGTGCTCTCCCAGCACCGGATCCTCTATCACCATCAGAGGACAGCTCGGTGGGTTTTCAAGAAAGCTCTGTTCCAAGAAAGACTGTGTTGCCGCCAGTAAATTCCAGGGACCAATTAGTCCATGCATCAATGCCACAGCCATAATCCTTTCGCCAGGACAAACCAACTCGTGAGTAATGATAGGACTCATCAGCTGATTAAAGTCGACGTCAGGAGAAACCGGTCCGCAGAGACACAAATCAATGGCCCAATCGAAATCACAGGTCAGGCAGTGAAATACAGGCTGGACACAGGTGAAGTAGGAGAATCGAAAAGATAATCCATATGCCGTGCTTAATATCGCCAACGGCATTGTGCCATAATATTCAAGCATGCGATTGCGGAACAGCGTCAGCAGCTGCAGGGCGGGAGCTTGCACAGGAAGGACATCCATATTTAAAAATGTAAAAAAGCACAAGAGCATCCGCTGCTAATGCAAGTAAAACTGGGAATCCACCAAACAAAGTGGAAAAAATAGAATGAAAGAAAGCAGGGATGACTCCAAAGATTTTCTCAAATGAAGTCACGAGACCACTGCTATCAACTTTAAAAAAATGCGCCAGGTCCTTTGTGGAGGACGCGTTAAAGATAGTCCGAACCATCTCGCTGAAATGCAAAGGCAAATCAGTATTTAAAAGGGCCTGCACCTCTGTACGGGTGTTCGCTATGTGAAGCACGAAAGTTTCACGGGCCGAACTCAAGGCCACCTCTCTCTGAGACAAAAGAGCCCTTATTCTTGCCATGCCGTTGAAATCTGCACCCAAGGTTGGTATTTGTGGCCAGATTGAAAACTCCCTATGTTCATGTGTGGGAGGAAATAGAACATTTCTGCAGCAAATAACCCGTTCACTTACTGTTACGATTGAAAGGAATACTTGTAATTAACCCACAACAATCTTCATTATTGAGCATCAAATAAGTACCATTTTCCAACAACTTGAACGTGGGGATGATAGCAGGAACTGGCGTGCCTTGCAACACGCAAGCCATATTTGGTCGGTCTTTGTTGCATGAACCGTGTAACTGTATGTGCCTGCACATTAGTGAACGATCTGGCGTCTCAGTGCATTCCTCTCCATTCAGATAAACTTCTTGGTCATCTTTGAAACATCTGTATGTGTATGGAAGCGACCAGACCTCATGAAGAAAACCACTACCTAAAGGTTCATAACGACCTATTGGTACATATTTCATACAATTTGAAAACTTATATAAAGCAAAAGGCAGCGTTATTAAACCGTGGATAAGGCACGTTGCAGCATTGGCCTCTGCCACTGAAAAAGGCAAAGATTCTAACCTTTCAATATGTAACATAGAAAAGGAAGCATCACGCATTGACAGCAAGCGTTGTTTGTTAGTCAAATTGAATGGGGCAAATAAAGAAGAAACGTTCATGTATCCCCAGGGAACTTTACCATTTTTCAGAGTTTGCAAGAATCTGAACTACGTTGCCAAAGCAGCCAACCTTTTGGATTTAGACTGGAAATGTTAAAGGAAGAATTACGGAGTAGGGCCTGTAAATCACTAATGGACAACCGAGTAAAATTACTCCAACCATCATATTCCTCTAACTCCGGGATAGTAGGGGTGTTTAATTTTTTAGAAGTAGCCAATCCAAAGCATGTGGTCTGGGAAATTGTTTCATTCAGAAACAACATATGATTCGGGATGAGACATGCACGGTGCAAAGCCTCAGTGCCTTGTACCTGCCAGGTTTGTGAACCCCAAACTGGATCACTGACATAACCTCGACAGACCGAATATCGACTGGACAAAATATTGATGACTAATTATCGACAACAAAATTATCGATTGACTATACTTAAACAACAAACATCAAAATATCGACTCCACAATATCGACTACTAAAAACAACGACTACAACAATATCGACTGACAACATTATCGATTTCTAAAACATCGATTATTACATATTTATATAACAACAGTCAAAATATCGATTACAAAAATATAGATAGCAAATTTATCGATTTTTAAAAATATCGCCATTAATACATCCTAGAATAAATGACTTTATTATTTAATAATTCAGTCATACTAATCATAAAAAATCAGATATTGTTAATATAAATAGATAAAATATATTATATATTTTCATAACATTTACAACACACAATAAATACTAACATACATTTTATAATACATAAACAATGTTTCGACCCGCTACACATTTCTTACAGCTAATTATATATATTCCTCCACTTTACAAATATCAAGATAACATTACCTATACAAAATAAGCCCTTACACATTCAATAAACGTTAATTGGCGTCACCCATATAAGGAAAGCAATTAGCATAACAGAGAAAAAAATTCAAATCCACAAATAAAAACAGACTATCAATTTAAACAACCAATCCTATTTCTGAAACAATTAACCTAATACTATATAAACGAGATCATAGCAAACTAAAAACGCAGTATACATCTCCTAACTAAAGGAAGACGAAACTCTGCAGGATTTCAGAAAGAAAACTGATTGACTTCAACAGAAAGAGAGCTACACATATCTAAAGTAAGTACTACTACATTATTAGTCAGCGAAAATGTAACTCTCAAAGCTCACACCTATATTTAAAAGCAAAATACCTCAAATATATGGGTTTTTTTTTAGCACTCATCCTACAGACAAAAAGAAAAAACAGAAGACCTACACAACACCTGGACATCAAAAGTTACATATAAATAAGTAAGTATATATTAGAAATGTAAATTCGACATTTAATAGATAGGTAACTAAATAGAAAGTAGCTAAAAACGTCTATCAAAATATCATAAATAGTAATAAAATATTTCTACACATTTTCTCAACTGCCACAGGTACAAAAAGATATACACAGAAAATAACAGTTTGAAGAACATCAACAGCTGGAAATAACGACTTGAAATCATCAAAACATTTACAGGTAAAATAAAAATTTATGAAACTGTATAATGTGATTAGAACATTATTTTTTCTAAAAATATAATTACATTCTCTTTTAATTACCTCCTAGCACTACAATACAATCATGACTAAAGGAGCTAAATTCATTTATTCACAAAAAGGGAAAATGCTTCTTTGTTACATGGGATATGTCTACACTCAAGAGAAACAAAAAGAATTGAAAGTGTTTTGGAAGTGTACGAAATATTATGCCAACAAATGTTATGGTAGAGCTATAACTCAAGAAACTACTGTTACTTATACTAAAGAACATAATCACCCACCCAATGTAACAGAAATAGAGATTAGACAAATGCTAGATTCCCTTAAAGAAGCTAGTACTAGAACTGATGAACCAACAACTGCTATTCTGAAACACCATTTAAGTGTACTTCCCCAACATGCTTCTAGCCAATTACCATCTATTGAATCCCTTAAAAGAACAGTAGCTAGACAAAAAAGAGCAACATGCACTACTCCTCCCACACCAAAAACTTTAGAAGAAGTCCAAATTCCCCCTGAACTCTCTGTAACTCACAATAAAGAAAATGTTATACTCTATGACAACAAATCAAAAGATAAAAGAATTATAGTGTTTGCCACAGCAAACAACATGACTAAACTTACCCAATGCCAAACTTGGATGATGGACGGTACTTTTTCTGTATGCCCCAAACCTTTTTTATCAATTATACACCATCCATGGTCATTTCCAAAATGCAAATATTCCATTCCTTTATGCCCTTCTACCAAACAAACAGCAAGCTACCTATCAAGAAATACTAACTGAAGTCAAGCAACATACTAACAACTATTTTTCACAAAAAATTATCATTGACTTTGAGAAAAAGCAATGATAAACAGCATCCTTAAAACATACCCAAACACAGCAATACAAGGTTGCTATTACCACTTTAATCAATGTATCTGGCGACATCTACAAAAATCAACCTTGAGTATCCAATACGCCACTGATAGCACATTTGCTTATCAAATTAAAAAACTCATCACCCTAGCCTATGTTCCACTAACAGATGTAACTGAGCACTATAACTTATTAATAGACAGCCCCTACTATAAAAGAAACGAAGATAAACTAAGCCCTATGCTTGACTACTTCGAAGACACATGGGTAGGAAGGCTACACAGATCAGGCCATAGAAGACAACCCAAATACCAAATAGCTTGGTGGAATGTCTACCTTAGCACACTAAATAAGGAAGCAAAAACAAACAATGCAGTTGAAGGATGGCACAATGCCTTCCAAGCAACTACAGGCCGAGGAACGCCTACCCTTCACAAATTAATACAATCCTTACAAAAAGAACAAAGTTACCAGGAGCTCCGAATGGAGCAATCAGTAACTTTGATCGGACCTAAACTCACCAAAGAAATTAAAAAAATGTATAACACACTGCAAAGTCAAGTTACCCTCTATCCAACTAACAAAGGACTAGAATATCTATCAATGATAGCAAAAACAATTCTTTAAAACATTACATAACTATACACGTTAAATTAAACATTTTTTTCCTAAAATCCTTGATTATAACATGTAACAATTTGCAATTAAATTATCAAATACATAATATTAACATATATAAAATGTATTTAGATAATGTATTTACAAAATGTTACATACAACGTAAGTAAAGCAAAAATTAAAACAGTTTCCCCACCCATTAAATGTTCTGAAAATACTTACATTTCTGTTGCAGCTTCAAACGTAATCCAATTCCAAGCAATCCATAGGACACCCTTCCAAAAACCCATACAATCCATGGAAGCCCAAAAAAAAATGCAAAAATACAAGCAAATCCATAGCGACTCCTTTCCACTTCAGTAGACACAAGATACGATAGAAAACCCGAAAAACAGTAATGCAGAAAAAAAAACGCTCCGGGAAAACTTGAAATCCCAAAAAATTGTGTGCAAAAATAAGAGTATATAATACTCGTTACACAGCTCTGATCAAAAAAGAAGGAAGTCCTCCAAAACAGCGAAACGCGACGATAACCTAGAAAAAATAAAATACATACCCACCCACACAAAAACACCCATACATATATAAAAACACATATTTATACATCAAACATATTATCTTAGTAACATTTAAACATATTACCTCACCTCACACACCTACAACAAAAACGCGGTAAAAATCTAATATCGTACACTCTACCTAACACCGAACACACAATCTTCTCTTAGTAACTCTACCTACATAAACCTAAACACAGCACACATACACTAACAATAAGTTCATTAACTTATAAAACACAATTAAAACAAACTTACCCTCTCTAACGCGAAGCAGCATCCAACCGCGATCTGTTGAAGCACCAAATAAGCCTATGTAACATTACGCGGTTAAAAAGTAGTCCCTGTATACAGCTAAATGCTCTTTAATTTCTATATTCCAACACTTAAAAAAATACACAGAGTATTATATTAAGTGTAAATAATTATTTAAATTGTATAAAATTATTTCATAAATATTCATAAATTTGAAATAATTATTCAACTGTTATGTTATAGTTTAAAAAATATTTTATGATTTATAAATACATTTAGTAAATAATGTATATGTAAAAAAAATTGCATATATAAGTTTGTTACAAAAAATGTGTTATTAAAAATTGGAAATATTATTTTAAGCATTATGTATGTATATAAAAAATGTTGGGGTGTTTATGTATGTAAAAATTAATATTATAAATATGTTCAATATTCATAATAATAATTTAAAAAAATATAACATGACTTGGTAAAAAACAAAAATGTTACTGTTACAAAATAAATGTACATATTTTTCAATGACAATATATTCAATGTGTATCTGAATAAATTTTTTGTTATTAAATAAAAAGTACATATTACCAATTTGTTTCTGAAACTATTTAAATGTGAATATATGTAAAAAAAATAAAAATATGTTAATATCATTTATGTGTTAAAAACATATATATGTACTTCATATATTTTTTAGGATACTAAAAACTGTGTATTAAAAAATTTCAATATAAATAAAAAATTAATGTCTACTTACAAATTAATTTTTATATGTTAATAAACAGTTTTGCATTTATTGCATTTAACCCTGTGTATGTTTCCTTCTTTATTATTGTATATAAATATTAATTGCTTATTAAATAATCTATTTAAAAATGCCTTATAAAGTTTAATATTTAAAAAAATGTATTAATATTTAAAGTACTACAATAACAATAATTATAATGAGAAAATAAAAGTTCTATGTAATGTAAAAACTTGATTATATTATCCTACCAATAATAAGTATTTATTTAAAAATTGTTTTCTTATTTCCACTGCACCAATTATAAACTCACAAAACCATACTACACATTAAAACTATACAAATTACTATTCCCATTTCACCAATTGTAAAGTCATGGAAGGTGCTGGACACTGAACCCATACTAATTACTATTCCCACTCCAGTGGGTGCAAGAGTAGGGAAAGTAAATACTTCATATATTAATAAATTAATGAAAAAATCATATATATATATATATATATAATATTGTTAATAAATGATTACCAATTACATTTCACATAATACTTAATATTTTAAAAATACTAAATAACTATCATTATTTATCTTACTTTCCTATTAATAATAATTTACAACTAATTACCAATAATTTATGAGATAATTTAAAAATTATTTTTCAATTTTTTTCTATTTAATAAAATTAAATAAAACATGTATTAACTTTTAACACATACTTTTACAACGCGTACCTTTACAACGAAACTTTAACAAAGCAAATACCATGACACCACATGAATGTACAACAAATATTTGTACAAAAAAATACCTTTACAACGCATAACATTACAACATAACTATTTATAATTATATAATATTGTGTTTAATGTATATTAATAGAAATATTTTATATAAAATGTATTAAAAATTAACTAATTTAATAGACATTTAAATTTACCTTATTTGTACCCTGTACCCCTCTAACCTAAAACCCCAAACTGACCCAGAACCCTAAAAACACCCTTTTACCCACAAACTGAAAACTGACCCAGACCCCTAAAAATACCCCTTTACCCACAAACTGAAAACTGACCCTGACCCCTAAAAATGCCCCTTTACCCACAAACTGAAAACTGACCCTGACCCCTAAAAATACCCCTTTACCCAAAAACTGAAAACTGACCCTAACCCCTAAAAATACCCCTTTATCCACAAACTGAAAACTGACCCTGACCACTAAAAATACCCCTTTACCCACAAACTAAAAACTGACCCTGACCCCTAAAAATACCCCTTTACCCAAAAACTGAAAACTGACCCTAACCCCTAAAAATACCCCTTTATCCACAAACTGAAAACTGACCCTGAAACCAAAAAATAGCCCTTTACCCAAATACTGAAAACTGACCCTGAACCCTACAAATACCCCTTTACCCACTAACTAAAAACTGACCCTGACCCCTCAAAATACCCCTTTACCCAGAAACACAAAACTGACCCTGAAACCTACAAATACCCCTTTACCACTAACTGAAAACTGACCCTGACCCCTAAAAATACCCCTTTACCCACAAACAGAAAACTGACCCTAAAACCAAAAAATACCCCTTTACCCACAAACAGAAAACTGACCCTGAAACCTAAAAAAAAAACCTTTACCCACAAACAGAAAACAGAAAACTGACCCTGAAACCTAAAAAAAACCATTTACCCAAAAACTGAAAACTGACCCTGAACCATAAAAATACCCCTTTACCCACAAACTTAAAACTAACCCTGAACCCTAAAATTACCCCTTTACCAAAAAACTGAAAACTGACTCTGCACACAACATATACCCCTTAATACCCAAACAGAAAACTAATATATAATTATATATATATATGTTATATATATCATTATATATCTAATTATATTTATATTATATATATATATATAATTATATATAATTATATAATTGAATAAACACCCTTGGATTATCTCCTGTCTGGCGTTTGGTGACGGCTGCTGAGAGCGTGTTCAAACTTTTATTGTTTGCAGTAATAATTATATAAGTATATATAATATATATATTTATATATATATAATTATAATAATATTAATTATATATAATTATATATATAGAATTAACATATTTTATTTAATTAACAATTATTTAATTATTAATACCAATTAATTAATTAACATATGTCATTGCTTATAATTAAATTACTTCCCACCCTATACCCCTATAAACCCACAACCCACTACATAACATAAAAAAGTTAGATTTTACATTATAAACAATTATTCAATTTATTAAAATAAATTACCAATTAAATTATATATAATTAACATATTTAATTTAATTAACAATTATTTAATTATTAATACCAATTAATTAATTAACATATTTAATTACTTATAATTAAATTACTTCCCACCCTATTCCCCTATAATCCCACAACCCGCTACATGACATAAATTATTTAAATAAGCATAATTATCAAATAAGCTATTAAATTAAAATATTTACCAATTAAATATTATATATTTAATTAAATAGTAATTTAACAATTAATTAAATATTAATACCATATTTTTACATATTTAATTAATTAATACCAATTAATATATTTACATATTTAATTAATTAATACCAATTAATATATTTACATATTTAATTAATTATATTTAAAATACTTCCCACCCTATTCCCCTAAAAACCCAATACCCGCTCCTAGAAATTATTATAGTAATTGATTTTTTTTTTTAATTTATTAATTATTTTTAACATTAATTCTATATAAATAAATAAATAAAAATAATATATTTTAACAAAAAATGTTTTTATTAAACATTAAAACAGTGTAAATTGAACTATTACATATTATATATATCCATATTAAGAGTCGATATCATGACAGTCGATATCATGACAGTCGATAACACAACTTTCGATATTTTTAAACAAATAAACAAATCGATATTTTTTACTAACGATATTACTTACTCGATATTTTATCTATCGATATTTTTTACATACATAACAATCGATAAAAAATAAATCGATATTACTTACCTCAATATTAATGCCATCTCGATATTCTCTAGTCGATATTATGTCCATTCGAAGAAATAAATGACTCGATATTAAGACTGTACACCCCCCAAACTGATGTAGATCCTGGATATCTTTACACCGTGTTAAGTTAGCATGGGCTCAGTACCGGTTTAAACGCCATTTTTCTTTTTTTGCAACTTCTGCACACGACACTTAGTTGTTGCTTTAGCTTTCAGCCTACGTGCGTCAAGACCTATGCCTGCTTCAACCAGGCGCACGGTTTTGACGCAGCTTTGTCCTATCTGATTGTAAATGCGGCACACCATGGGTGGCAGAGCAGCGGTGCACGTTAACTGGTGCATTCCTGGGGATGTGCTAGTTAACATCAATCTGCCCCTTTACATTTAAGTATGTGCAGGGGACACAGAGTCGGTGAGGCTTATCCAAGGTTAAGAAGAGATGAGTCCTGTTCACTGAAAAATTGGACATAGGCTTCACCTCCTCAGCATCGCTGGACATGGCTAAATAATAGCTGCAAAATGTTACTCTTGTTAAACAATTTTACTATTATAATCTCTGAGATTTGTCTCTTACTCTGCAACATCTCATTGTTGTTATCTTTCTTTAAAGATAAAGACAACATCAACATGAGCGACAATCAGCAATCAGTTGATTTCGACCTCATCATTGAACTCGTAATTGAAACATCAGTGGATGTTGATCCCTTGGATGATTTAAATCCTGAGGATGAAGAAGAACGTGATGAGGATGCAGATTTGTCAGAATTGTATGACATAGGATGGGAAGCTGACGTGCTTGAGCCTATGGAACTATAAACATTTATTTAAAAAATGTATAACAAATAAAAAGTAAAAATGTAAACCGTTTAATTTAAAAATAAAGACACCTTCAAAAACAGGTTATGTGTAGTGTCTTCAATAAAATATTAAAATATGCTCATAAAATTAGATCAGATTCACATATAAAACAGCACAGGTAAAATGAATATAAATTCCATTTCTTTTCTGCTATTTCTGTATTCTAAATTTGCCAAGCACTAAAAAATCTTCTATGTAAAAATGTTACGTAGTGTGTTAAGTTTTTGATGACTGTTATTGATTTACTGTTGGGTAATAGTGGTTAATAACATTTTTTATTATATTTTACCACAGATTCAACTGCAGATCATTTGAAGATTTCAGCATGCCAACCAAAGGAAGACTGAGAAAGGCTGCAAAACGTCAAAGACAGCAGGTCAATGAAAAAAAGCAGCAGTCCTCTAACAAAAATATTTGTCAAGTCACCAAGAAAGCACCGGGTAAGAGTACAAAAACATTCATAAGAAATATCTGTAGTAAAAAAAATATTACTACAGAAAATGTTTCAGTCCAGAAAAGGAGAAGCAATTCAAACGGAAAGGAAAGGCCAATGAAAAATGTTACTGCTAGAGCAAGAGATAACTCTGTGCATGATAGTAGAAGGAAACAACAGTTTAGGGACATTCGTAAACGAATGTTCCGCAACAGGATAAATGGCAATTTGTTAAAAAATATTAAGAAAGGTGAACAGAAAGTGGTTTTTTATAAGAGAAAAAAAATAGTTGAGAAAGTCATTGATCAGGCATTTGAAATTAAACGTAAGTTATTTATTTTGATAATCAATAGAATTAGGAAGCTAAACTAGGCAATTTATGATTTCAAAAGAAATAGTAGATGGAAGAGAATAGTTAATCGTAGTAATTTTTGTGAAGTTTTTTCTGGAGAATGGATGCATAGTTCAAGCTCTGAGGCATTTTTTAATGAGGAGAGTTATTTCCAGGATAATGATTTGGTGCATGCAGTTGACACCAGTGGTCGAGCTTATGAAGTGAAAGATGGTTGTCCAGTTGAAAAAGAAAAACTTGTGACAACAGAGATAGAAGAGGTGTTAGGTAATGAGGTTTTAGGAAGACGTCCTAAGGGTCCTGTGTACACCTGGAAGTGTAGTAGTATTTGCAGTGTACGACAGGATTCCATCAATTTGCTTTGTGATTTTATACGGTCATTTAATAAGAAAAGTTTGAAGCAGAAAATGAAGTTGTTGCAAGAATTAGATCCTTGCAGAGTGAGAGAAGTGACAGGTTAGCATGGGCATTCACTGGCTTATTTTTCCAGGAGAGTATGCCAGAGTGTTTTTCATCATTTCAGGATGCTAGCAGTGCATCATAATAAAGTGAGGAAATTACTTAGAATGTTGTATTATGCTAAGAGTCCAGCAATTATGCTTAAACAATTATGCGCTGCTCTTTTGCATGGTTCTGAAATAGATGTGAAGAATATATGTGAAGAAATTGAGTTTTGTTACTTTGGAAGTAAAGAGGAGAATGTTGAAATTGACCAAGAAGAAGAGAGTAATGTGGAAGATAGTGTACAGATTTCCAGTACAGATAATTTCCAGAGGGAAATTGCAACGTTTGAGGTGAAATCAAGTGAGAGGCCAAATTTCACTTGTGTGTGTTGTCGACGCACTTATTATAAGTATCAGACTAAGTTAGTGGATTTATATGCAAAAAGTGAAAGGGAAAATAATAGTGAATGGAAGGATTTTACAACATACTTGATGGTAGAAAATTGTTTTGATTTGGGATTGGATCAACGTGTGTGTACTTATTGTTGTAACAAATTAAATCAAAACCAGATGCCTGCTAGAGCAGTTCATAATAATCTGGAATTGGTTGAGATTCCTTCTGAATTGAAGGATTTAAATACTTATGAATCTATTTTGATTCAAAGTATCCATCCCTTTCAGGCTATTGTAAGAATGGAGCCAAAGACAGGGAAATTGGCTCCATCAGATTTACAGAGAGGATTAAAGGGAAGAGTTGTTTATTTGCCTCTAGATTTGAAGAAAAACATTAACACAATTGGAGTAAAAAAAGTGGAAGAGGAACCTCTGGTTATCTTAGTTAATGGGGTTCCGACAAAGAATAAGAAAATATGGCAAGATTTAGTGGATGTTAGGAAAGTCAAAAAGGCAACATTGTATTTGAAAAAAAATAATAAATACTATAAAAATGTATATGTTGCAGAAGAGGAAGTAAGTGAGGAAGAGGATAGCGATTTGTGTGCTGGTCAAATTGAGAAAGTAGAACCCTGTACTAGTGAAGAAATATATGAACATTATAGTGTTCATCCTTTGCATTCCAAGGAAGTCATGGGGAATGCTATTGAGTTGTTTCAAATGAAACAAGCCAAAGGGAGTCCCATTAGTGTTTGGGAGGAAAGTTTGGAAGCTCGGTGTTTCCCACAGCTTTTTCCAACAGGTCAGGGAGGAAGATATGATGAGCGACCTCTTCAAATTCCTGCTTCTGAATACCGGACTTTGCGATTGTATGCAGGAGATGCTAGGTTTCGACAATGCATTCCCTATTTGTTTCATCTCCTGTTTAAAAGCGATCTGTCTGTACTGTCATATGCAGTGAACCACATCTTGAAAAGTGGTATACAAATGCAAAACATCTCGGCAAGTGACTTTATGGATAAAGTCAATGTCCAAGACAGTATTTTGGATTCTCACCTGATTAATCTCATGGCGTGTCAGCGTGGTACTAATGAGTACTGGTACCGTCGTCATGGTGATTTAAAATGTATGCTGAGGAACTTAGGAACTCCCACATGGTTCCTCACTCTGAGCTGTGCCGAGTATGGCTGGGAAGACTTACTTGAATTTCTACGAGAGGCAAATGCAAACATCGAAAACATCGAATTCAAGACACCCAGAGAACTGTGCTCTTTGGATCCAGTCAATGTATGCAGGTACTTCAATCATAGATTTGAAGCTATGATGTCTTTCATCATGAATAGGAAGAATCCACCTCTTGGAGAGGTGTTGGATTTCTTCTGGAGAAAGGAGTACCAAGCAAGAGGTGCTCCTCATATACATATGCTGCTGTGGATCAAGGATGCACCTAAATTTGGAACGGATCCAGAAGACTCAGTGATGAGTTTCATACAACAGTATTCTACGTGTGCTGTTCCAAACGCAAAGGAGAAGAAAAGCCTAAGAGAAAAAGTTCTACGTTTCCAAAGCCATCGATGTGGAAAGTACTGTCGTCGTAAATTCCGAAACAAGGACAAGTTCTACACCAAATGTCGTTTCGGCTTTCCACGACCGGTGATTTCTAAAGGAAGAGTAAACAGTTTGATGTCTTCGCTGCGACATAATGTGATGAAGAAATCACCTAAAAACACATACAATTTGAAGAGGAACGAAGAGTCCAAGTACATCAACGACTACAACCCGGTGATTTTGTCCATGTGGAATGCTAACATGGATATACAGTTTGTGGCTGATAACTGTATGGCTGTGGCTCGGTATGTGACATCTTACATCACCAAAAAAGAGAAGACAGAATTGAAGGATATGTGGGAGGACATTTCACATGAAAAGAGCCTCAGCAAGAAGTTGTACAGTTTCAGTCTGAAGATGTTGTCGAATCGAGAAATCGGAGCTTACGAATGCTCTGACCGGTTGTCTTCAGCAAGTCTCTATGCCAAGTCCAGGAGTATCGTTTGGGCGAGTCTTGGTCTTGCTGCAACGCGTAATCGAGTTCTGAAACCTGTGCGGGAAATTGAGTATTTGGCGGAAAAGGAGCCAAACAGTACCGACATTTTGAAGACCAACATGTTGGATACATATTATCCAAATCGAAGCAAAAACCTCGACAATGTTTGTCTGTATGAGGTTCTTCAAAATTACATATTCAAGAGGAACATCAAAGAAGATACTGAGAAAGGAGTGTATGCTGTAATAGGAAGTGAGGGATGTCTGGTCAAGCAAAGAAAATGCCACTTGGTAAACCATCGAAAATTGAGTGGCGAATCTTCTGAAAAAAAGGAGTTTTTCTATTTAGCACTTTTGCAACTTTTCAAGCCTTGGCGTGCAGAAGAGGAACTGCTTGGAGATTTCCTCTGTTACGAAGACTCTTTCAATGCTGCCAAGGAGACCATAGAATGTCCTGCTTTTCCCAAATATGTAGAAATGTTGAATGCGGAAATTGAGCAGGAAGCAACGATTGCAGCCGAGATTGCCAGAGACAGTTCTCAGGACAGTCAGAGTTCTGCTTCATTGAGTCAGGATCCACTAGGAGGACCTGTTATCGAAAATGAAGCTGCAACTGCTATGAATGAAGTGGAAAGAGCCATGGCACATGCTCAGGAGGATGCAGTTAACTTAGAAGAGTTGGAAAGACAACTCAACGTTGAGCAGAGGAAAATATGTGACGAAGTTACCATGCAAATTGATCATGGATTAAGTCATGACAAGAAAGAGTGTTCATGTACGTCGTTGAAGCCTGTCCGACTGTACGTGAGTGGAGAAGCGGGAACTGGAAAAAGTTTCCTTATTAAAGCAATTTCATGCTATTTGCAGGAAAGGACAGAGTCATCGCTGTCTTGTGTTGTCACCGCTCCAACTGGACTGGCAGCACATAACATTAAAGGGATTACTTTACATCGTTTACTGATGCTGCCAGTGGAGCATGACAACAAATTACAATATCACAAGCTATCTGGAGATGCTTGTTTTGAAGTTTCAAGAATCTTGAGGAAAATGAAACTTTTTATCATTGACGAAGTAAGCATGGTTTCCAATGTCATGCTTGCGTTTGTGCATTTGAGAATGCAAGAAGTTCTCAAAAGAGAGTATGATGTGTTATTTGGTGGCAAACACATCATTGTTTTCGGAGATCTTCTGCAGTTGACACCAGTGAAAGGGCAACCTGTGTTCAAAATGCTCACGCATGAAGATACCAGGAAGTGCCTAGGGAGCATTGGCAACGTCAATATATGGTTAAACTTCAATTATGCTGAACTGCATGAAAATATGCGTCAGGCGAAGGATGAAGTTTACAAGAGTATTCTACAAGATGTTAGAATTGGAAAAGTGACCGAGCATGGGAAAGAAGCTTTACATGCACGATTACTGTCAAATTTATATCCAGAACAAGATGTTGTGCCTGAGAATATTTTTCAGAAAATTACTGAGAAGAAATCTGGAATATGTTTGATGCCAACTCTTGCAGAATGTGCCAAATTCAACAACAAAATGTTGCATTTGGAAAAGCAGGAGATTGTGAAACTAGAAGCTATTGACAGAGTAGAGCATATGGGATCAACAATTATTTTGTCTGAGAATTTGAAATCAAAATTGGATTCATTAGAGAAGACTATATCTAAAACTGCAGGTTTTGAAAAGACTCTGAATGTGTGCTTGAACTGCCGTATAATTTTAAGAAGGAATTTACATGTTGAAAGAGGTCTGGTAAATGGATCAATGGGTAATGTTGTTGATTTTGTGAAATACAGAAATAGAGATGGAATAGAATTTTTAAAAATTAAATTTGATGGCATTGAGGAATTACAGCTAATTGGTCGTTGCTCTGCTAGATTTTTGCTTGTAAAAGACTTATATGTTCGCCGTAAGCAGTTTCCTGTTTGCTTGGCATATGCGGTGACAATCCATAAATCGCAAGGTTTAAGTGTAGACAGTGCATTGGTGAATATTGGCAGTTCTGTGTTCAAGGAGGGTATGGCATATGTGGCATTGTCACGAGTTAGAACTTTATCGGGATTGTACTTGATTGAGTGTGATGTCACAAACATTTGTGCGGATCTAGATTGTGTTAAGGAATACAATAGGTTAAGAAGAGAGTATGCGCCACATTTGCCTCAATATCCTTTGTTTGAGAATCGTGTGGTAGGCCGGAAACGAAGAAATGTGACAAATACTAGGGAGGTTGCAGCAAAAAGACGAAAAGTCGATGAACCTGAAATTATAAGCAGAAACAAAAAGGATTCTGTTGAAGATGTTGTTGGTTTTCAATTTGAAAACAGTTCTGGTGTCAACTGCTATGCTAATGTAGTGGTTAATGTTTTGTTTTCTCTAGAAAATGTAAAAGAAGAGATTGTGGTGAATTCTGATCAAAGATTTTGCAGTTTGTTAAATTCTGTGTTAGAGAAATGTAGCACAGATAGAACAAAAATAGAAAGTGTGTCTGAAATTCGAAATCTGTTAGACAGATGTTCAGGCCAAACACAATTCTCTCAAAATATTCAGCAAGATTGTCAGGAGTTTTTAATGTATATACTTGATGTATTGCATGCTGAAGGTGTAGATGTAGATCACCTGTTTGGTCTTTCTTATCAATGGCAGCATGACTGCGAGAACTGTAGGGTATCAAGTAGTACTAGTGTAGACTCAGAAAGATTTATATATTTAACTTTGCCAGACAGTAAATCAGTCTCTTTTAATAAACTAGTAAAAGCAGCTGATCACAACATGGAGTGTAGCCAATGTAAATCTGAAATGATGTCCACATTATTTATACGAACATATGGCCAGTATGTTATTTTAATGTTCCAACGATGTAGGCCTGATGGAACAAAATTGACAACTTTAATTAAAAATTTTGTGGCTTCACAGTTGTCAATATCAGGAAGGACTTTTGTAACTGCAGCAATTATATATCATGACGGTCCTTCAATAACATCAGGACATTACACAGCTTATTTAAAGTCTAGAAACGGCTGGTCATTCTGCAATGATTCTGTTTTAATTTTCAAAAAAAAATTGCCGTATGACCTTAAAAACTCTTACCTGGTGTTTTTAAAACCAAAATATTAGGGAAAGAATCTCGGGATGTGCTCTGAGGAATTTCAAGAAGTTCTAATGGCTCCTACACGATTTGGCCTTGAGGATAAGTGTAGTACAGAGACATAACTTCTTACCATAACACTGGACGTCATGTTGAAATAACTGCACTTTGAATGAATTCAGAAAAACTGTTTCTTTTTATAAGCAAATTCAAGCAGCCAATCAAAACATGGAGTAGAGGGAATGTAAGTCTGCAATGCTGTCTACTGTTTTATATTGCTTTGTGATTAAAAGTGATGTAGAGAATTTAATAATTGTAGTAGTCATAGAGATAGTGTAAGTCTGCTTCATAGTAAGCAGTATCAGTGTCATAGGAAATGTAGAACATGACTGAGCAAGAAGGGGAAGATATTACTAGTCCAGGATTGTGAAAATGATCTTCAACATTTTAATTCTGAAAGTTGCGGAAATACAACATGACGGGATTGGCTTACAAGAATTCCAAGAGTTATAAATGGCTCTGACACGATTTGGCCTTGTGGAAACGTGCGGTAGAGAGCGAGAAGTCATTTATTGTATGTAACATGTTTTTGAAAACGATGGAGGATTTCTTTCAGAAAGTGGCGGGTTGAAAGTAATAACAGCACAACAGAGTGTAAGCTGTTTATAGGACATCCTTCGCCGTCATGGAAAGTAAGTTAACTTTAAGGAGTTCTGAATTCTGATTTGTTATGTTGTATGGGTTTTTTAAACACAATCATTTTGATTGTGGTTTTTTTTCCCCGCTGTTATATGATGAATACCTTCAAGTCACTGTTTTTAGTGAAATTTGATACATTCTGAGAACAGCAAAAATAAACCATTTAACATGTATAATTAATTCTGTTCTGTTTGCATTTATGATGTACATGTAGAACTGTGTAGGAGGCATGGAGAAGGTGAGGCTTCTGTAAGTGTCAAAGTTGTTGCATACAGTGCTCATATTCTACGTAGTCTTTCATATGATAGACTACATTTCCACAATGAGATACCTAAGCAAAGGAAACACAGGTGATATGATTGTGGAATGAGGAAAAGAAATTGCACGTTTTTCAATTATATTACCTGTGTTTCTTAACATTACACATCACATTGTGTAGATGAGGTTTAGGCCTGTTCCTGGAGACAGAGGAGGTCTAACATTTGTCCAAGAGTGCAGTCGACATGACACACTTGGTTGGTAGGCCTGCACATGTATTTTCTTCTCTGTATTCTTCAACAAACCTAAATTTCATCTGCAACTCTGAGTAGGACTTACCTGAAACAAATCTGTGAATAGGTTACACCTTATCGGCATCTTGAAACAATGATTTAAAATGTTAGGCTGAGATTTATGATGACCGTGCGCCTCATTTGCTCCGCTGTGGGTCACTTTTGTGTAAAACATGCACCATGTTGCAAGATAGGTTTCAGTTCATCTCCAGCAAGATACCATCACTTTGAAATGTATATAATTAGCACTGTGTGGGGGACATGCAGAAGCTGAAGCTTTTCTAAGTGTCAAAATTGTTGTATACACTGCTCAACTTCTGTGTACTGTTTGATATGCTAGACTCCATCTGCACTATGAGATACCTAAGCAAAGGCAACACAGGTGATGTGATTGTGAAATGAGGAAAATAAACTCCACATTTTTCAATTACATCACCTGTGTTTCCTAAGTTTACGAATGACATTGTGCAGATGAAGTTTAGGTCTGTCCACGGACACAGAAGAGGTCTAGCCTTTGTTTAAGAGTGAAGTGGACATGACTTACTTCATTAGTAGGCGTTCACATGTATTATCTCCTCTGTATTCTTCAATAAGTGTAAATTTGATCTGCAACCCTGAGTAGGCCTCACCTTAAACAAACCTCTGGATAGGCCACACCTTATTGTCATCCTGAATCAATTATTTAACCTGTTAGGGACAGATTTATGATAGGTGTATGCCTCTTTGGCGCCACTGTGCGTCACTTTTGTGACGCAGTCGCGGTTGAAAAGATTTGCTATGAGGGGACAAAATTATAAAATGATGAATCTAGGCAGATGTGTCATGCTGTAAAAAAACAATGCCACACGAAACCGATGCAGCAGTCATGCAAAAGATGCACAATGTTGCAAGATAGGACTCACTTCATCTGCATCAAGATACTATTAGTTTAAAATGTATATTTTTAGGACTGTGTAGGGACATGGAGAAGCAGAGGCTTCTGTAAGTGTCAAAGTTCTTGAAAAACTATTTGTCCTTCAATCTTTTCCCTTGTTTTTTCTAATTTATTAAAAACATGTTTTAATATTTTTCAAATGTTTGTTCTCTCTTTCACAGATTTTTTAGTATAAAAAGAACAAATGACTAACTTAACGACAATTATAAGGTAAATGTTTTGTACTCTTTTTGTTATATTTCTATCACATTTAACTTCTATTACTTCCACTGCTTCATTTCTTTAAGAATCACTTTCCTGCCTTTGCTACTTCCCTCATTCCTTTCTCTATTACTTAATTACTCTACTCCTTCACTATTTTTCTTAGTCCCTCTCTTCTCATACTTCTTCACTCTTGGTCACTCACTCTGTCTCTATTACTTTCACTGTTTCTGACTGATCTAAAAAAATTTTAAAAAAAGAACAGTAAGTATAAGGGAAGGAAACAGACAGTTATGTTAAAAGAAAGACAGCTATAGGGAGTAAACTAGGGATACTGTTACCCGCAATCCTCTGCTGATGATGTCACTGACCATGTCATGAATGATGTAATATGTGACATCATCAGCAGTGGATTACGGGTAATAGTATCTCTAGTTTACTCCCCTATAGCTGTCTTTCTTTTAACATAACTGTCTGTTTCCTTCCCTTATACTTACTGTTCTTTTTTAAAAAAAAAATGTTTTGGTTCGCTCCCGGTTCGCGTACCGGCGAGCGAACTGGGAAGCGAACCAAGAGAAATAGAGGTTGGCAGAGTTCCAAATATTCTACCAATTTTTTAATAACGGGGAGGTAGTTCTGAAAAGAACTTTTTTTTTTATTGTTTTTGTTGTTTTATATTTTTTTTATTATTTTTCTGAAATTTTTTTACTTTATTTAAATTTTTCTGAACGGTTTTATATATTTTTTGGGTTTTTTTGGGGGGGGAACGAAAATGATTCATTGTAAAGGGCTCAACAGGAGCAACAAAAAAAAAAGAATTTATTGTTTGGGGCGTTTCGGACAAACTGGAAGATGATTGTCAATAGCTCTGTTGATCAGAGTGATGCTACTTTCTCTGTAGCAAATGAATCCATTGCAATGTACGCAGATTTGTTTTACTTCCCCAAATCTCATTTGTATATTTGGCACCATCTCCCTGCCCTCTGGTCCCGTCACTTCCGGTACAACAGATCTTCCGGCCATAATAGGGGGATTATCTAGTTCGTTACGAAACTGTGCAGCACTGTAGTTGTTAGGATGCCACCTAGTCATATGGCGATGCATTGTGTAGTTTCCGTAACTGTATTTCTTCTCGGTCCCTCTGGACAGTCTATCTTGACATATAAGGCAAGTTACGTATCTTGCATTTACTTTTTTCTGGCCTTTGGGAATTTTAAAAAATTGCCAAATGAAGTTTTCTTTCCGGTGAGACCTCCTGGGCTCCTCAGGCAAAAACTGCCTCTCTTCCTGCTCTTCCTCCTCTTCCTCTTCTTCCTCTTCTTGCTGAATTATAACTTCAGCAGGTGGTCCTCTCTTCCTTGGATGTGGTGGAGGTGGTGGGGAAGCACCAGCTGAAGCTACTAAAGAAGCCATTGCTCACTGGTAACAAAGGGTCTTTCTCTCACAAAGATGAAAGTCAGAGTGAGGAAAGAAGGAGGGGTTTTCATCATTTGGGAAAAACAATAGTTCTCAACCAATGAAAAGTGTTAATTTTAGATTACATGACCTAGTCTTACATCATTAGGAAACCAAAAGTGAAATTAACCAATGAAAAGTGTTATTACCAAGTCACATGACCTGCTGTGTTTACGTTACGCGCTTTGCGCCGCCTCCCGGTTTGCTTCCGTGAACCTGCGCTTCGCTCCTCGGTTCGCGTACCAGTTCGCTTTCGGGTACGCTAACGTAGCACGTCATATGACGTATCACGCGACAACGCGAAACGTCATGCGGACGCGAGGCGTCACGATGTTGTTTTCTAACGCGGCAGTTGCGCTAAAGGAACGTTTACCGGTACGCGGACTATTTCGCGGCATCAAGGTCAGCTAACGGGAAGCTTCCCGATTCGCGAAGCGGGAGCGAAGAAAAAAAATATTTAAAAAAAAAATTATTAATAAACATATAAAATATATTTTTGGATTTAAAGAAGAATACATTTTACAGCTACAGATATTAGCTTTTAAAAAACCAATGAAATTCACTGAAAAAACCATAGGTTATAGACCATATATAGTTAGGAATTAGCATTTACAAAACCTTGAAAATTCACTGAAAAAACCATAGGTTATAGACCATATATAGTTAGGAATTAGCATTTACAAAACCTTATTTTACTCACACAAAACCATTGAAATTCCATATATAGTTAGTTGCACTAACTATATATCGCGCACCCGCAATCCACTGCTGATGATGTCACATATTACATCATTCATGACATGGTCAGTGACATCACTTATGACATCACTGATGACATCTCAAATGACATCACTGATGACATCACTGATGACATCACTGATGACATCGCTGATGACATCACTGATGACATCACTGATGACATCTCAAATGACATCACTGATGACATCACTGATGACATCACTGATGACATCTCATTTGATATTACTGATCACATCACTGATGACATCATTCATGTGATAATACGATGAACCTCTTCAGACTCTAATATAACCTTAGATACACTCAGTGTAAACAGACACTCACAGACTGTCACTCATCCATGAAGTTACACATACACCTAGTCAGTCATGCAAACAATCAATCACACCTCCATTTTCTCAACTATACAGTTATACACACCTTACTTATTCAAACATATACTAAAACATATTTACTCTCTTATACAATCCTGGATACAAGTTCACAATGATGCATACAGCCACTCACACATTCACTGGCTCTTATGCACAGTTACTTATATATGTCAAGTCTCACAAGTACTGTGTTTTACATATGTACTTACTTTGACATGTAGCACTGAGATATCTATTCACTCACCAATACACTGATGCACACAGTCAACCGCCCATACAGCTGTTTCCACATGCACTTTTGAACCCATACATCTAGTGAATCAACTGCTCACACATCTATGCACAGAGTCATACACCTCCCAGTCACCCACACACACAATCAGTCTCCCATACAAATACTTGGGCAACCAATCAATAACCCATATAGTTACTCATATAGCTACTGAAGAACACATGCAGCAGTTTTCAGAACAACAGACATAATGATGCACAAATTAACACAGTTTAGTCACTAACCCATGCACTCAGTGAGACACATTTAATCACTCATTCATACAGTCAGTCATGCACCTACTAAATCCTTCATCCAGACACTTATACATCCACTCATTCTTAAATATGTAAGACATATTTTAACTTTACAGAAAAATACAGTCACTGGATGTTGTCATCAGTGATGTCATCAGTGATGTCATTTGAGATGTCATCAGTGATGTCATCAGTGATGTCATTTGAGATGTCATCAGTGATGTCATAAGTGATGTCACTGACCATGTCATGAATGATGTAATATGTGACATCATCAGCAGTGGATTGCGGGTGCGCGATATATAGTTAGTGCAACTAACTATATATGGAATTTCAATGGTTTTGTGTGAGTAAAATAAGGTTTTGTAAATGCTAATTCCTAACTATATATGGTCTATAACCTATGGTTTTTTCAGTGAATATATATATATATATAAATTAACCACAACATTTCTTCACAGAAAGCTCGCACTAGGGAATATTGACACCAAAGTTTATTCCAGCAAAGTAACGCGTTTCAACAGCAAGAGCTGTTGTGTTCTTGCTGTTGAAACGCGTTACTTTGCTGGAATAAACTTTGGTGTCAATATTCCCTACTGCGAGCTTTCTGTGAAGAAATGTTGTGGTTAATTGAATTACCGAGTGACCCGCTCGGTTTCAGCTCGCCATCTGTCCATGGGACACGGACTTCAGGAAACGGGTCTCTCCTCGTGTGCATATATATATATATATATATATATATATATATATATATATATATATATATATATATATATATATATATATATATATATATATATATATATATATATATATATATCCAACAATGTTGCCTGCAAGGTGAAGAAAGCCGCCAACCAAGTCCATAATAGCCACATTGTTTATTTGTCGCAGGGAGCATACAGGAACACACGCAGGTTTTCACAAAATAATTGTCCAGCAATGTCCGACGCGTTTCGTGTTATTAAACACTTCTTCGGAGACACTGGAAGTCGCGAAGTGAAGCCCCGGGGCTGTTCAAAGCCCTCCTGCATTGACGTTAATTTGGCTGTGCGTAAGGGAGAAGATGCAGTTTTTGGAGGAATGAACTCAGCAGCGTAGATATGAACCTCAGCTGCACAACCCACTGGGGTGATGTTTTACATATGGGGACTTGGCACGACAGCTCACTCGAGCAAGAACGGTACCACAAGTACCATTAGGCCACAGGAGTGGCCGCGCCATACAAGGTGGGATTTCATTGTTTAAAAGCAGTACCGAGAAAGTGATCGTGCTTTTTCCTGCTCAGTCTAAGCACCTTTGAGGAAGTGCTACAGGCACGAAACATGTCAGGCAGGACAGTATGCCGCTGCAAGTTGCTGTCTTCGCTACGCTGTGTCCTCCATGAATAAATGTGGCAGAAATTCATCTTCTGGTGAGGCTTACTTCTTTTCGACAGGCAACCTTTTGGATGTATTGCGGCATGCCTGAGCCGCGAAGTGAAGCCCCGGTGCTGTTCAAAGCCCTCCTGCATTGATGTTAATTTGGCTGTGCGTAAGGGAGAAGATGCCTTTTTTGGAGGAATGAACTCAGCAGCGTAGATATGAACCTCAGCTGCACAACCCACTGGGGTGATATTTTACATATGGGGACTTGGACGACAGCTCACTCGAGCAAGAACGGTACCACAAGTACCATCAGGCCACAGGAGTGGCCGCGCCATACAAGGCGGGACTTCATTGTTTAAAAGCAGTACCGAGCAAGTGATCGTGCTTTTTCCTGCTCAGTCTAAGCGCCTTTGAGGAAGTGCTACAGGCACGAAACATGTCAGGCAGGACTGTATGCTGCTGCAAGTTGTTGTTTTCGCTACGCTGTGTCCTCCATGAATAAATGTGGCAGAAATTCATCTTCTGGTGAGGCTTACTTCTTTTCGTCATGCAACCTTTTGGATGTATTGCGACATGCCTGAGCCGCGAAGTGAAGCTCCGGGGCTGTTCAAAGCCCTCCTGCATTGATGTTAATTCGGCTGTGCGTAAGGGAGAAGATGCCTTTTTGGAGGAATGAACTCAGCAGCGTAGATATGAACCTCAGCTGCACAACCCACTGGGGTGATATTTTACATATGGGGACTTGGCACGACAGCTCACTCGAGCAAGAACGGTACCACAAGTACCATCAGGCCACAGGAGTGGCCACGCCATACAAGGCGGGACTTCATTGTTTAAAGGCAGTACTGAGCAAGTGATCGTGCTTTTTCCTGCTCAGTCTAAGCGCCTTTGAGGAAGTGCTACAGGCACAAAACATGTCAGGCAGGACTGTATGCTGCTGCAAGTTGTTGTTTTCCGTACGCTGTGTCCTCCATGAATAAATGTGGCAGAAATGCATCTTCTGGTGAGGCTTACCTCTTTTCGACAGGCAATCTTTTGGATGTATTGCGGCATGACTGAGCCGCGAAGTGAAGCCCCGGGGCTGTTCAAAGCCCTCCTGCATTGACGTTAATTCGGCTGTGCGTAAGGGAGAAGATGCCGTTTTTGGAGGAATGAACTCAGCAGCGTAAATATGAACCTCAGCTGCACAACCCACTGGGGTGATATTTTACATATGGGGACTTGGCACAACAGCTCACTCGAGCAAGAACGGTACCACAAGTACCATCAGGCCACAGGAGTGGCCGCGCCATACAAGGCGGGACTTTATTGTTTAAAAGCAGTACAGAGCAAGTGATCGTGCTTTTTCCTGCTCAGTCTAAGAGCCTTTGAGGAAGTGCTACAGGCACGAAACATGTCAGGCAGGACTGTATGCTGCTGCAAGTTGTTGTTTTCCGTACGCTGCGTCCTCCATGAATAAATGTGGCAGAAATGCATCTTCTGGTGAGGCTTACCTCTTTTCGACAGGCAACCTTTTGGATATATATATATATATCTATATCCAACCAACAGGAACCCATTTGAAGAGAATTGCCACACGAAGATACAAATCAGCTCTTTTAGGAACAGCATCACTTCATATAAGCGAGCCAGACGCGTCTCAGGTAAAGACCTTTCTTCAGTGGCATTCAGTTATGTGAGACCAACAGTGCTGGTATATATATATAACACAAAGCTAGCTCCGAACACCGGACCCATTGCGCTTCTGTTTTCGGTGCGTGATCCTCGGCAGAGCCTCGCCGAAAAATCTGCAACAAAACCTTCTTGCAGGAAGAAGGAGAATAATCACGCACTTGCAGGAGTCTGATTTCCACGTTTACTTTATTGCTTCAAAACAGCAAGCTCCCAGATCATCTCAAAGGAAAAACCGACGCGTTTCATTAACCCCTGTTAACTTGCTCATGGTTTCAAAAACAACCATTTAAAACTCACCACATTACATCATGTGACTTGTGGTGTCATCGTGCTATTTGTGACAGAGGATTATGGGACTCGTAGTTCATTTTCATATATATTTATTTATTTATTTTATTTATTTGACTTATAAAGCGCACTATCACCTTTCAGGCATCCTGGCGCTGGTGGCTCAAAAGGGTGGGAGAGTGTCAGGTGGGGCAAGACGGAGTAAACAAGTTACAGTTATTTGGGAAACAACCAGGTTTAAATCTTTTTCCTAAAGGGGAGAAGCTCCCTGGTTTGCCTTATCTCGCACGGGAGCAGATTCCAAAGTTTGGCCGCGGCCACCTCGAAGGATCTGCCCCCTGATCTAACCTTTCTAAATCTAGGCACCCTCACCAGCCTAGCCGTAGAAGAACAGAGCAGCCTTGTTGGTGTATAACAAGCGAATTTCGATTGCAGGGGAAGAGGGCCTATTCCATGGAGGGCCTTGAAAACGAGACAAAGGGCCTTAAATTGTTCCCTCTGTCTCAGAGGGAGCCAATGCAGTTTCACCGGGCAGCCAGCCCATGTGCTCTCCTACGAAGCCCCAGGACCAATCTAGCGGCCGCTGATTGCATTCTTTGGAGTCTATTCAACAAAAAGCCAGGGGACTCCAGCAGTAGGGCATTACAATAGTCCAGACTACTAAGGATCGTACACCTTGCCACTTGCGCACGTGCCTGGAATGGTAGAAGTGGGAGGATCTGCCGCAAAGACCGCAGAATAGAAAAACAGCAGGCGGTCGTTTTTTTTACATGATTCTCCATGCTCCACACAAAAACAGGGTGCATTTGAATTGTAATATCATACATTTTTTTCAAAACAACATCTTATTTTTTAACTTTTTAACTCTTTATTCTTTTGTTATTTTTTTAATTTTTTAATATATATTGCTATTCTAAATATATTTGCTTTAAATTTTTTATTTTTTATATTTCCTTTGAACCATTTTGTATTTGAAAATTCTATTCCTATTTAATCAATAACAATCAAAACAGCCGATAAGGGCGGAAATATTGTTATCCGCGGGGGCTGAGAAAAAGGGGGGTCCCAAAACGTGTAGTTTCCATGCAATTTTCCATAGGAAACTTTGTCGCAGCTACAGCTCGAACTGCTGAAAGGAATTACACCAAATTTGGCAAAGAGGTAGCCCTTGGTTTACACTTGTGCCTTTTGGTTAAATGGTGTAAATCCGTTAAGTAGTTGCAGAGAAAATCAAAAGTAAAATCAAATATATATCTATGGCCACAGTGGATCCGCGCACCCTGAGCGCACTATTCTGATCAATAGCTACATGCTAATTGGCTGTGAACTGTCTGTCAACACTCCAAACCTGGAAGTGATGGCAGCCATTTTGTGCCTTGGTAGAAGCGAGGCTCAAGAAATCAGTGGTACAAGTGTGCAAAACATATAAAGGGGGCAAGGTAGAAATACCCTGACCCTCTAGACCTGCTTAGGGAGTCCCACAAGGAACCCAGGGCCCAAACAAATTTGCACAATTATGAGGTCAGGGTGCTGGAGATGAAAAAACGATTTAACCAATGGCATCAATTGGTGCCACTTTAATCCTCTCTGTCCAATCCATTTAATGCCCACATTTGGCAAAGCTAGGTCTTTGTCAATGCCTTTGTTTTGTGCATACCTTTGGCTCCAGGAAATATAGTTGTGTCCCACAATCCACAGTCAAAGCATCTTGAAGGGAGGTCTGGATGCACTCAGAAGGTGTCTGTATGTGAAATGGCAGTTTGAGAACCAAGATTTTTCTAAAATGGTGGATAAGATGGAGTTTTGAAAAAAGAAAATAAATGATTGGCTGTTTAAGAACATTCTAGACTAGTTAATGGCGTTCATACTAAGAGTAAGAAAATCTGGCAAGAATAAGTGGACGTTTGGAAAGTTCAAAAGGCAACATTATACCTGATAAAAAACAATTAGCTCTATAAAAATGTGTATAAGGGAGAAGAAGAAATACTTTTAGGAGATGAAACTGAAACGTCAAATGGACAAATTGAAAAAGTGGACATGTACAGAATTGAAGAAATCTATGAACATTACAGTGTACATCTACTTCATTCAAAAGAAGTGATGGGGAATACTATTGAGTTATTCCAAATGAAAAAAGCAAAGGGAAGTCCCATGAGTGTAATGGAAGAAAGCTTGGAAGCTCATTGTTTTCCGCAGTTGTTCCCAACATTAAAAGGAGGACGTTATGATGAACGACCTGTCCAGATTCCTGCATCTAAATATTGTACAACAAGATTGTATGCAGAAGATCCAAGATTTTGACAACGTATCCCATATATATTTTATCTTTTGTTTGAAACTGACTTGTCTGGACTTTCATATGCAGGCAACCATATATTAAAAACAGGAGTACATCTGCAAAATGTTTCTGCTAAGGACTTTATGGAGAAAGTACACCAGAGAGATGATCATTTAGAATCTCAGCTGATTAATCTGATGGCATGTCAGCGTGGCACTCATGAGTATGGGTACCGTTGTCATGGAGAACTAAAATGTATGCTAAGGAACTTAGGAACTCCTACATGGTTCCTTACCCTAAGCTGTGCTGAATACGCTTAGGATGATTTACTTGAATTTCATCGAGAGGCAAATTCGAATATAAAAATTATTGAATACAAGACACCAGGAGAATTGTGCTCTTTGGATCCTGTTAATGTATGCAGGTATTTCAATCATAAATTTGAAGCTATGATGTATTTTATCTGCAATCAAAAAAATCCTCCTCTTGGAGAAGTTGTGGATTTGTTTTGGAGAAAGCGGTATCAAGCAAGAGGTGCTCCTCATTTACACATGCTGATATGGATCAAGGATGCCCCCAAATTCGGAACAGATTCGGATGATACTATTTTGTCTGTTATTGAAGAATATGCCACATGTGCTATACCCAAAAGCACAGAAGAAAACAAGTTAAGACAACAAGTCTTATGATTCCAAAGCCATCGATGTGGAAAATACTGTCGACAAAAGTACAAATCTAAGGAAAAGTTTTAAACCAAATGTCGTGTTGGATTTCCACTTCCTGTAATATCCAAGGGAAGAGTAAACAGTTTTATGTCAAATCTGTGACATACCTTCACAAAGAAAGTCTCAAAAAAATACCTACAATTTGAGAAGAAGCGAAGAATCAAAATACATAAATGATTACAATCCGGTTATTCTGTCAATGTGGAATGCTAACATGGATAATCAGTACGTTGCGGACAGTTCCATTGCTGTTGCTCGATGTGTAACATCCTATATTACAAAATCAGAAAAGACAGAATTGAAAGAAATGTGGGAAGAGATTTCTCACAAGAAGAGTCTAAGTAAGAAATTATAAAGTTTCAGTTTGAAGATGTTAGCCCATCGAGAAATCGGAGCATATGAATGCTAAGATCGGTTATCCTCTTCAAGTCTATACTCCAAATCTAAAAGAATCATTTGGGTGAGTCTAGGTCTTGCTGCAATGCGAAATCAAGAACTTAAATCTATACAAGAAATCGAATATTTAGCAGAAAAAGATCCGGAAAGCACAGATTTTGTCAAAACAAATATGTTGGACACATATTATCCAAATAGAAGTCATCATTTTGAGAACATATGTCTCTATGAAGTGTTGCAAAACTACACTTTTAAACGGAATAATACAGAAAACATAAGTGAAGGAAAATATGGAGTGATTGGTTCCGAAGGATGTTTGTTGAAACAAAGGAAAGGAACTTTAATTAATCACAGGAAACTGAGTTGCGACACTGCTGATAAAAGAGAATTTTACTATTTAGCACTTTTGCAACTGTTCAAACCGTGGCGTTCAGAATTGGAATTAATTGGAGATTTTCAGAGCTATAAAGATTCCTTCAATGCTTGTAAAGCTACCATAGAATGTAGTGTTTTTGCAAATTATGTGAAGATGTTGAACAATGAAATTGATCAAGAAGCTACTATTGCAGCTGAGATTGCTAGAGACAGTTCTCAAGACAGTCAAAGTTCTGCTCCACGGAGTCAAAATCCACTAGGACAACCAATTGTAGAAAATGAAGCAGCAATCGCCATGAATGAGGTGGAAACAGCAATGCATCAAGCTCCAGAAGATATTATGGACTTAGCTAACTTGGAAGAACAACTAAATGTTGAACAGAAAGAAATATATCAGCAAGTGAGACAACAGATTGACCATGGATTTCTTCATGAAAAGAAAGAATGCACATGCACATTATTTCAACCTATCCGAATCTATGTGAGTGGACAAGCTAGAACAGGAAAACGTTTCTTAAAAAAAGTAATCAACAGATATCTACAGAAAATAACTGACTCACATTTGTCTTGTGTTGTAACTGCTCCAACTTGGTTGGCAGCACACAACATTAAAGGAATTACATTGCATCGGTTTCTAATGCTCTAGTGGAGCATGAAACCAAATTGGAATATCACAAGCTATCTGGAGAAGCTTTTTTTTTTTTTTTTTTCTTTTTTTATTATATTGTCCTCATACGCCACTTCCCACCTCTTCGTATCTTGTAGCGCCCTTTGGTGGTATTCAAGCTCAACTGTGAGAGGTTGATTCCTACTGCTTATGCTACAGACCTACAGGCTTGAAGGAAGTGGGGGGTGTCACAGCCATATCTGTTGCAGGGAAGCATATAGGTTTCATTAAACCTCCAAGAGCATCCGAAGTGACTTAATCATCGAACGTTATTCTCTCCCATCTTTAAAATCGGCAATTATTTGACTCCCAATTCCCTCACCCATAGTGATTTAAAAATAAATTCCAAATTGGTGCTTCCTATTGTTTTGCCCAGCCATATCCAGCTTAGCTATTGCTCTCATGGCTCTAATCCACATTAATTCTGTCGGAGGTTCTGACGAAATCCAAAGTTTACATATTTCTCTTCGAGCAATCAAGATGGCATAGAAAAACAGCTTAGTATTATCATCAAGGCCCTTACCTTGTATATCCAGTCTACCCGAGATGATCTGTTCAGGGCTTACCGTAATATCTAGCTCCAATATTTTTGATAGCGTTTCACTTACAGCTGCCCAGAAATCTCGAATCTCTGAGCATGTCACAAACATGTGAATGTCGTCTTCATTTGGGCTTTTACACTTTGGACATACCACCATGCCCCCATCTTTGAATTTCGCAAGTCTCTTTGGGGTCCAGTATGCCCTGTGGAGAGTGAACAAGTGATTCCTCCTTAGATTTGCAGGTTTCACCACTTTATATAGAATCAACATATCTACTTGCCATTGTTCTTCTGTTGCGATCCTCGGCAAGCACTCTCCCCACAGGAACTCTGGAAGTAGAAAGGGGCCGTCCTCCATTTCAACTATTTCCCAATACCACGTTGCCACTTCTTTATTCATCCGAATGTTTGAGACCAGCTTTTCTTCAAACTCATTATGTCGTCCCATTAACTTCCCCTTACCTATTACCCAGCTTTGTATCTGCAGGTACGTAAATTTTGCAAAATTGCGACCCCAGAGTTGCTCGCAAGCCGCCCACGGTATCAAGGCTCCTTCACAAAACAGCTCCCCCCAGACCTGTGGGCCTTCTGTTTTTAACGCCCTTACTAAAGCATCTTTCGTCCAGCTTGGGGCCCCCGGGCCCTCCCAAATTGGTGCAGCCACGCTAAAATATGGGATTTTTGTCACGCGCCTAATACGATACCATACCGTGGCTAGGTCTCTTAATACCTTCAGTCTGACTTTTTTGAAGTATTTTGGATCTGCAAATCCATATAGGAAGCCACGCTTATAACATGTTTCTACTTTCAACATGGCCGTAAAAAGTTCCCCTATTGATGAGTTATTGGGAGTTCCAAGAAGCATTCTACAGTTCTTGAGCAAAAAAGCCCAAGAATAAAATTGAAAGTCTGGGGCTGCTAAACCTCCCTTAGCATACCTTCTTCGAATTTTTTTCCAAGATAGCCTTGACCCCTTGGAGCCCCAAATAAATGAACCAATTTCGCTCTGTAGCTTTGCTAGGCCTTCTTTTTCAAACATAAGGGGAACAGAATCAAATAAAAAAGTCAATTTCGGAAGCACCATCATTTTAACCAGATTAACCCGGCCAATCATAGTCAGTGATATTGAACTCCAGTTTCTCAATAGTGCTGTAATATCTTTCCTTGTTTTGGCCAGATTTACTAATGTTAGCTGTTTTATATCTTGAGTGATTTGTACCCCCAAATATCTCATCTGCTTTTTTGCGATCCCGGGGTCCATTGCCATATTCCAAGCCATAATTTCAGTCTTGTCCGAATTTAATCGATATCCTGAGACTTCTCCAAACTTTTTTGTAATGTTTTCAATTTCCACCAATGATTTTGTCAAATTCGATGTTAAAACTACGATGTCATCCGCATATAGCCCTATCTTCTTTGACCACCCTTGGAACTTGAAAGCAGGAATATTCTCTGACTCTCTTATTTTGCAAGCCAGTGGTTCAATATAAAGGTCGAATAAGAGTGGGGACAGGGGGCATCCCTGCCTGGTTCCTCGCGCAATTCGAATAGATTTTGTGAGGGCTCCATTAACCAAGACCCTAGAGCTCGGCGTATGATATAGTTGTGATATCGCTTGAAGAAAATGTTCCCCTAGCTGAAGATGTTCGAGTAGAGTTTTCAAAAACTCCCAATTTACACAGTCGAAAGCCTTGGCAGCATCCAAGGCCACCACCGCCAGGGGAAGCCCCTGCTTAACCGCAACATCTATACTGCCTATCAGGGAAAATGTTAATTCATTTAAGTGTCTACCTTTGACAAATCCCTTTTGATCTTCATGAATAAAGTACGGGATCACTTTGCCCAACCTATCTGCCAAGATCTTGGTGAACATTTTGTAGTCACTATTCAAGAGTGAAATGGGTCTATATGAATCCATATTTGTAGGAGATTTACCAGGTTTGGGTATGATGATTATATTTGCCTGGTCCCATGATGCCGGAATCTTCAAATTTCCCGAGAACACCTCATTTAACACCTTTGTTAATAATGGTGCCAGTCCTTGCATCAGAGTCTTGTATACCTCTACAGGGAGGCCATCGGAACCAGGTGCTTTGCCTTTTTTTGCCTTCCTAATCCCTTCCTCTATCTCTTCCTGCCTGATCTCTCTATTCAAAATCTTTCGGTGTTCTTCTGTAGCAGATTTTAGAGCTTTAGCCCACTTCTTGATCTCCTGCTTGTCTGGATGTAACTCTTCACTATATACTTCCGCAAAATAGTTATGGAGAAGCTTGTTGTGAAGTTTCAAGAGTTCTAAAGAAAATGAAACTTCTAATTATTTATGAGTTCTCAAACTTAATGCTTACGTTTGTGCGTTTAAGAATGCAGCAAATTGCTGAAACAGAGTACGATGTCTTATTTGGAGGAAACCATGTCATAGTTTTTGGAGCTCCACTGCAACGTACTCCCGTAAAAGGGCAACCAGTATTTAAAACTCTTGCGCATGAAGACACCAAAAAGTCTCTGGTTAGGGTTGGAAATGTTAATATATGGTCATATTTTGAATGCAAAGAACTTATGTTTGTTATGGAACTATTCTTCAAGATATAAGAATTGGAGTACTGACAGAACATGGCAACCACGTTTTGCAGAGTCGATTACTTTCCAATTTGTTTCCAAATGAAGATATAGTTCCTGAGAAAATATACATGAAAATTGCAGAAAAGAAATCTGTAATCTGCCTAATGCCAACACTGCATGAGTGTTCTATATTCAACAAACAACTTTTGAAGCTGAAAAATGAAGAAATATTAACAATGGAAGCCACTGATAAAATAGAGCATGAAATATTCACTATTAATTTGACACAAAAATTGAAAACAAAATTGGATTCTTTAGAAAAATCGATATCTATAATTGCTGGTTTAGAAAAGAATCTATATGCATGTATAAACTGTCAGGTAACTTTCAGGCGTAATTTGCCTGTAGAAAAAGGTTTAGTTATTGGAGCAATGGGCAAAGTTGTGGATTTTGTTAAATATCAGAATGAAGATGGAATTGAATTTTTAAAAATTACATTTGATCAGATTGAAGAAGTAAAACAAATTGGTCATTGTTCAGTTCGTTTTTTACTTGTTAAAGATTTATATGTCCGTAGAAAACTGTTTCCACTTTCTCTGGCATATGCAGTGACTATTCATAAATCTCAAGGTGTAAGTGTAGACAGTACTTTGGTAAACATTGGAAGTAAAGTTTTTAAAGAGGGTATGGCATATGTTGCTTTGTCCCGAGTCAGAACTTTATCTGGATTATTTTTGATAGATTTTTGATGACACAAAGGTTACTGCAGATGCAAACTGTGTCGAAGAGCATAATAGGTTAAGTAGGTCGGAAAAGAAGGTATGAGAATATCTGTAGTGAAGGTATGGAGAAGGAAAAAAAACAAGATAATGTTGTGAAGGCAAGCAAAAAGAAAAAGGACACTGTTCTAGAGATTGTTGCTTATCAGTTTGAAAATAGTTTAGGTGTCAACTGCTATACTAATGTAGTGGTCAATGTTGGGTTTTTTCTTGAAAGTTTGCAACAGCAAATTATGGAGAATCAGGAAAAAAGATTGTGTTCCTTGTTGCATTGTATTTATGAAAAATTGAGAACTGATAAAAGTAAAATACAAAGCGTTTGTGATATTCGTAATCTTTTGGATGAATGTTTTGGTTCTACACAATTTACGCAGAATATCCAACATAATGCTCAGGAATTTCTAATGTATATGCTTACCGTATTGGAAAATGAGGGCATAGAAATTGAAAATCTTTTTGGCCTTTGTTATAAGTCGGAACTTCATTGTGAAAAGTGTATGTTTACATGTAGCACTAACACAGACACTGAAAGATTTATATATTTGACATTACCAGGCTGTAAATCAGTGTATTTCAATAAACTAGTTGAAGCAGCATATCAAAACATGGAGTGTAGCCAATGCAAATCAGAAATGTTATCAACATTATTTATACAAAGATATTGGTAATGTATAATTATAATGATGCAACGTTGTACAGCTGATGGTAGAAAATTGGACACTTTAGTTAAACATTTTGTAGCAAGTCAACTATCAATATCAGGAAGGACTTTTGTAGCAGTAGCAATACTTTTCCATGAAGGTCCTTCCACAACATCTGGACATTACACTGCCTATTTAAAATGTAATAAAAGATGGACATACTGTAATGATGCTCAGTTGGTTTCTAAACAACGTTTGCCTAGCGAACTACCAAATTCCTACCTAATATTTTTAAAGCCAAAGTTTTGGGAACATAATTCAGCCTCTGAGGAATTTATGAATATGTATTAATACGATTACTATTGGACAATTTCAATATAAAGGATTTCAGTAATACCATTTGGCCTAGAGGAAAGGTGTATCTTTGAATTACGGAGAAGTGTGGCGGAGAAGTGTGGCTCACTGGTTAGAGGAGGCAGACCTGGAAGCAGAGGTTAGCCCGGGACCAGGGTTCAATTCCCGGCTCGGCGGGGTCTTGAGTCCTAAAATGTCCATGGACTCGACAATTCTCGCTCCGGTGCCTACTCGATTCACGGGTTCACACTCTGCGACTCTGGGCAATAGCTTGCTTAATCTCCACAACGGCCTCTCGCGGCGGGATGCCTGGCTTTCACCTTGCGGATACCCTGCCGGGGTTATCTCACAGGGGAATGCCAGAACTGGTTCCCTAAGCAAGCGCTTCGAAACCGCTTGGTGATTTGCGCTATATAAATTCCTGTACATTTACATTTGCATTTACATTTACGGACTTTTTCTTGCACATTCTATCAGCGTATATTTTTAAAAAAAAACATTAACAGTGTATATAAATTTAAGTAAGAATTTTTTTTAGGAGTAAGCATTTTATATATGTGTGATTTGTATTATATGGGGCTGTGTTGCAGAGAGGTGTAAAAAGGGGCGTGGCTTCATTACACCTCTCTGCAACGCAGCCCCCTGGCACTTTTGCAGAGGGGGAACTAATTCCCCTTGAATACTGGGGGTCGCTGGGGGCCAACTAGCCCAGCAGGAACCTCCAATATGCGCCAGGGGGCTGCATTGTAGAGTGTTGTAAAAAGGGGCGTGTCCTCATTACATCTTATTTACACCATGTTCTCAATCCACTGGTTAATCCTCTTCTTAATGCCTCTCTTGAATCGGGTGTTGTCCCTAGGGCGTGGAAAATGGCACACATTGTCCTATTGATAAAAAAACCTAACTTGGACCCTTTGGTGCACTCAAACTACAGACCAATCTCATTGCTCCCTGCCCTGGCCAAACTTGCGGAAAAACATGTGCACTCCACTCTGTCTGATTATTTAGAAGCACACAACATTCTGCATCATACTCAGTCAGGGTTTCGCTCTAATCTGAGCACAGAGACAGCACTGCTGGAGGTAACCGAGTCTATCAAGGAGGTGACAGATCGAGGAGGGAAGGCGATGCAGGTATTATTGGATCATTCAGCGGCCTTTGATACCGTCCCTCACAACCGTCTTCTTTCAAGACTCCAGGAGATTGGACTTAGAGGGACTGTATTCAACTGGTTTGAGTCCTTCCTGTCTGAGCGCCAGCAATTGATCTGGGTCCCTCCTTTTTCAGCGGCTGTCCCACCACTGGCAGTAGGTGTGCCACAGGGGTCGGTACTGAGTCCCACCCTTTTTAATATCTTTCTATCCCCCCTGGCTGAACTGGTGGAGTCCTATGGTGCCCGGATTGTGTCCTACGCTGACGACACGCAGCTTCTCTTCACCTGTGACAAGAACACTGAGTTTGCAGGCGATTCCATCAAGAGCTGCCTTGAGGCCGTTTTCTCCTAGTTTCAGCGTAACCAGCTAAATGTAATTCAGATAAATCTGAAATTATTTTTTTCGGCTGTGCCCCTGACACTCATTGGAAATCCGGGTGGCCTATGGATATGCAAACCCTGTCTTCATTCACCCTGGTTGCTAGGAATCTGGGTGTCAAAATTGACAACACATTAACTTTTAAGCCCCAGATTCTCAGTCTAGTTGGCCAATGTTTTGCCCAGCTGCGTACGCTCAGGAAATTTCTCCCTTTTCTCTCCCTTTTTCACAGGAGAATCACAGTCCAGGCACTGATCGGCTCTAGGCTCGACTATGCCAATATACTCTATCTAGGGCTCTCAGAGTACCTTCTAGCTCACCTGCAAACTGTTCAGAATTCTGCTGCCAGGGCCATTTTTGGCCTCAGTCGTAGGACTCACAGCTCAGCCCTTCTTGACTCGCTCCACTGGCTCCCAGTGAGGAAGCGTATACTCTTCAAGACTCTAACCATGGCCTTTAAATCCTTGCATGGTATTGGTGCTGTCTATCTAAGGAAACGTGTCCAATTCGATTTCCCATCCAGATCTCTACGCTCTGCCACACAAGCTCTGGCCATCGTTCCAGCTACTAAGCGTGCCCGGATTGGGGGCCGCTCCTACAGACTACTGGCACCTCAGCTTTGGAATAAGCTTCCCCTCTCCCTTAGGAAATTAGACAATCTGCTGTCCTTTAGGAAGGGCTTCAAGACCTGGCTTTTTGGTCTTTAGTCTGTCTGTGTTTTCCGGTCTCCTCTACAGATCTACATAGCGCCGGGACACTCTGCCCGAGTAGCCGCGCGCTCTATACGACACCCAATAACATAACATAACACCTCTCTGCAACGCAGCCCCCTGGCACATACTGGAGGTTCCTGGTGGGCTAGTTGGCCCCCAGGGACCCCCAGTATTCAAGGGACCTTAATACCCCAACTTAGAACGCGCCACGGGCGCGTTAGCACAGTGGTGAAGGTAGGGGGCGGGGCTTGAGGTGATGTGTGTGCAAACACGCCCTGTAGCACTTTTTAAGTTGGGGAATTAATTCCTCTTCAATCCAGAGGTCCCCTAGGGGCCAACTAGCCCACCAGGTACATCCAGTAAGCGCCACGGAGCTGCGTTGCAGAGTGTTGTAAAAAGGGGCGTGGCCTCTGCAAAGCAGCTCCCATGTGCATACTGGAGGTACCTGGTGGGCTTGTTGGCCCACAGGGGACCACAGGAATGAGGAGGAATTAATTCCCCAACTTAAAACGCGCCAAAGGGCGTGCTTGCACACATGTCACCTCAGGCACTGCCCCATTCCTTCAGCATTGTGCAAATATTCCTCTAAATTCAGCCGAACTACGAATTCCGATTTACTCACCTGTTATCAGGAGTGGCCTCAGTCCTGCAACTTTAAGCCGAGTACTGATCCTGAAAAGTAATTTTAACCGTACTTACCAGTTACTTGAATTTCCTTCCATAGGAATCCATTGTGTGGTTTTCACCAGAAAAAGTTTCTAAGTGTGGAGTTTTGGAATTTACAAATATTCTTACAAAATCAGCAAACGTACGAATTCTGATTTACTCACCTGTTATCAGGAGTGACATCAGTGCTGCTTATTTTAGTCCAGCACTGACCCTGAAAAGTAATTCTAACCGTACTTACCAGTAACTTGTATTTCCTTCCAGAGGAATCCATTGTGTGGTTTTCAGCAGAAAAGTTTCTAACTGTTGATTTTTGAAACGTACAAATATTCCTCTAAAATCAGCCGAACTACTCAGTGCTGCATCTTTCAGCCCACTACTGATGCCGAAAAGGAATTCTAACTGTACTTACAGTAACTTGAATTTCCTTCCACAGGAATCCATTGTATGGTTTCACTTGGAAGTTCTTCTAAGTGTGGAGTTTTGGAACTTAAAAAAATTCCTCTACAGTCAGCCGAACTACGAATTCCGATTCACTCACCTGTTATCAGGAGAGACCTCAGTGCTGCATCTTTCAGCCCACTACTGATCCTAAAAAGTAATTCTAAGCATACTTACAGTAACTTGAATTTCCTTCCATAGGCTAACATTGACTGGTTTCACTTGGAAATTCTTTTAAGTGTGGAGCTTTGGAACTTTAATTGATTCCTCTAAAATTAGCTGAACTACGAATTCTGATTTACTTACCTGTTATCGGAGAGACCTCAGTGTTGCATCTTTCAGCCCAGTACTGATCCTGAAAGGAAATTTTAACCTTACTTACCAGTAACTTGAATTTCCTTCCATAGGATATCATCGCCTGCTATATAAAAATATATATAAATTAAAAAAAAATTCTATTTCAATATTTAAAAAAATAAAATTCAATTTATATTAAAAATATGTAATGTAATTAAAAAAAAAAAAAAATCTAATAATAAATATTTTAAAACAATGTAGTAAATCAGTGTAACAAATATAACAATACATTTAAAAAATATCATTTACAAAACCTTTGAAATTCACTGAAAAAAACATAGGTTTCAGCCACGTTATAGTTAGGAATTAGCATTTAAAAAACCTTAGAAATTCACTGAAAAAACCATAGGTTTCACACATGTTATATTTAGCTGGACATTTCACTCATACAAAACCATTGAAATTCCCCCATTATAGTTAGTTCAGCTAACTATAACTCGCGCGCCCGCAATGCACTGCTGATGTCGTCACATATTAAATCACTCATGACATGGTCAGTGACATTACTCATGACATCACTGATGACATCTCAAATGACATCATTGATGACATCACTGATGACATCATTCTTGTGAAAGAGTGGCAGACCTCCTCTCACCGTAATATAACCTTTGATACACACATTCAAAAATAGAAACTAAAATGTTCAACAAAATGGAGATACCAATACCAGTTACAACAACCTATTCAGTAATTCCAACATCTAAATACACATCCACTCATTCACCAACAGTTCTATATAGTCACTCAAACATGTACTTACTCATCATATCTACTCATACACCTATACATCCTGTTACACACCAACACTCATCCATAGAGTTACTCACACATGCAAATAAACTATCAAACATCCATTTACTTGCATATACAACTATACACACACCACTACACTTACTTCTACAGAAACGTGCACATACTTACTCTCTTAAACAATCACTTATAGAAACATATACTTATTTATACAGGAAGTCTTCCAATCTCTCACTCTCACATATATTCACGTATATACATCAATACTCACATATATCAGTTTAAAACATATGTAGTTACTCATAAAGATACTATTGAGACAGTCATTCATTCACTAACACACCCATACACACACTCATCAACCCATACAGTACTGCACGCATGCTGTGTTCAAAACACATACAAACAGTGAGTCACTCATTCATGCATCTATGCGCTAAGTAATACCCCCCCACCAAACCATACAGACACTCATACTGATACTTAAAAAACCAACTAATAACCCATATAGACACTCATATAGCTACTCACCAACCCTTGCAGCCACTTATAGACAAAGTGAGACACTAATACAGATATTTAAATATTTAAACATTACTCGCTAATACATCTATTCACTAAGATATACTTAATAAGTCAGTTATACAATCAATTTTACAAAAAAACATCCATTTTGACACTTATTTACCCATTTATTCTTCCATCAACCTTTAGTTATACATATTTAAAAAATATTTATTTTTCAGAAAGACACACACTCACTAGATGATGTCATCAGTGATGTGATCAGTAATGTCATTTGAGATGTCATCAGTGATGTCATGAGTGATGTCACTGACCATGTCACGAGTGATGTGATGTGACGACATCAGCAGTGCATTGCGGGTGTGCGAGTTATAGTTAGATGAACTAACTATAACGGGGGAATTTCAATAGTTTTGTATGAGTGAAATGTCCAGCTAACTATAACATGTGTGAAACCTACAGTTTTTTCAGTGAATTTCTAAGGTTTTTTAAATGCTAATTTTTAACTATAACGTGTGTGAAACCTATGTTTTTTTCATTGAATATATATATATATATATATATATATATATATAGGCCAAGGTGTATTGAAGAATGAGTGGGTTTATGACTGTCTGAATGGATGATTTAGTAGGTGTGTGACTGACTGTATAAGTGAGAGATTAAATGTGTCTTACTGAATGCATGGGTTAGTGACTAAACTGTGTAAATGTCTGTATCAGTCTGTTGGTGTGTAAGTGGTTGCATGGGTTGGTTAGTAGCTACATGAGTGTCAGTATGGGTTATTGATTGGTTGTCTGAGTATCTGTATGGATGCCTGAGTGTCTGTGGGGGTGGGCGGGGTGTGTGTGACTCACTGTATGAATGTGTGAGTAGGTGATTCACTGGGTGAATGGGTTCAAGAGTGCATCTGTGAGGGCGGTATGGGTGCGTGAGTGTGTGTATGACTGTGTTGGTGAGTGAATGGATGTATCAGTGGTACATGTTTGAGTAACTACATATGTGAAAGGCAGTATATGTGAGTGTTGGAGTATATAAATGACTATATGTGTGAGTTATTGTGAGAGTGGCTGTGTGGATAAGTGTGTGCTTGTGTCAGTGATTGTATAATCGAGTAAGTATGTGTTAGTATCTGTGTGAATAAGTGAGGTGGTATGTGTATAACTGTATAGGTGAGTAAATGGAGTGTGATTGATTCTGTACATGACTAACTAGCTGTGTAAGTAACTATGTGGGTTAGTGGTGGTGTGTGAGTGTCTGTATAGGTGTATGAGTACATATGATACTGGCTGTATTGATGAGTGACTGCATGTATGAGTGAATGTATGGGTGAGTAAGTGGATGTGTGTTTAGACCTAGGAATCAGTGAGTGGGTATGTAGTAACTGGTATTGGTGTGTCTATCGTTTCGAGAATGGCAGTCTGTATTTTAGAGTGGGTGTATCAAAGGTTATATTAGGCTGTGAGGAGGTGCATCAGAGGGTCATCATTGATGTCATCAGTGATACAATTTGAAATGTCATGAGTGATGTCACTGACCATGACATGAGTGATGTAATATGTGATGTCATCACAGTGCATTGCGGGGGCGCGAGTCATACTTAGCTCAACTAACTATAACAGCCGAATTTCTCTGGTTTTGTACAAGTGAAATGTCCAACTAACTATAACGTCCCTGAAACCTGTAAATTTTTCAGTGAATTTCTATGGTTTCTTAAATGCTAATTTCTAACTATAATGTCCCTGAAACCTATAGTTTTTCTAGTGAATTTCAAAGGGTTTTTAAATGATAATTTCGAACTATAATGTCCCTGAAACCTATGGTTTTCTCAGTAAATTTCTAAAGTTTTTTAAATGCTAATTTCTAACTATAACATCCCTGAAGCATATGTTTTTTAATGAATTTCAAAGGATTTTTAAATGCTAATTTCTAACTATAACGTCCCTGAAACCTATGTTTTTCTCAGTGAATTTCTAAGGTTTTTTAAATGCTAATTCCTAACTATAACGTGGCTGAAACATATTGTTTTTTCAGTGAATTTCTAAGGTTTTTTAAATGCTAATTCCTAACTATAACGTGGCTGAAACATATGGTTTTTTCAGTGAATATATATATATATATATATATCTTTTCTTCTTTTAACAGGTGTCAACAAAGGTGTGAAAATCACTGCATTTGAATTACTGCCAAACAGGTGGGCAAGATGGCCGCTGACAGGCCGTAGGGAGTAGTCACACTCTCTCCCCTCTCCCATGGTTTGTGATTTCTGCTGCGTAAGGCTGCTGGTCGCCTCTGAAGTATGCTGAACTATGCCCTATATAGCTAACTGGACTAAGCGCCTCTTGTCTTGGCTATCTATGAGCAAAATAAGGCACCCATAACCGCAGTTTGGAAGACTATTTGGCGGGATAAAGAGACAGTACTGCCGTCTTGGTTGGCGGGGTGCGATGCAAGCCATGGCACCAAAAATGCAGAAAGTGCAGAAAGAACAAAAGGAGCAGAAAGAGAAGGAGAAGGATAAGGATAAAGCAGTTCTCAGCGACCCTGGAGTCCCAGCATCTAATCTAAGAACAAAAGCACAGACCCGGAGGCTTATTGACAAAAACACCGAAGAGCACAGAGAAGCCCCGAACAGTGAGAAAACAAAAGAAAAAAAAGAGAAGGGTATCCTCAGAAGAAGAGGAAATAAGGCACGACAGAACCGAGAAGACTCAGCAAAAGAAAATAATCTACGCCAGCCTACCTTATACGAGTAATTTTCCCCAGCAACCTCGCAAAACCCAGAGTCATCCATCCTCGCGGGAGCCAGCGCCACGCACAACCAAAGAGAGCCAAGCAACAACCAGGCGAATGGACAGGGAGAGACGCAGGCCATCGATATGGATACCGATGTGCAGATTACAGCCACAGAATCCGAGGTTCACAGCGCGGAGCAGTCGGAAATGCAGGGCGAGCGCGAGGAACTTTCAGCGTCTCTTCATCGAACAGATCACCGAGACCAGCGGGCGGAGCAGGTCCCGGAGGGCTCTAAGGACCCGCAGGTATGGGGGAATGAAAATATGGGCCTAGACTGGCAATTACCTGTACCCATATCTGAGAATACCAATATGGGGGTTAGCGAGAACATTTGCGGGCATAACGGTGGGCTTACAGAACAGAACATATGCTTGAACAATGACATAAATATAATCTCCGCTCTTAGTGGTACAGGATCACCAGGGCAGGTGGGGGAAAAGGCTGGAAATGGATGGGCTGCGGTGACAGAGGAGTCTACAGGGGGGCAAATAACGAGGCCAAAGCAAACTTTGATGGGTAATAAAGCTAAGGCGTTATCTGCTAACTGTTTATCCACTATACAAATGTCAGCTACTGCTACTACTTCAATTCCTGGGTCACCTAGTGACGAATGCTTCTTCTCTGTTAATGATGATGAGGGTGAGGAGGAGGAGGAGGAGGAGGAATCAGGCTCGCTCTAAACAGCGGAAGAGAGCTTTACTGATGACTCAGAGCTGGAATTAGATACATTGGAGGGAAAGGGAATACAGTTCACAGGGACTGCACTCACCAGAAATCCAAAAGCAGTAAGAGTAGACCTCGCAACAGGTCCAAAAGGACAACAAGCCCCTCACAGCCAGAGGTGGCGAAAAAATTGGACTGGGACTATTCCGCCACATCACAGCTGTATCACGAGGGGGCAGGAAGCAATTCTCAACAGCCCCACTCTCATAGCCCAACACAGGCCTCTATGCTGGAGGTCCTATATACAACCCTGAAGCAGATGCAAGGGGAGGTTAGATCTGAAAGCCGAAGGGCTAGGCAGGCAAACAAGAAAATACAGGGGTCAGTGCGAAAAGTAAATAAACTGTATGCAGACATGGCAAGCAGAGTCACGGAGGTGGAAGAAAGGACAGGGAAATTGGAAGTTGAAGTTGCAAAATGGCAGGAATTCAGGCAGGACCAGGAGAAAACATCGTCTGACGTCCTATGGAAGCTCGAGGATTTCGAGAATCGACAAAGACGCAACAACATAAGGCTACTTGGTGTAGCAGAAGGGAAGGAAGGACAAGATGTGTGGGCGTACGTTATTGAATTGCTCAGAGGGAGATTACCCGAAATAACTGCGTGGAGTTGGAAAAATGAAGTGCAACGTGCCCACCGGTTTCCTTTGGTTCAGAGAAAGGGAAATACACCAGACAAGCCGAGGGCTATTTTGGTTTATGAAGGGAATCACTTGTTGAGAGAAGAGATTATGAGCAAGGCTAAACCTGAGGCTAGGCGCACCTATAATGGTATAACATTTTTTGCTCGGCCTGACTTTTGTCACGCCACAGTCGAGAGAAGGTGGCGGATGAGACAATTAATATCACCGTTTCAGAACTTAGGCTGCGAGGCTTTTTTGATGTTCCCATGTCGGCTCAAAGTAGGGGTAAATGGGCAGTTCAGGGTATTTTACTCAGAAGTTAAGGCCCAAACATATCTTACTGAGCTTAAGGAAAAAAGAGGCCAGAGCAATATGACGGATGCCTTGAGGCAGACAAATCGAAAGTCGCAGCAGTAGTAATATGAAGAAGTGAACTAAGTAGCCAAGGTTGAAGGCTGAAGGCTTCAGCAGTAGACCAGGTATTAACAGCAGTGTCAGTACATGAAAGTAGGTAACAGGATGTAAATAGGGAGGGGAGGGTGGAGGGGACAGCCTGGGGTCTCAGCTGTCACGCATAGGTCAGGATTGACCTATTTGCCAGTAGGGGGGGCTCGTCAGGGAGGTGTTCTCGGGGGGGTTTGGGTGAGGGAGTGTGTACAGGGCACGGCACATTGAAACAGCACTTGGGTATACAGGGAAGGGACACAAGTTGGAATTTGTGGAGCACTTATACCGATGAAGTTCAAATGTCTGAAATATGTAATGAAGGAAAACAATTTTGTAAATTCTGCATGGATAACTGGTTTGGACAATCGCCGGATGTTTTTTAAATGGGTACACGACTAGTCACATGCAATGTCTGTGGTTTAAATGATCGGCAGAAAAGACAGTGTGTGGCTACATTACTGAAAACTATGAGGGTAGATCTTGCGTGCCTCCAGGAAACACACATTGAGGGGACACAAGGGAATCTTTTAGAACAACTAGGATTTCATGTGTTAGCATACTCAAAACAAGTAATAGGGGAGTTGCTATATTATCTAAACGTTGGGACATCATAATAAGAAAGAAACTCAAAGATCAGTGGGGTAGATGGGTCCTTGTAGAATGCTTAATCGATGGGGAGTGGACTACCCTAGCCTCAGTCTATGGCTCCACCGAAGATGATCCAGAGATCTTCGATTTTTGGGATTTGGAATTGGCTACCTGGTCCCCAAGTATTATTTTGGCCGGCGATTTTAATATTAATGGTGCGGGAGGATTGGGTCTGGAGTCTAGTGGGCGATATCAAGGTAGGAAAAAAAGGGTTTGCCAAGCAATTCTCAGTCTCGCAAGGAATAACGTGCTGGTGGATGTCTGGGGTAGCTTAAAACCTAGTGAGAAAGGGTTCACTTTTTACTCAGCCCCTCATAAGGTATGCGTGAGGCTAGATTATTTCCTCTCGTCTAACTCTCTGTTGTCTCAATTAAAAATCGAAAGGCTCCCTCGGATACTTTCCGACTCTAATCCTCTGATTTTGAACCTAAGCCAAGTAACAACATATAGAAGGGAGCGGGTCTGGACCTTTGAGAGAGGGCTGCTGAAAGATGATAACTATATACAACACATGACGTAATGGTTTAAAATCTTTTTTGAGATCAATAGGGATAGCACTGCCTCAGGTAATGTGTGGGATGCCTCTAAGGCGGGTGTTCGAGGGGAGACTGTAAGCTTTAACACCTTTAAAAGAAAACAGGAGCAGGTAAAAATCACGGAATTAACTAAGGCCGTATTGAATGCTGAGGAGGAGCTGTCTCAATGTGTGATAGCAGGAGCACCGCTTGATCAGGTGCTTATTAAAGTAGCTAAAGCAATAGTTAAAGCAGACGCACTATAATTTAAATATATACATTAGTAAAACCCATGGCCAGCTGAGATGTCGTGGGTGGAATATGGAAGATCATAAAGAAAAAAGTGCTTACCGACTTATGAAGGAGACCGTGTAATGCCACAAGTAAAAGACTAGTTCTCATGGGAGGTAACAAGCGGCGACAAGGCGGTAATAAGTAGGGAGCAGCCACGGCCGGTGGTAGGTGTAACTGCAGGGGTTTTCGTTGTGTGCACTGCATCACCAAATGCGATGCAGTACGCGCAACGAAATTCGTTTTATTTATTTATATGTTTACTTACCTGTTAAAGTCCGTAATCCATACATTACAAATCCCACCCTGCCCCTCCCCCTCCCTACGTCAGCGCCCTGCAGTTACATCTACCACCGGCAGTGACTGGTAGGGAGTAACAAGCCTCATAATCAATTGGACGCCAGCTTTTATCAAGGACAATGACACCAGCCAATGAAAAATATGGGCGGAGAGTGGGCGAGGCTTCTACAGCGTACGCTACTACAGCATGCCTCGCAGAGTGAGCAGCGCGCTAAAAATAGTAATAACAGTGCCATGCTGATATCTGATAAACTTACGAGATTCACACGCTCCGTTGGGGTTGGAGAGGTCGGGTCTGTGTCCTTAGGAAATAACTGCATTCACCGCGCAATCACAGAGTGTATGTGACTAGAAGCAACACACGTGCACTGTGATATCACTGGAGTTGTATCGCTTCTTCCTGTACAGGCTCAGAAAAGCACAAGAGTCACAAAATCTACGGTGGAGTCTGTGAGAACACCTGAACTGCTTTCAGTCTGCTCTGCCAAGGACAACCCATTATTTTCATTTAGAATTTTGTTCTGGGTGCTGCCCTATCACAGAGTTCTCACAATCATGCCATTTAAAAGGAACACAGGCTCTGGGAATCGCATAGACTAATTTGCCCAGGATCACACAATCTATTCAAGAACTAGCAAACTAGCGCACTTCGGTTGATTCAGACTTTAATCCCTCTGAAGTCAATTTAATGAGTGCAGGCGGGTGAGAAGGCATGAACGGGAGTGCGGGGGCCCGAGAAGTCATGGCCTAGGGGAGGGGAGAGGCATGGGAAGAAAATAGTGTTAAAAAAAAGGGGCCAGTAGCAATGGAAGAATACAAATGACAACATGACCCTCATGAGGAGGGGCTAACAAGCCTAAAACCAATTGGAAGGCAGCATTTAGGACCTAAGCCAATTAAAATGATGGATGGAAAGTGGGCAGAGCTTCCACACCATACTGAATATTGCGTGCGCGCTGCCGCTATAGGCTTGACCTAAAAAGTGGCAGTGGATGGAGTCAGCACTTTGACCTAATACATGGGTGCAACCTTGTGCCAGTCACATTATTGCTTTAAAAAATGCTTTCACGCCTTCCGTAATAATTCTTTTTGCACCCATTTTGTTTGTGGTACCATTTATATATCACAATGCTATTTCTCTGATAACATAACCTTTACAGTCTGATTCAGAATTGGTTGAGCAATAACTATCATCTGTTTTTTTTTAAGGAAGAACAAAATGAATGAAAATCCACATGTATATTTTCCTTCTATGTACTCTTCCTTTGCTGAAGGAAATTCCACTTGTGAATTGTTCTACTGGATCAGGAATACCTTCACATGCTGGAGGATATTCCTTTCCCAGCCAATTCTAAGCAAGGCCCGAAGACAGAAACACCAGACCCTTTGTAGGATATCAACAATCTTGCTCATAAATACAGACTGCCATGCAGTCTAATTACAGTCCCCTGTTTAATGTGTGATTACATGCTTACAATGCCATATCTTTTACATATAAGCTATCCATTCTAAGTTTGATTCAAGAGTAATACTAATAAGATAATTGCCCTGTGTACTCAAAATGTTGTCCTGCAAAACAAAAACAAAAAAAACGGAAAAAAAATATCCTTGCTTTTCTTTGGAGGACATTTCCTTACCAATATTCCTTTGTAAACAGATTGAAATGAAACAATGCATCTGTTTAGTTATTTTTCACGTACAGGGCCAAGGGCATGATCAAAAATCTATACCTCTATTTTTTTTTATGAGATCCTTGTAACTCAAAAATATGTTTCAGCATGGCATCTGGAGAACGTGCATTTGAATGCATATTTAAACTTTGTATTATTGTCGAACTTGTGGCGAGTGCTAGCTAGTTAAAAACAACTGACTTGGCTGTTGCCAAAATCTATTACAATAACGAAATGCCTGTCAATCAGCACCTACATAATGCTAACATTTTTAATCATTCGTGAGACAGACCGGCTTAATGTTGCCTAAAATTAAATAACGCGGCACGTGACAGCGGTTTCATAACAATGCCATATTCCTTTCAGTGTTTCCCGAGACTGCATTTTGTATTTCGCCTCGTAGCACAGTCGCCGGAAATTTCTGCAAGTCAGATGGTATGATTTCTTGGCACACCCACCGTCATAGGTTATTTGCCATCCGGATTATTTTCGCATAGCTCTGCTTGATGCCTGTTATTCTTCAGATCATTAAACTGTATCCATGTATAAAAACCTGATAATCATTTTACATTTTTAGCCACCCTCTGCTAGCAAAAACATGTTCCCCTGTCAGACTCTGAAGTCATAAATCTTTGCAGTGTCTAGCCTGCCAACCTCTCCATGGTAGTTAAAGACCGTGCCTGGCGTGAGGACCAGCTTGCCAGATTCTAAAACTACAAGCGCATTATCAGCACCACCAGCCTAAATAAGCTGATTTCAATTTAATAGGCAGCCGAAGAAGTCACACTTATTTCGTTCACTTGCTGTCTTTGCATGAATGAGCTGATTCAGACTTTAATCCCTCTGAAGTCAATTTAATGAGCACCACCATAGCAACACCAAATTGTCCAGGTCCTCAAACAATTCAATTTTTTGGGGTGCTTAGGCAATAATAGTCCTTATTAATAGGAAATCAGAATTCGAACTTGTGACCCTGGTTGAACATTTGACCGATTAGGGACAGATTCAGAGCTGCATGACACATCGGGAAATGCAATACCGGGTCTGAAATTACAAATTCTGGCTCGTATGTCCACCCCTGTACTGTGCAATTATGAGTTTTCAGGTCTTGAATGTGGAATAAGATGTGAGGTCTGGAATTACTGGGCGCTTTCCTGCATTTGATTCCCCGAATGCAGACATGTTCTATCTGCTTTCTGAAGATGAAAAATGTATGCAGAAAAGCATATGTTACTGAGTGACTTCCCCACACAGTAAAAATCATTCATGCAGGGGTGACACTTCCTGCATGTTCACCACCCCAAACAAATTATGATGGGGGACCCTGACCCAGAAGGCATCAAAGACCTTCCCTTTCGGCTTCCATGGCCAATCGCATCTACAATGAATCCGGATCATGCATAACGCCCCCATGCTCCCTCCTCTGCTCTCAATACCTCAATCAAGAGTGCCACTTAAGTCCGCCATAATAAGCCGTGCTACTGGGTCATGGGAAAGAACACAAAGATGCCTTGTTTGTTGAGCCCTAGGGGACAGGGAGCAGCCGCAGAGCACAGAACCAGTGTCAGTGGAGGAAAGTCTTTCAGAACTTCAACCATTGTAGTCGATTCACTGATGCTTTACACCTGCCCCAAACCCAATGTTGTTTAAGGCGGACCACACCATAATACAGGACAGCACCAAAACAAAAGGGAAGGCAACATTCAGCACAACCATTTGTCCATCAAGGCAGCTGCTCAATGCCAAACACCGACCAGTGTCATGAAAGGCCAGCCCCAACAACACAAAGCAAAACCCTAATCTACAAGGCAGGCACCATTGTGAGCTACAGGCATGCCTGCCCATGCGACACATGTTCTATTTGTATGTGTGACCGCTGAATGTTTGTGGATGTGTGTCTGTGTTTGACATTGTTTGTGTGCACATGTGTGCATATTTCAGTGTGTGTATGACTGTTGTTAAAGTGGTTGTGTGCGTTTAATTGTCAGAGAGAGATATGTGTGCACATGTGTGCATATTTCAGTGTGCGTATGACTGTTGTAAAAGTGGTTGTGTGCGTTTAACTGTCAGCGAGAGATATGTGTGCAGATGCGTGCACATTTCAATGTGTTTGTATTACTTCTGTAACAGGGCTTATGTGTGTGCATGTGTATGTGTGACTTTGCTACTTGTGTGTATGAGTGTTTCTGGGTGATACCGTCCATACGCGGACGTGTGCACATTTCAGTGTGTTTGTGTGACCGCAGTAAGAGCGGTTATGTGTGTGCGTTTGATTGTGTGTCTTTGATGCATGTGTGCGCATGAGTGTGTTTTTTTGCGTTAAGCGAGATCTGTGAGCTGCTGTAGGTAGGACAGGACAACCCATGGACCGGAAACAATGATCTTCCAGCAGAAAGAACTCTCTTGGCAAAACAGGTCGTAATTTGAGGCTGGAGTGGGAAGCTGAAGAGTAAATGTACACAAATTCGGTCACGAAAATAGCACTGAGAGCATGGAGCAAGCTCGCAACATGCACGGGGTAGAGACAAAAAACACATATATCAAGCAAGAACTAGAACAATTGTTCAAATAGTTTGGCGTCCCAGCCAAACAATTTAAAAGCCGAAAGCAGCGTGAGTCGTTTTCATGAAAGTTCCCGCTACAAATTTCCATGAAATGTGCTAAAATCTGCTATGAGCTTTTCACAGGTGAAGTCAGCAAAGGGCACGTGAATATCTCTTCTACTATTCAGCAGGTAAGAATGCAGACACCGCTACAGGACTCAAGATTAAAAATACCAAGAACAATGAGCCAATGTACTGACTGCGCATGCTTCTGCACAGATAAACTACCATCCTGTGCCAGCTCTCTACTCCTCCTCAGTGCTGGTGAACGATGTAAAAAACAAGCACAAACTACTTTAAAAACAAGCATTTGCAATGCAATAGGACTCACATTAACACGAGATCTATTGCAATGGAAACAGGAGTGCAGGCGGGTGAGAAGGCATGAACGGGAGTGCGGGGGCCCGAGAAGTCATGGCCTAGGGGAGGGGAGAGGCATGGGAAGAAAATAGTGTTCAAAGAAAAGGGGCCAGTAGCAATGAAAGAATACAAATGACAACATGACCCTCATGAGGAGGGGCTAACAAGCCTAAAACCAATTGGAAGGCAGCATTTAGGACCTAAGCCAATTAAAATGATGGATGGAAAGTGGGCAGAGCTTCCACACCATACTGAATATTGCATGCGCGCTGCCGCTATAGGCTTGACCTAAAAAGTGGCAGTGGATGGAGTCAGCACTTTGACCTAATACATGGGTGCAACCTTGTGCCAGTCACATTATTGCTTTAAAAAATGCTTTCACGCCTTCCGTAATAATTCTTTTTGCACCCATTTTGTTTGTGGTACCATTTATATATCACAATGCTATTTCTCTGATAACATAACCTTTACAGTCTGATTCAGAATTGGTTGAGCAATAACTATCATCTGTTTTTTTTTAAGGAAGAACAAAATGAATGAAAATCCACATGTATATTTTCCTTCTATGTACTCTTCCTTTGCTGAAGGAAATTCCACTTGTGAATTGTTCTACTGGATCAGGAATACCTTCACATGCTGGAGGATATTCCTTTCCCAGCCAATTGTAAGCAAGGCCCGAAGACAGAAACACCAGACCCTTTGTAGGATATCAACAATCTTGCTCATAAATACAGACTGCCATGCAGTCTAATTACAGTCCCCTGTTTAATGTGTGATTACATGCTTACAATGCCATATCTTTTACATATAAGCTATCCATTCTAAGTTTGATTCAAGAGTAATACTAATAAGATAATTGCCCTGTGTACTCAAAATGTTGTCCTGCAAAACAAAAACAAAAAAAACGGAAACAAAATATCCTTGCTTTTCTTTGGAGGACATTTCCATACCAATATTCGTTTGTAAACAGATTGAAATGAAACAATGCACCTGTTTAGTTATTTTTCACGTACAGGGCCAAGGGCATGATCAAAAATCTATACCTCTATTTTTTTTTATGAGATCTTTGAAACTCATAAATATGTTTCAGCATGGCATCTGGAGAACGTGCATTTGAATGCATATTTAAACTTTGTATTATTGTCGAACTTGTGGCGAGTGCTAGCTAGTTAAAAACAACTGACTTGGCTGTTGCCAAAATCTATTACAATAACGAAATGCCTGTCAATCAGCACCTACATAATGCTAACATTTGTAATCATTCGTGAGACAGACCGGCTTAATGTTGCCTAAAATTAAATAACGCGGCACGTGACAGCGGTTTCATAACAATGCCATATTCCTTTCAGTGTTTCCCGAGACTGCATTTTGTATTTCGCCTCGTAGCACAGTCGCCGGAAATTTCTGCAAGTCAGATGGTATGATTTCTTGGCACACCCACCGTCATAGGTTATTTGCCATCCGGATTATTTTCACATAGCTCTGCTTGATGCCTGTTATTCTTCAGATCATTAAACTGTATCCATGTATAAAAACCTGATAATCATTTTACATTTTTAGCCACCCTCTGCTAGCAAAAACATGTTCCCCTGTCAGACTCTGAAGTCATAAATCTTTGCAGTGTCTAGCCTGCCAACCTCTCCATGGTAGTTAAAGACCGTGCCTGGCGTGAGGACCAGCTTGCCAGATTCTAAAACTACAAGCGCATTATCAGCACCACCAGCCCGGCCTAAATAAGCTGATTTCAATTTAATAAGCAGCCGAAGAAGTCACACTTATTTCGTTCACTTGCTGTCTTTGCATGAATGAGCTGCAGCCTAGAGTTTTGTCTAAGCGTAAAGATTATACAATGCTATAAGTTTTAATTGGACTCATGCCGAATAACTTCTGTCTTTAAACAAAGCCGATAAAGTGGCAGAATGTATAACCGTATTCGCATATAACAACTTTCTGGAGGTAGGTTCTTCTTAGCTCCCCAGAAGCACAAAGAGCCTGTCGTCGACTTCAGAGCATATTACATACACCATTTAAAAAACATGTATTCAAATATTATTACGCAACAAAAATAAAATACAAATATGAAAAACTAATTTGACAAGCTACAGCTTTAGATAACACCTTCAATAATTATTTACACGTAAAACAAAAGGAGGGGACTTGCCCGTTTATTCGGAAATATTATTTTAAAATAATTGCATTTATAATAATAATTTCACTCACATAAATTAGAGAAACATTAGAGAAAGAAATATTTTCGGTCAAGGCTTGTCAGTTAAATCATTTAAAAAATAACTAATAAATAACACGACAAAAATAGGACATACTTACATTTAATATACAGAAATTAGATTACACTTTTAATTAGAAAATAAATAACATAAGAAATGGTATTATAAAATTATTACACAAACTAGCAGCCCGCCCCGACGTTGTCTGGGAGCAATCAGGCTTCCGGGCCCCCGCCCGCCCCGACGTTGTCTCCTGACGGACAACGTCGGGGCGGGCGGGGGCCCTGAAGCCTGCTTCAGGGCCCCCGCCCGCCCCGACGTTGTCCGTGGGTCCCCCGGAGCGCACCCGCCACTTTCAAGGCCCCCAATGAGCCGCACACGGGCCGCTTCACCTACCTCAGCCGCCGCTCCTCCCGCCTGTCCGCCGCTCCTCACCGCTCCTCCCCGCCTGTCCGCCGCTCCTCCCCGCTCTCATGTCCGCCGCTCCTCCTCGCACTCCTGTACGCCGCTCCTCCCCGCGCTCCTGATGTCAGCACGCACGTCGCGGCCGGCGCTACTTCCAAGGGACTACTTTTTTTTTAATCGTGAATATTTTAAAGAACGTATATTTTATTTTTTTATATAGCCTATGTCCATCTGCAGACCCTGACAATTACAACGATGTATCGGGTGTTTGGATTGGTGCTGTGGTTCCTGAGTTTACCCGCCTCAAAGGTTCAAAGTTCTCTCTTTATAATAGTAGTATAGATTTAGGTCAACATAGAACTAATTTTTTAATTTCACATATTTTACGTTAAATAGAAAGAACTAAAACAAATTGTAAGAAATTGGGGTTATTGGTCAGAAAACAACCACAACCTTGTCAGGGTGAAACACAAAAGCCACTAAATTAATCATTTCTGAACCCTATGGTAACATACCACCAAAACAGTCAGGCTTAATTTAGAGGTAGTGTGTAAAGTATTTATGCACTACACAAACAGCAATAAAGAGAAAGCACAACACAAGAAAAATTGCAAAGCAATTTTGAAAAAATAAATTACATTTGAATACATAAAATGGTTACAGAATGACAAAAATCTAACTAGTAGAACTGGAAATGTTAAGTTTCGTTTTAGTGAAAATAGCACCTAAAAACATGACATGCCACTCGCGGTTATCTAGTCATTCTAGACTGAGGGAAAGTCACAAGTTCAGACTGGCTGCAAAGGTATGTGGGGCCTATACAGGGACCAGGTATGAACCGGAGAAGAGTTAAATCTAACGTGAGGGGTTCCATTCGTGTTGGAGGAGGCCGCAAGAAGGAGGCTTTAAGCGTGAAGAGCAGATCGAGCATTGTGGACATTCGTTACTGAGAAGAAGATCTGATTGTCGCTGGAGCTTTGCACTGGGAACCATTGTGGGCTGTCATTACTCTAGCGGGTAGTGCAGGTCTTGTGTTGCCATTCATCATGGACGGTTGCTGTCGGCGTGAAGAGTAGGTCTCACCAGAGCTTCATGTTGGTGGTCGCAAGCGGTAGAGTTTTGGCTTGAACAAGCACTTTTGGTATCACAAGGAGACAACATTTCAGGATTTTCTCCTTTCTTTCTTTGGAGGAGCTTCCACTGATGCCAACCAAGGGACTAGGACCTGTGGGCCACCTCTTGGGGATCAGGACTCACTCCAGAAGTGGCCAGCAGCAAGAAGGTCCAGGCAAGTCCAGTTGCAGCTGGTCAACTTAAGGCAGCAGGACAGTCTTTCTTTCTGAATCTCCCACAGATCCAGAAGTGTTCTGATGAGTGGTCTGGAAGGTCTTCTCTTTACCCCAAGAGTGGTTGTTGTCAGTTGTTCCCCGTTTGCTTGGCACAGGCTCTAAACTGTTTGGGGTGACAAACAGAAAGACTGGTGTCAGGATCCTTTGTGTGTGCTGTAGGCAAAGCCCTTGTAAAGGCTCGACAGCCATCCTGTCAGCATAGTCCATCCTGTCCACACCTAATCCCCTTTTTTTTATCACTGTGTGAAAGCAAGACAAACCTTAACAACAGAGCCATTCACAATCACGTGACGCAGGACACTAACAAAAAGACAAAGTTGGCTGGGACAAGAAAATGCCAACTTTATAAAAGTGGCATTTTCAGAACTGTATCTAAACTCCCTGATGTGGGAGCAATTAACTGACCCAGGTAGCTAGAAACTCCTAGAAGGCCTCAGAAACTAGGGTAGTACAATGCCAACTTTCTAAATGTCGATGCACAAAACAGGGGAAACCCTATACACTGAGGAACCAGGGTAATTAGTTATATAGGAAAAATAATGGTTCCTGTTGAATAATACAATCTATATTTGAAATAATGTGCACAGTCGGGATAAAGAGGGTTTGACTAATGTCAGAGGGGGAAGAAACCACAAAGACCGATGATTCAGTTTAACACAATTTATATGTTTTCAAGGGAAAGAAAAAGATATATACATTGCTCCAAATCTATTGAAAAACATGTGTGCATAGTGTCCCATGTGAGAAAGGGACCCTAAAAAATAAGTGAGAGTGTGATGATTATACACAAGGTTTCCACAATTTCATACAAGTCGACTAATATCAATTATATTCAATGTGAACAGCAGCTATAGACAGTGATACGTGCTGGGTAATGGAGCACTTCTTCTGTGTGTGGACTGCGTTTCGACCCTCTGATCAGTGTAGGGTCTCTTCAGGACTGAATGATGCAGGGACATCTTATAGAACAATTGCGCAGCCTCGTGAAAATGGTGTGCCACACGTGAAAAAAGGAAGAAAGGAAGTAGCTGAATAAGACGGCTTTGTTGAAACACAAGTGGAATATCGTCATGCTGTTCTATAGGAATGCACAATCCTGGAAAATATACAGTGGACTGACACTTATTTAACAACACCACATCTCTACTCCCCACAACTATTCTTCAAAAATCAGGCAATTGCCAGACCACTACGGCTGTAGTGCATTGTTCAAGAGCCAGTTAGGCCGCTTTAATCCTTCAATTGTCAGCCTTCCCTCACTCACACTGGGTACCCGGACGGGTCCTCATGTGAGTAGCTACTTCCTTTCTTTATTTTTTCAGGTGAAGGCAAAAAGTCCAATATTTCTTACCTATTGGGGAATAGTGAAAATAATTTTCAGAAATTCGGGTTATTAGTTGAGGGGGGTGAAATTCATGCTCAAGCAGCAACCACAATTTCTGTTAGAGTGAATTTAGAAGCAATCCGCAAATTAATTTGTGCTTAACCCTTTGGTAGCTTGGCAGAAAAACAGTCAGGCTTAACTTAGAGGAAATGTGTAAAGTGCTTATGCAGCACTTCAAACAGTAATAACGTGAAAACACAACCCAAATCCTATATCAATTTAGATGGATAGAATAAATGTAATACATGTTTTAAGACCAAAATAGCAAAATCCCAATCAGTAGAACTAGAGATATGCCAATTTAAAGATTTAAGTGAAAATAGAGCCTAGAACCACAGGCTGTATACAGAGAGCAAGTTAGGCCAGCTGAACAAAGTACCTTAAATCCTGGCATCGAGAAAGCGTTGCTCAGCAGCGGTTCCGAGGAAACTGGGGGACTGCATTATCGTCAAGGATGCCGTCGATGAAAGGCTTGCCATGCGAAGTCCTGCATCAAGGATGTGTTGTGCACTGGTGGTTCTGAAGAAAAGGCAGTACTGCGGTGGGAAGGTCTGCCTTGCCGTGGAGGCTAAAATCGACAAAGGGCTTGTGAAATAAGGGCCTGCAATGAGAGTGCATTGCGCAGCTGCAGTTCAGAGGAACTGTGGACTGTGATATGAGGCCCTGTTTTGGTGCTTTGGGGATGTGCTGCACTACAGCTGTTCTGAATTTGCTGTGAGCAGATGAGTTGCACTACGTGGGTTCTGCTCACAGTACCATAGCTGGGCTGGCAGATATCCTTCAGGATCACTTCCAAGGGTCTAGGACCGGGATGGTACCACGTTGGAGTTAGGACTCCCACAGATAGAGTCCAGATGTAGGGTTAAAGGTGGTTGAAACCTTTTCTGTCTCTGAGGCTCTGAACAGGAGGCCAGACAACTAGCCCTTGGAGTCATACTAGCAGTCCTGCAATCAAGATTGAGGAATACATCTTTTGAATCAGACAGCTGGGCAGCAGTGTAACAATCCTTCTTGTGGAGCAGCACAGCAGACCTTCTGAGACTTCCACATGCCCAGAGGTGTACTGAAAATTTGGGTCAGAGGGTCCATTATTTATCATGGCTGCCCACTTTGAAGAAGGCAAAGGCTTTGGATGTTTTTTCTCCAAGGAATACTGGGAATTTCCTGACACCATGCCCTGACTTGAGATGTCTGGGGCCACAAAATGATACTGTCAAAACCTTTGGTGAGTGTGCTGGGCAGCCATTGTGATATACAAGTGTGGTAGGTGAAAGCTCCTCCCAATTAGAAATGAACTATACTGCTAAAACATATTCCCCCTTTGTCTCACTGTCTGGGAGTAATACACAAAGACCAACTGTCAGCTGCACCTAGTCATGTGATCCAGGATCCAGGCAGCTGGCACCAAGTGGTTGATACAAGAAAATGGCAACTTTTTAAAAGTGGCATTTTCAAAATTGTGAATTAAAATCAACTTTACTATTGAAGAGGGTTTTAAATATTTATATAGACACCAAGTTCAGCATTCATACCTGCTCCCAATTGAAAGTTATCACTCATTGTAATAATGTAATTAGCCAAGCCAATGTTATCCTATAGGTAACGCAGACCTTGCAGTAGTTAAAAACAAATGTAAGAATTGTTCTCTACTAGGACTTTTAAAAATGTAAAAGTACATGTCTAACCTATCAAATACATTGCACCCTGCCCCATGGGCTCTTTAGCCTACCCTAGGGGTGATTCATATGTATTAAAATGAAAGATAAAGCTTTGGCTAGGCTTAAATCATAGTTTAAAACACCACATACACGCTGTAATGGCATTCCTTGGACATGTATAAGGCTACTTTAGTGGGTGACACAATCAGTGCTGCAGGCCCACTAGTAGCATTTAATTCACAGGTCCTGGATACATGTAGTACCACTTTACTTGGGACTTACTAGTAAAAGAAATGTGCTGATTCGCGAGAGCCAATTTCAATATGTTTAGAGGAGTGAGCATGTGCACTAGAGCACTGATTTGCAGTGGTAAAGGGCAGAGTCTTAAGGCAACAAAAACAGGATCAGCAAAAATGAAGGAGTAAGACACAAAAATGTTTGGGTAAACTCCACCCTAAAGCTTACAGTTCTAATAATCATGATAAATGTAGAAATTATATTTTGAAATAAGGCCCTAGTTCATCATTTATTATTATTTTTTAGTGATGGGTGATCGATGAGCAAAATTCTGATTATAATTGTTGTTCGAGCTGGCCCTTTTTGCAGATTTATCCACAAAAACTTATGCCTTTTGTCTCCTATTTTTCTAACCCTTTTTTGTTGGATTTAGGACTCTGGGAACTTACCACTGCTAATCAGCATCGGTTATCCATGATTTGCGTAATTGATTTACTGGCGAGCCCCTAGTAAAGTGTGTGTTATTGGCCCATAAATCAAATGTTACTAGTGAGCCTGCAGCACTGATGGTGTCACCCACCCCGGTAGCCTTTCAAATGTGTCTCAGACCTGCCACTGCAATGTTTGCACCCAATCATTTTAACTGGCATGTTCTCTTGCAAGTGCACTCACTTGCCAGGTCCAAACCTTCTCCTTTCTTACATGTAGTTCACCTCTAAGATAGGCCCATGGGAGCCCCAGGGGTAGGGTGCAGTGTATGTGAAAGGTAAGACATGCAGTGGTGTGTTTTATATGTCCTGATAGTGAAATCCTGTGGATTTTGCTTTCACTGTTGAAAGGCTATCTCTGCTATAGGTTATCATTGGAGCTGCTTTGCAACATTGAAGTAAGCAAATCCAGGAGACAAAATATGATTGAGGAAACATGGGTTTATTTCAGTACATGAGGTTCCCAACTGCCATGTCCAACTCTCCAGAGCTCCCTCAACAACATTCTACAGTGCACTCTCTGGAGTTCCAGGGTGGAACCAAAGTCGCAGGAGCGCAGAGGTGGAACATACCATTTGTGTATAACTATAACTAGCCTGGACACTATATACAGTAAATGCCTACATAAGTTCAATAAAACAGAAGGTTACAGCAAACATCTTGTGTAAAGTATAAATATCAATTGAGAAGTGATAGAGATTTGGAATTTAGGTTACCTGAACTCAGAATTTAAAAACACACCTTTTAGTAATGATGGTTTTTAAATTGTGTGTTTGAAAATGCCACTTTTAGTAAATGGGCATTTTCTTATTTAGCCTACATGTGCCTCTCTGCCTGCCAGTGGAATCAACATCTGGTTTTTGACTGACAGGGGTTGGTAGTGCATTCACTGCAGACACTCACACAAAGGGAGCTGAGGTGTGCCCTGTGTATGCTGATGAACCATCCTGGGCTAGAGTGGTGGGAGGAGTTGTCACTGACACCTGAATAGGTTATGGCTGCCTTGCACAATGCTGTATCCAACCCATATATTGTGACTGGACCAGGGAGGACAGAATAGTTTTTTACAGAGCAAGAGAGATTCACAAAGATTTCAAAGGGAATAAGTATTAAACCTAAAACCCAGCCTTTAGAATACTTCTGGAATCAAGAGGAACCTTTGCCAAGGAGAAGAGGTGAAGAGCTGTGAGGAGTTCTGTCCCTTTACGTTGTGTTGCTTTGCTGGGTCGGCCTACAGTTGCTGCTTCTGCCAAGAAGATTTGCTGCTTGTTCAGTATCTCCAAGGGGCTGTGTGTGCTTGCCTACTCTTCTAAAGTCTTAGAGTCAGCAAAGACTTCACCTGCAAGATCCCTGAAATCCACTGTTGAGAGTTCTGACCTGCCTTGGGTGTCAATTCCAGTTCTGGGCCCTTGGAGGTTGTTCCTGGTGTGGAGAACTGAAGTCTGCTTGCAGCTGTCTATTTTGACGCAGCACCGCCATGCAGGAGAAAATCCCAATGCACAGCCTGTGCAGTTGGAGAAATCAGTGCAGCACCTACTGTGGCCTGAAAAAATGCTGCATGCAGAGTCAGTGCACTGTGGTTCCGAAGAGCGAGTCCACTGTAGGCACTGCAGGGCGGCTAAAAGAAATTACGCACTATCTGTCAGTGGCTACAGAAATTGACCTAGCACCTGGATCGCTGGTGCATCGATCCGTAACAACTGATTTTCTTTACGCATCGCGCCCGTGCTCCAAGTTTTTCCAATGCAACCCCCACAGACTAGCATCATCTGGGAAATTGACACCACACTTCCCCCTACAATACGGATTTGACCCATTACTTCTCCTACGTGCAGCAGAACTTTTGCATCGCCTCCCCAATGCTTCAGGAACTTGCGCTATGCCGTATATTCTGATGCATCCCTCCCCTGCAGCTGTTTTACCATGTGAATTTTGGCGGATTTTAGGTACTTTATATAAACATCACTCATCTATAGATTCCTATAAACAGAATTGCTTGAAACCTTTTAAAAGTCATATTTTGAGTTTTGTCTGTTGGATTTTTGTTGTTTTGATCTTGTTTGGTTCAGATAAATATACTTTTTTTTTCGAACTTCATTTGTAGTGTTTTTACATTGTTACTGTGTGTGTGTTGTGTACAAATACTTTACACATTTACTCTGAGATAGTGTGATATCCTGTTCAGCTGCTTGCTGAGGCTTTTAGTTCCATAGAATGTGGACCTTGGACTGTGGGGGTTAGTTGAAGGAAAATGGGACAGTTGCTGACAAAGACTTGATGGATGAGGTGCATTATGAAACCTGGCTCAAGTATCTATCCTGTTGTTCTGTCTCATGAATTATGGACATTTTACTGGTGATGAGTGAGGGATATAATACGCACTGGCACCTCAACATCAACAGGGAAGTGTAAATTGGATGATCGGCTGTCAGCTCAGCCTGTGAAGATTATTGGAGTAACAGCAGTGGAGGCTCTGGTGAATGACTGGTCACACTGAGCTTTTGTTATCTGGAGAAGCGGGTGGATCGGACCCGCATTGGTACTGTTGGTCAATTTATTTGGTGGAAAAGCAGTTTGCGGGGCACGAGCTGTGTGCTGCAACGAGACAGCCTGTGTGGCATAACACGAGCGCTTAGAGCTGCGTGACTCTCTATTTTTGAAGTGCTGGGGCAGCGATTGTTGGAGCGCATGTGTGCCATGAGTGGAAAAGGGGATTGTTAGCGCTAAGCAGAGAGAAGTCTACCAGTACTCTTTACCTGACCAGTGGTGAGTGGTGCAGCATGAGTGTACAGTGCAACAGTGCAAGCCTTCATCCTGTTTCTTATTTGGAGGCAATGCGAAAGTCGGTGCCATGTAAAGAGTTGGAGGAGGAGTGTGCACGATCTCATCAGTGTGTGTGTGAGCCAGTCAAGCCTCTGTGTGGAAGCCTCTGTGTGGACTGGGCAAGTGAGCTGATTGGTAGAATACAGGCCGTCATCATGGTGATATGCACACCAAAATGATTCTTGTTAAACTTGCTTTGCAGTAATTAGCATATCAAGAGTGCAGTATGCTGATACATGGTGTCAGAGTGTTAGGATTTTTGGCAACAGTAAGTGAGAATTTTCCAGCGATTATAGGCACACCTGTGTGTGCACCGGTGACATGCACACCTGACAGGAGTCACCATTTTGGGTTTGCAAGGTTCATTAAAGAATTTGTATATAAAAAAAGGAAAGAAATGTTTTTTAATTCTTTTCTTTTTATGTTCAATTATTTTTTGAGGGGTACGAACTTGATTCCTCCAATTTCACTAAGGAAGAAATTGATAGAAAAGGCTCATCAAGGACATTTAGGTATGTTTAAGACCAGGAAAAGATGGAGAGCAAGTTTTTGGTGGCCTGGGATGGATTTGGGAATAGGACGTGAGGTTAGAGGATGCATACAATGTAAGATCAGTGAAAAAATTCCAACTCCACGTACCATACCCATGGTTTGACTACCTAATATCACATGGCAAGAAGTTGCTATTGATATTGTTGACCACTTAAAGGAGAGTATGGCACTCCCTATTTGATTGTTTTGATAGATCTATACTCTAGATGGGTAGATTTCTCAAGTGTGCGGGAAGTGACTACTGAAAGTGTAATAAAGTTCTTGCAAAAAGTGTTTAAAAGGGAAAGTTTTCCAAAAATGCTTTTATCTGACAATGGTCCTCAGTTTTATTCTAAACAAATTGATGATTTCTTATCAATGGGTGGTATACAGCACAATAAGAGCTTAATTTATCATCCCGAAACTAATGGAGTTGTTGAGAGGTTTAATAGGGTAATTGAGGAGAATATTCATCTGTCAAGGGAAAATGTCTTAAAATGGAAGGAGGAACTGCAAAAATGTATCATGGCTCATTGAATGACACCTCATACACCCACATACACCGACTCGCAAATCACCCTTTGAGTTATTCAAAGGCAGGGCTCCAAATACTATATTATGTCCTGGTTGGATGAATTGTGATAAAGCCACAAAAGATAATAAAGTAGAGGCTTGGAGAGAGCGGGAGGAGAGATTGCAGTTAAAGAATAAATCAAATTTTGATGAAAGAAAAAGGATCAAACAAGTTGCAGTACATGTAGGTGATTGAGTGTGTGTGAAAGCTGCTGTAGATACAATATCTTGGTCGAGGTATTCAAAACCTACATATGTAGAAAATGTTTTAAAAATGCAGTCAAGGTGGAGAATTGTAGGGTTTGGAATTTGAATTGAGTGGTGGTTCTTAAGTCAAATCTGGAGACTGAACTTTATGACCAGACCAATTCTGGTTTCTCAGAGATGTCATCAAGTACAGATGTTAGACGAAGTTTGCGTAAGGTCAACACCCCATCCTCTCTTAAAGATTATGTTAAATTATTCTTATTGTTGCTGAAGAAATTTAATTCTGTTTTTATTTCTTTTGTACAAATGTCTTTGTATAAATTTACTCCTCTGTTAGAAAATTAATTGTTGCATATGTTATCAATATATATATATATACATATATGAATGTTCAAAAGTAAGAGGGCAGCTGCTTGCTGAGGCTATTAGTTCCATGGAATGTGGAACTTGGAATGGCTGGTGGGGTCGCGCAGCTCCAGCCACTACCTGCGATGAGGCTGCGGTCTGGCTGGTGACAACGAAGCTGCAAGGAGCACATGTGTGAGGGGAATATCCTACAAGTTGTGTATGCTACTGGCACAGGGGATATGGCGACTTGCTACCCTCTCCATTGGGCGCACCCCGCCATTTCCATAACACTGCGCCGGAGGCTGTCATTTGACGAACGTCTTTGTCTGCTGAGGCCAGTGGGGCATACTTACCGCAAATGAGTGTCACACGGATGAGTTGGTTCTGCCACATTGCGGGCGCTGGTGTGCGCAGCTGTGGTGGAGAGAGGGGCTCGAAGAGGCATCATAGAGTAAGCGCCCCAGATTAATTTGCGCACTCAGGCAACTCATCTCCTTCTTCCAGGCACTGCATAAACTGAATTGCACAATCGCCGGCTGAGGTGAGGCTGAGAACGGATCCACCATATTTGCTGTGCCACTATTGCCTTGCCCTTCGTGGATTCGGACAAGCACTGTGAGGTGTGGTGCTGGAGTTGCGATCTGTGGGACACCGGGCCCGGGACCTAATCTGCCAGGTCGCATTTGGCTGTGGGCCGCTGTGAAGACCTACCTTACGTGCGGACAGCAGGTGATCTTGTGAAACCCTGCAGCTGCTGTCAAGATGGGCAAACAAGATGCAAAGCAGCCTAAATTGACCTATGAGAATAAGCGCTCCACGAGACACACAGACCCTGACTTGGACGTCCAAGGAGATGGTCACCATGAGTCACCGGCGGCTGATCAAGGGGAAGACCTCTGGACACTGATGTTAGAGATGCATTCCAGCTTGCCCAATATAGACACCAAATTGGATACTCTAACTGCGCAACTGGATTCTGTCAAGACACAGGTGGCTACCCACGAGACTCGATTGGATGGCCTTGAAAATCGACACACAGAGTACCATGAATTTCAGGTGGACACCAAAGAACAACTGTTCCATATGGATAAAATGTTGGGAATTATTATGGCGAAGAATGACGATTTGGAGGCGAGGTCTAGAAGGAATAACCTCTGCATTACAGGCATCCCAAAAACCACCGCTAATTTCCAAAATAGAGACCTTCGTTGCGGACCTCGTACATGAACTCTTTGACCCTCACTTGTCATCAGTCTTTGTGGTGGAGAGAACCCACAGGTCTCTGGGGCCAAAACTTCCTGTTGGTGCGAAACCTAAACCATTCCTGGCTAAATTATTGAACTATCAGGACAGAGATCTAATTTTGCACTTGGCGAGGGACAAAGGACACATTTCCCATAAAGGTAACACCATTTCATTTTATACCGACTTCACTCTGACAGTGCAAGCGGCACAGCGAGAATTCCTTCCCGCCAAGCATATTCTCCTGCAGGCGCAGATCCCTTATTCCTTACTTTATCCAGCCAAGCTGAAGGTCTCACACGATGGCACTGCTCACTATTTCACGGATGCGAAATCCACCTTGAAGTTTGCCAAACATGTAGGTGGGAAAAAGCAAAAACAATGGGTGCTGCTGAGGGAACTCTGGTGGGCCATTTTAGTGACAACGACTAATCAAATCTCCCGCCTCTGCTCGATATAACTGCGTGCTGTAACGGAACAAGATGGAGGCACTCTTCAACACTTATCCATGCTCTTCTTCTCCTTCTTGTTCCCTCGCTTTGATATAGGGTTCCCTGGGTCCCTGAGGCCCGTGAGCACTTATGTCACTCCTTCATGTTAGTAATTGCTGCTTGCTTCTCTACAGTACTCCCGGCCACCCTGTGCAAACAGGGAAGCTCGCCGGTGCCACCTCGCCCTCATGGGAAATCTCCCTTCATTGCTTTTATGTTCTTACATGTTAGGTTCGGGGTTGGTATGCTGCAACTTGATTGGGGGGGTTGGAGTGGGAGGTGGGTGGTGGGTAGGGGATGTTTCACTGTTTTTAGCTAGCATGTTGGTACATTGTGGATCGGAACATGAGAATGTTATTGGGTGTCGACACCTTATCTGTACTCGCAATGTGTATGTGAGTAATTTATGCCAGACCACACATTAATACGCAAAATTTTCTCACATGGAATATTAGGGGGTTAAACGACAATAGGGAAGCCAGGGTTGTACATGTCTATCTATCCAGACACAATATTGACATATGTCTTTTGCAGGAAACTCATTTAAATGTCTCCAACCATCACAAAGATTGCGACACAACAGGTGGATAAAAGTGTACTCATCTATTTATTCCAAATATGCTCGTGGAGTAGCAGTTTTCTTTTGATAAAGAAAGGGGTGGACTGGCGGGAAGGCAGTAGATTTGTTGATCCAGTGGGGAGGTTTATTCTAATACATGGTAAACTGAGAGGCGTATCCTTGGCCTTAATAGCAGTTTATGGTCCTAATGTGGATTCACCAGAGTACTTTTGTAATATTTGGTCTAGGATCAGAACAACTGGTTGCAGTACGATTTTATGGGAGTGGTGATTTCCACGCTATATTAGATGATAACATAGCCAGACAAGGCACGTCTCACTCCCTACACCCACAAGCTAGTGCGCTCCGCAAGCTATCATGTCTGATGGTGAGTTAATTGATGTATGGCGGAGCCACCATCCCTTACTCAGGGAGGGGACGTATATTGCCAGCTACCAGAGTGCCTGGTCCCGACTGGACTTTTGGTTGGTCTTGCTACCTGGGCTTTGGAGGTCCTACACTTGGCACATTCTCTATCAGACCATGCCCCATGTCTGCTTAGGTTAAACATCCCGGATGAGCCCCGCACCTTTACTTGGCATTTGTCCCCACATGCTCTCCTAGATCAGGCTTTCAAGGAAGGAATCCATTCTGACATTACTGACTATTTCACTCTTAATACTGGCTCGGTGGACACCAAGGCCTTATTATGGGAAGCTTTTAAAGTTGTTATTAGAGGTCAGTGTATTGCTAGATAAGCGGGAGTATTGAAAGCTGTTAGGGGTACCAGTGCTTCCTTGGAAGCTCAGATAAAATATCTTGAAAACCAGTTTTATTCTACAAATGAGCCGGGTTCCCCTGCACTCCTGAAAGCTCAACTATTGGAATTTGCTGAAGAGTCCCAACGTGAGGTAAAATTCCTGGGTAAATACGCCGAAGCGCTGAGGTATGGCGAGGGCGACAGGCCGGGCCGCACAATTGCTGGCATGAACCGCCCATCTAGATCCACCATATTTATACACAAACTCAGTACAGTTAGCGGAGACGCTATTGGGGACAGTCAGAAGTCTTGAGTGCCTTCTCGACATTTTATTCGAATCTCTACACTACCACCCAACTGACAAGCCCATAGGGTATGCAAGACTTTTTGGATTCCATTGCACTCGTTTGGTTCAATAATGTCCATAGGGATATATGGATCTCCCTATCACGGTGGAAGACCTAGCCCAGGTTATAAAGAGCTTACCAAAAATATTTACAACAAGGGGTGGTGAGGGACAGCCCTGATCTCTTGACTGGGTGAGAGTACTCTGCTTAATTCAGAGACTCTGTCCATCACCACCCCTTGTTGTAAATATTTTTGTCCACCCTAAGCGTGGAAGGGTATACTCAGATGTGAGTCCCTTGCTCATTGCACCATCAGGATTCAAGCAAGCCGGGCCGAAGACGGCTGTAATGCCAGAAACCGGTCCCCGGAAGCTTGTTTCCTTCCCAGTGTAAGAATTGGCTTTTGTAGTCTGGTCTGCCCTGTTCCCATGATGCACTGGGCCAGGGACAGACTAATTTGCATACAGCCAGGTTCTGAAACTGGGATGGTGCAATGAGCTAAAAAACGGTGTTGGATCTAGCCCTGATCTCTTGACTGGGTGAGAGTACTCTGCTTAATTCAGAGACTCTGTCCATCACCACCCCTTGTTGTAAATATGGGAAAATAGCATTGGCAAAAATGTTCATATTGCCAAAGTACCTTCATTTATTTGTCAACGTACCAATCCCTCTTGCGCAATATTTTTTACCATCTTTAGATCGCAGCTGCTCTCCCTGGTTTAAGCCATAAAACAGGCCAGAGTTTCCTGGGATCTCCTGACTCTCCCGCTGCGAAAAGGGGGCCTGGGAGCTCCAGACATGCACATATATGCTTTATGTACTCAGGCCCAATTTCTGCATTTTTGGGTCCACCTGACGCCGTACCAGCCCCATGTGGCAGTTGAGATTGATGTGGTAGCCCCTGTCCAGCTCGGGGTGGCGCTTTATCAGACTTCACAGCGTCCCTGAGGCGATGTGGATACGGTGGGAACTCTGCGTTGGGAGTGGACTGAGCTGCGGAAGGGGGCTGACATCCCGGTGCTTTATGCTCCTTCCATCCAGCTGGCGCGGAATCCCATGCTTCCCTGTATTCAGGCTGGGATCAGCAAGACCCTAACTCATGATATGAACCTGCACACATTTGCAGACTTATATCTAATGATGAGTTTATACCTCCCCCTGTTGTGGCTGCAGATCGGGCTACACCCTTTGCGGAGCTTTTCTTATACCATGAGCTGCATACAGCATGCTGTGCCCTATGGGAGAGATTTCCTACTGCTCCTCCATCACTGCCTGCCTTAGAGAATATATTGAAATCTCTTCCCCCACAAGCTTGTTACACGTCTATATATCCAAATGCAAAACACTAACCTGGTGGTGAAGCCCAAGTCCCTTCAGTGCTGGAATAGCAAGCTCTCCACCAGCTAACAGAAGACCAGGGAGAGTTCTGCTGTGGACAACTCACTGAACTTTCCCCAAACTATAGGCTATGCACGGATTCAATTTAAATACTTGCATAGATATTACAGGACGCCTGTGGGTCTGCACCGTATGAAGCTTAGGGAGGACGAGGGCTGCTGGCGCTGCAGATGCACTTCTGCCTCTTTTTTACATGTTGCTTGAGAATGCCTACAGATAGCCGAATTCTGGCTAGAGTTTTTTGCTGCAGTGGAACAAATTATTGGCAGAACGGATGCTCCTTCCCCGGCCCTGGGCCTCCTGGGGTATGTGAAAGACACACTACCCAAACATCGTAAGCTGCACGCACTCCTCTTACTTTATGCTAAAAGACAGGATGCTATTTGCTGGGGGCGGAAGAGGGTACCCTCAATCAAAGATTGGCTGAATGATGTCACGAATGGCCACACACAGCTGAGCACTTTTTGTGAACTTATGCCTCCAACCTCGAGGCCCTGCAACATATGGGAATCATTCCTAGATTGGGCCCGGAGCCAGCCTGTATCTCCTGAGCCTGTCCACACCACAGACGAGTAGTTATGTAGTATGCCCCTGTACTGTTTTAACTTGCTTAAGCTATTATATATTTTCTGGAATTTCCAATGTCGGTATGATGGGCCTGTTTATACCTTCTTGGTTACACACACCCTATGGTTTATATAGTATTCATGTCCAACATGTTTAAAAATGATGACTGTAGTCTTGGTATCTATACACTGTCTGTGGGAATGTATGCATGGGTCACCCGATGCCATCCACTATGCTTTGTAATCCATTGTATTGAACTTATATATTACCTATACAGATGTACTATCATGTTGGCTTTTATGTGTTGGAACTGCCAGTTCTTTTTTTCTTCTTTGAAAACTTAAATAAAGCATTAAAAAAAATAATACAAGGTCGTTTAGGAACCAATAAACACTGTTGGATCTCTAACATGTAACAAAGCATTTTTAGTTATTACTAAATATTAACTATTAACTTAGTGAAAGTGACAAGTACGGTAGGCACAGCCCTCTTAACAAACCTCTCTTTACTTGAATTGGTCTTCAGTTTGTGGTAGAAACCGAATTACCAGACACCACATACTGTTTGTTGTCACGATTTTAGCTGGATGTGAGCTCCAAGATTCCATCAATTTTATTTTATGCAAGTCACTTATGATCCACCTATGAGCTAACATTACTTTTGGCAGATGAAAGATCCTTACTAGGTCATCCACAAAAGGAATATTTTCGTATATTAATTGCTCTATCTGTCATTCTTTCTTGAGATAAGTTTCAGAAGTGTATCAAATATAGCTACTAATATTGGGCAGAATATTATGTACGTAACTCAAAGTTATTTTTCTACCTACAATAACTGCCAGCTCACTCTATGTAATACATTTTAAGTGAGATGGATGTGGTACTTTCTGTAAAATCCAATCACTTTACTATTGATTCTGTGAAATCTGTGAGATTAAGGATAAGCACAACATGGAAACTGTTTTTTCCCACTTGTACAATGTCATGACCTCAGATCATCTTAACCATTTCTATCTATTCTCATATGTATTGCCCATTCCACATCCTTTTATGTAATTGATCAGCCCACACTGCTTTCACTCTAGTCAACTTTGGTACCACTGACTCTGCACTAAAATGGCTCACATCCTGTTTCCGACCACACCTTTTCTGTTCTTGGTCATCCTCTGTGGTCTACTCCTTACCTCTGCCAGTAAGCATCTCCAAGGCTCACTTCTAAAATCTTTTACACATCCTCCTGTTGCAACATAATCCCTTCATTTGGCTTCTACTGTCACCTATATGCAGGTGATATTCAAATATGTGTTGCATGTCTTACATTGTCGGAATCACCAAATCTCACACTCTTTCACAGACATCTGTGAGAGGCTCACCATTTTCTCACATCAATTAAAAAATGTCCCTGGAAAATCCAATACCCAACTAAGCCTCAGCTGCAATTAATTCATATGTGATATCTCCAGGGGTTTACGCTTGTATATTGATTTTATCTTCTAATGGCAATTTTTTTCTCGACACACTGATGCCTTCATAAACTCTAATTCATAGCAACACCTTCTAAATAAAAAATGTTTTACATTTGCCCAATATTGATCCTGTACAAGTTCTACCTTCATTTATCGCAAAGATGTTCCACGTCAGACCATCAGCCGTGCACGCATGCATCCTCAAGTAAATCCAGAAATGTGCCTCAGTCCATTGCATCTAGGATGGTGTGGGTATGCACCATGTCGGTGTGCACAATATACTTTGCTTTCCATTACAGAATGAAGAGAAGCATGAAACACAGTGAAGTGAATAAATTGTGGAAAATATATACCCTACAGACTATTGACACAATAACTGCATAATGCACAAGAGTTGCATATGTAATCCAAATTGTCCTGGTCTTTCCACAATCCTGCTTCTTACTGTGTGAAGTGGTGTGGTGCAAATGGTAAGCAATGTGTATTTTTGCAGACTAAGTGGTGTTCTCCTGTCATTTGTCTCAGTGAGGCCCACTGTGAAACATTGCCATTTTACATGTACTCGTTATTCCTAACTTACCTTCTCCTTCACACATTGACGTTTGACACACATTTGCATGCATGACAGTGCAGGATTTGTTTCCATGAAACTACATTTGATTACAAATTCCACTTTGTAAAAGTACTATCATGACACCTTGAACATTCTGTACAAGGGCTGAACATACACTGTGCAATTGTGATTGCAATTGTGATTGTTCATTGTTCATCCATGCAGCAATGCAGCTATCTATAGAATGTAATTCTTGGTGGCTTAACTAAGGTCCCGGCTTGGAGCAAGGATGATTTTGTTATAAATTAACAAGCATATCCGGGTTTAGGAAGAGGAGCACTTGCTGTCATTGCATGATCACTACATGCTGAAACCTCAGCCCAGCTGCTTGATGATCCCTCTGCGCGGAAGGATGTCCAACTTGTGACCAAGGTGGGGACCAACTTTCCCTTCAGGTAACGGGGGTTGGATTCTCCAATAGGGGGATCTTGGCTGAACGCACTCACACACCCTACATGCTTAGGTTATGGAACGCATAGTATGAGTACCCTATCTAGATATTGTTTTATGAGCTTGCATATATTCATTGTGTAGTATGATTTTGGAACTGTTCACTGTCCTTATACTGCAATTTACTCTTATCTGCTTCTAGCTATTGATCATTGCAGCGCATATGTTCTATACAAGAATCACAATGGTTCAATAAATATTGAAAATGCCCCACTGTGTATTCTTTGTATATTTCCCTGAGAGGGTGAACAGGTGTCTGAGCGAAATGGTTCTAGACCTGTTACCATGATTCCAGGGGCAGTCAGAGTTGTCATGTTCTTTTGCTTAGGGGTTCCTATGGCAGAGCTGTGAGATAGCTGGCCTATAGGACAACATATCATGAGGGGGTGCACAGAATCAGTCTGGCATCTTTCTAAAGTTTATATTATCTAAAAAAACATGCAGGTCCTACTGGATAGGGAAATTACACAACTCCCTTGTATCCTGCTTCTCAGTCTGAACAGGATGTGCTTATTTCCCATTGGGGTTTAAATTAGAATATGCTGTCTAGTGGCACCTAGAATGGGCCTGAAGTCTACAACAGTGTGTGGCCAGGAAGAAGGTGGTGATAATGTATATTAAACTGGTAGGTGTGGTCAGGGTGCCGACAGGGTTCCCCTGCAGTCTGCTTCTGTATGTATGCCATGCATGTATGTGGGCAATTGGGGCTGAAAGCTGATGCATGAAGCTGGATACTGTTTCTTTTTGAACAGATGTTTCTGTAGTAAGCGTTTACAGCCAATGAAGAATAATGAGGCTGTGTAATGTCAATCCCAGTAGTCTCCTACATCTGGACAATGGAAAAGAACACTGATGTATTTGTCCCTGCTGTCCTTGATGCCCCTGCAGTGTGTTTCTAGCTGTAGTTCTGATACCTTTCCTGCTAATAAGGAGCATTATGGACCCTCTATTCTTGTATTGGTTCACCAAGTTCTCTCTTTGCTGCTTGCCTGCCTTACCCTGCCTACCAGTTCTGCAGTACACGCACTCCACTCATTTTACCTAGGATTACAACCAGTGAAGCAGAATATTCATTGGTCCTGACAAGTGAGAATGTGCCTCTGGCTGTTTTACACACTTCACATTCCAACAGGTACTGTGATATTTCATTCATGTAACGGTGTAACTGGAGCTCAGAGTCACTCTGCCGCTCAGTATCCACAGCTCTGTGCACCTTAGCCTTGGTCCGTTCAACTCTTTTTACTTTTAGAGGTATCCACTTTGGGGCAAATATTTAAAGAACGCCATACGATCGAATCAAGAACTATATTCACTGGACTCCAAGATTGTGGAAAATACAATCAGATTTCCTCACAACTGCATCAGGTCTCTTGAAATTTCAACGATGTGCCTACGTTTTTCTGCATTTGCGCCCAAGTGGCTCTTTGTAACTCTGATTTAGTTTCTCTCTGGCTGTTTGGACCAGTATCTTTCCATATGCGCATGTTCTAGTGCTTCCTTTACATTTAATGCAGGACAACTATTCTGCTCATTCCTCCAAACTGATAGTGTCACATTCCCTGGTGTCCGGTAAATAAGAATATTGTACTGGCTGCCACAATGCTTAAACTGTTGTCTGGAACTATGCGATTTCAATATAACAACGTAACCGTGCATTTTTGGCCAAATATCTTTTTTGACACTGTGTCTCTGTGGTTCTGCATTCTGAATGTCGCTGCCTCCTGTCTGATTATGTATGACTGCCCACCGCTACTTGATCTGACAGGCTGCCTGACTTTACTCTCCTATCAATGACTCTGTCTGCTCATTGCTAATCTCTGCCTGTTGTCTGTCTGTACCTTCTGTATCAGCATGTCTGACTATCCCTGGCTCTCTTCGCAATTACGACCAGGATTATGCATATTAAAACAAGACATATAGATAGATATGGGGTTGAGTTTCATCTTTTCACCGATTACCGCCAACAAAGGTAGGGTAGGGTGAAATTAGGTTTACGTACTGTTGTAACAAGTGATGTAGTTACCAGCAGTTTGTATGTTGTTCCACCCGCAGTGTCTCTTGGGACAAAAGAGGGATCTTCCTTGCTCTCACCCGCTTCAATTCGAAAAAGTAGAGATGATGTCAGGGGGGATGAAAATATTTTATGCACAGTGGGGTTAAATGAAGAAATAGGAACTAGTTGTTCAAAGATTGAGTCAAGTATCGTTGCAACATGTGATGTAGTTAATAGTAGTTTCTACACTGCCTCACTGGTAACGCCCCTTGGGTCAAATGGGGGAACACCCATGTTTTCATTTGTTTCATGGAACATAGCAGGGGTGCGAGCTAAATTATGTGATCCTGAATGGAACTAATATATGAACAGCTTTGATATTTGTGTTTTACAGGAGACATGGGCCACAGTACAGTTACACAGGGTTGGTTATAAATCCTATCAAATAGAGGCTGTGCCATCATTAAGAGGTCGCGCATCCGGAGGTCTTCTAATATGGATTAGTGTTGCTATCAAAATAGGTATAAAAATGCTTAATACCGATTCCCCAGACATTCTTGGGCTGGAATTAACCACAGCTGATAGCAGGGTGATCTACCTCTTTAATGTGTACAACAGTCCCCACTCTTCCCACAAGGAATCACCATGTATAGGGAAGTTAGAATCATTTATGGATAAATTAAAAACAGATGGAAGTGTTATCCTATGTGGGGATTTGAATTGTAATTTCGAACCAATCATAGGCATAGCCCAGTTATACGAAGATGAGGACATTGCTAATGGAATACCAGCCCTGAATGAAAACAGAATGGTTGTTGGTACTGTATTGGCCCTTCAGATCACAAGGTTGTTAACTTCTCACAGCCTGAGAGCATGTAACGGGCGTATGCCATCTGATAGCCCGAAAGCCCCCACTTTCAAGAGGCGTGATTATGACAGTAACCTAGACTATGTCATTGTCTCCTTTGACCTGTGGCCATTTGCAGTAGACCTAAAGTTCAAAGAGAGATATGAAAGCGACCATTGCCCCTTAGAAACCAGTTTCTTACAAAGTATGTTAAAGGGGCCGGGAGCTATAGATGGAGATCATAGCCTAGTACCCTTATTTACTACAGATAATATCGTTCTTAGCAATAATCGCAGGGCGGTTAAATGGGCCTACATATTGGGAGGAGAGGACCTAATGGCCAATATTTACTGCACTTTTGCAGATACCTTTCACTCATATTGTCCTCATAGTTGCGACTCCAAAGAATTCCTTAAACTACACAAGTCGCTTTTTAGTAAATTACTAGAACTCCTTACAAAAAAAACCAAAAACGTGTATGCACGACTAATCCTAAAGCTATAGGTAAACCTTGGTACAACAAGGAATGTCGTCTTGCCAAAACTGCCCTAATTGATGCTGTTAAAGGGAAAGGTCCAATAGAAATTAGAGATAAAAGGAAGGCTTACAATAAAATAATATTAAGAGCGAAATCCACTTGGGATGAGGAAATATGGCTCAGTATGTTAGCAGCCGCTAGAACAAAGGACCAGAAACAATTTTGGGAACTTGTAGCCAAGGAGAACAAACGTGAGAAAGGCTCCAGGGAGGTCTATCTAGATGAGGACACATGGGTTAAGCATTTTACATCACTGTATGCAGCCAAAATTTCAATTGATGCTGCAACAGATGTATCCTCTCCTATAACTCCAGTTAAAACCCACCCTGTAGTTTTTGACTTGCAAGAAACAGAGACAGCAATTGCCATGATAAAAAAAGGGAAGGCGCCCGGGCTCGATAAAATTCCGGCCGATCTTTATCTGTATAACGTTGACGTGTGGGCACCCTATTTGAATCATTTATTTAATATAGTTGCGGCTAGTGGCCACATTCCGGACACATGGAACGGCGCAGAAATCATCACAATTTTTAAAAAAGGGGATCGTGGCGATCCAGCCATTTATCGCCCCATCAGTCTTTTAGACATAACACAGAAGATATATGCCAGGCATATTTTAAATCGAATAAATTCATGGTTGGAGGAGAAGTCAGTTTTATCCAAATATCAGGCGGGTTTTAGGAACAAAACGGGAACCATTGACCAGGTATTTAGGCTATGCTGCTTGTATTGGAAATACGTTATTATTCGCAAAGGTCACTTGTACGTGACCTTCGTAGACCTACGAGCAGCATTTGACCTAATTCCTTGTGATTCACTTTGGAAAACTCTGAATAGACAAGGACTACCAGGCGAATTGCTAGCACTTGTGATGGGCTTGCATCAGGAGAATTTCGCTAAGGTTAGGTGGGGCCCAAATGAGGAACTTACAGATCCAATCCCCATAAAAAGGGGAGTACGCCAGGGATGCGTACTGGCCCCCACACTTTTCTCCCTTTACGTAAACGACATAGCAGCCTATATGGAAAATTGTGAAAATGATTCGCCCAGATTGGGGGGGGAACGTGTTGCGTCCCTCCTCTTCGCGGACGACACAATTTTAACATCGCAAACGCCACGTGGCCTACAGATCTTACTAGATAGGTTCCAACAGTATTGTATCTCAAAAGGATTAGAAATTAATATATAAAAAAAACAAAATACATGGCACTAAACCCGCATAAAACTTTTAAAAGGAACTTAATGTTAAACGTCCAAAAATTAGATTACGAGCAAAGTTTTACATACCTGGGGGTCCTGCTTGACTCGACAATGGGATGGGGCCCACAACTAGATAAATCAAAATTGGTGTTCAAACAAAACTGTTTTCCAATATTACAGAGATATAATAAAAGTGTGAACAAGGCAGTAACCCCAGCATTAGAGCTCTATAGATACAAGGTTCAATCTGCTGCATTGTATGGGGCGGAAATTTGGGGGCCAGTATGCAAGAAAACTTTTGAAATACTGGAGAATAAATTCATTAGGGGGCTTTTAAAAATTCCCACCAGTACCCCCTTGATCCCCTTATTCCTTGATCTAAACATCAAACATATAGATTATCATGTAATACTGAGACCAATATTGTTGTGGGTCAGATTGTGGACAACCCATGAACTATCTGACTACAAAAAAGGGTTGGAAGAAGTCCTTGAGCTCGATAGTGACAGTAAAATTTATTGGTTCAAACATGTAAAAATTTGGTTGACCAAGCTCGGATTAACACATTATTGGAACGAGCCTGAATCTCTAAATTCAGCCTCCAAGAAAATAGTCAAATTGTCCTTTTGGTCATATGTGAGCCATGATTCCGTGTACGTAAGAACACATGGTCCTCTTACAGAAAAATTCCTTATGGTAAAAAATGAGGCATCCTTTGAACAATTTTTTGATGAAATCCAGCCACCATTGGCCAAAACGTTGTATATAAAATTTAGATATGGAACGCTGAGGACAAAGGTAACCGAGAAAAGATGGGGGAAGAGAGATAATGACATTTGCACCATGTGCACTAACAACCAAAGGGAGGATATCTTTCACATATTGTTTTTCTGCCCTAGTTATGGTAGGGCAAGGAAAAGATGGATAGCACCATTGTGCCGCAACATTGGTTCCATTTCCCATAGGGAAGCTGGCAGGATCTTAAGTACGGACACTAGCCAAGTAATTGTGTTCGGCACCAGCAAATTCCTATTGGCCGTATATTTTATTAGACGGAAACTAACCATTCCATTTTAACCAAGAAAAACTGCTTACTCTGGATCTGTTTATTCATGAATTATGTCCAGTTAGCTGTATCATCTTAAACTCCTGGCTGTTATAAACCAATTTAATGTTTTCTTAACTTGCTTTTTAACATTTTAAAATATTTATTTAATTTCTGTGCCAAACTCAAACTATAACTGTGTGTCCAAATATGATGAAATGTGATTTTGTAAATAGGGTCCTTAAATATAATGAATTGTAAGTTGATTGTTGTTATATGTTGCATTATGTTATGCTTATATTTTATTGCCATCTTTTATGTTGCAATGCAACGAAATAAAGATTGAACTTAAAAAAAAAAAAAAAGAAATCCAAAAGCCATTTCTAAATGTGAAGAAGCACTTCCACCAGCAACTCATGCATGACCTTGCCAGTGAACTTGCGACCCTTTGCGACCAAAGAAATTACATTACAATGCATATATTTACAACGCATGCACTTACAACACAGGGGCATATTATCAAGGGGGTTTATCTCCGCTTTTTTGGCTTTAAAAGCCAAGAAAGCGGAGATAAAATTATCTCCCTATTACCTAGCTGTCGCTAACACCAGTTAGCGACAGCTAGTAGGAGATAGCGACCATCTTGGGCCCCACTTTGCATGTCAGTGATATTTATCACTAATGACATGCAAAGTGGGCGTGCCAAGATGTTAGCGACTGGAAACAGTCGCTAACATCGCTATCTCCTATTACCAACTTTTGGAGATATTCGCGCTAAGCGCGAATATCTCCAAAAGCTAACACCTGCCCTGAGCAGTTCTTAGCCATGTTATCCAATGGGAGGTGGATAACATGGCTAAGAGCATTAGCTCGGTAATGCATGAATATCGCTGACTTTTCAGCGATATTCATGCATTGCGGCCGTTTTTTATCGCATTTGCGATAAACCTTGGTAATACCAAGGTTTAATCTGCGATAAAAATCGCCGCAGCTCAGCGGTAAATTTTTGTCTCTAACCAAGCAATAGCGATAATTATCGCTATTGCTTGGTAATATGCCCCACAGTTTTTACATCGCACCATCCACTACAACGCATTCCATTACATCGCATGATACTACATCGCATTTTAAAAAACTACCTTTACAACGCATTCCATTACAACGCATACCATTACAACACATACCATTACATTGCATTTGAGGTAAGTATTGGATGGTATAGGGCTAAAAATTACTATTCTAACTCCAGGGGGTGCAACAGTAGGGTAAGTGTTGGATAGTGTAGTGGGCTGGATATGCTTTGGTGAGTCCCAGGCTCTCCACACCACTGGAGTCAAGCTATCCAGGCTGATGAAGGCTGATAGCCATAAACCGGTCCTTGGATGCTTGATTCCGGTCTGGGAAAGACATGGCTTGGTAGTTCGGACTGGACTGTTCCCTTGAGGCACAGGGTCAGAGCTGATTTGCATATAGCCAGTGTCTAACCCAGGGTGGTGTGGAGTGCAAAAAAACGATGGATTTAGGCCCAGATCCTTGTACTGGGGTGAATGTATGACATTGTTGTACATTCTGTCCATCAACTGTGTTTTTTGCAATTTTTACCCCGAGTGGGCTGGGTAGGCTCAGACTTGAGTCCCAGGCTCTCCACACCACTGGAGTCAAGCTATCCAGGCTGATGAAGGCTGATAGCGAGAAACCGGTCCTTGGATGCTTGATTCCGGTCTGGGAAAGACATGGCTTGGTAGTTCGGACTGGACTGTTCCCATGAGGCACAGGGTCAGAGCTGATTTGCATATAGCCAGTGTCTAACCCAGGGTGGTGTGGAGTGCAAAAAAACGATGGATTTAGGCCCAGATCCTTGTACTGGGGTGAATGTATGACATTGTTGTACATTCTGTCCATCAACTGTGTTTTTTGCAATTTTTACCCCGAGTGGGCTGGGTATGCTCAGACGTGAGTCCCAGGCTCTCTACACCACTGGAGTCAAGCTATCCAGGCTGATGAAGGCTGATAGCCAGAAACCGGACCTTGGATGCTTGATTCCGGTCTGGGAAAGACATGGCTTGGTAGTTCGGACTGGACTGTTCCCTTGAGGCACAGGGTCAGAGCTGATTTGCATATAGCCAGTGTCTAACCCAGGGTGGTGTGGAGTGCAAAAAAATGATGGATTTAGGCCCAGATCCTTGTACTGGGGTGAATGTATGACATTGTTCTACATTCTGTCCATCAACTGTGTTTTTTGCAATTTTTACCCCGAGTGGGCTGGGTATGCTCAGACGTGAGTCCCAGGCTCTCCACACCACTGGACTCAAGCTATCCAGGCTGATGAAGGCTGATAGCCAGAAACCGGTCCTTGGATGCTTGATTCCGGTCTGGGAAAGAAATGGCTTGGTAGTTCAGACTGGACTTTTCCCATGAGGCACAGGGTCAGAGCTGAATTGCATATAGCCAGTGTCTAACCCAGGGTGGTGTGGAGTGCAAAAAAACGATGGATTTAGGCCCAGATCCTTGTACTGGGGTGAATGTATGACATTGTTCTACATTCTGTCCATCAACTGTGTTTTTTGCAGTCTAAAATTACTATTCTAGCTCCAATGGTATGCGTTGTATTGGTATGTGTTTTAATGCCTGCGTTTTAGTGACATGCAATGTAGTGTCATGCGTTGTAATGCCTGCATTGTAGTGTCATGCATTGTAAAGGATGTTGCGATGTAATGCCTGCGTTGAAAGTGTAGTGCGATGTAATGCTTGCGTTGTAAAGGTTGTTTCCCTTTGCGACTAGGTGCCATGGCCTACATGGTTAACACTGTCACTGCACCCCGCCTAACCATTCGTTTGTGATCAAAATTGAACCAACTACATTTGTCTTTTCTTGTAAACTAGCAATACTTACACATTAGTTCTTATCTTCTTTCCCCATGCCATTCCTTTGCTTCAGTCTTAGGTCCTGTAACATGCAAGGCTTTTATGGAGTACGGACCTGTCAAATCTCAACTTCTTTGTTTAGCATTTAGAGTAATCTGTCAATGTGGCTCATCATTCTAATATACTCAAACCACTCTCACATTTATGTTAATGTTCATGTAAAACAACTGAGCATGCATGTTCTGTCAATCACTAGGACCAGCAGCCTATTAGCATTGACATTTGACATGATGATATGTTCTTCGGCAGGTTGATCAAACAATGGGCAACACTTCATGTGATATCTAAGACAATACTAAGACAATACTGCAGGCTCTTCATTCCTCTTTTTCAAAGATTTGCCGTTGTAACGGGGGTGATTAAAAAGCCACGTCTTTCCTTTCAAACTCCCCGCCCCTAGCACATGGTGAAGTTTCTTTACTCCATCTTTTTGTTTCAGATTTAAAACTTCAAATTTAGTTTAGTGTTCTGTGGCTTGTGATAAGTGTAACATCTTCACAAGCACATATCATAGAAAGCGGTAACCTCAATATACATGCTGGTAGGCGTTTTATGCATTACTGTCACTAGAAAAACAACTATTCATTTTCACATTTTTGGCTACGCTTTTGACTGATCTGATACAGTGTAAAATCTGATCATGCTTTGTATGACACATAAACCTATTTTGACAATGAAAACACAAATGTGCATACGCGCCTAGAAAAACGACACTGAAACTGAGAAAAGTTGATGTACCAGCACCATAAAAGTGTGCTTAACTAGGTAGAAACAGTACCACTAATCACACAGTGAATTTAAGATGTTTACTATCTGATTACTTTATTTCTTAACAAAGATGTCATGAAAAGAAATGATGAAGCTTAGCATTTATATTAACTTCATCAAAGGGTGTTATAGCAAACTCAACATTGGTGCAATTTATGCACACAATATGTTAGATGATAAACAGTATAAGTGCCTAACATTACAAAGATCATTTATTGATAGAAACAATGTTAATTTAATGATTTTTGGAAATAGTTTACATGTTGCTATTTTTGGAAATTGTTGGTAATAGGTCATAATGAGAGTTGAACATTTCTCTGTAAATTACATTTGAGATGTTTTTTCTTCTTAGGCTTAATTATTTCATAGCCTTGTGCAATGGACCTTGATTCGTTTCTTCAAATGTTGCTTTATTTGTTTCTTGTTCATGCGACATTCTTTAATTGACAAGAGACTTTATTACAGCCCATCTTTGTTTATGGATGGCTAGAACGTCACCCTTGGCTATATTCACAGAAAGAAACAAATTAAATAAGCTCTTTCTCCGCTAACCTGAAAGGATGGAATGGACAGTCGATTATCATAATAACCATGGAAAAGTATGCTGGAGTATCAATGTGTATCTGGAGAACCGAGGAATGATCACATGATGATCAGACCATTGTGGATCCACCATAGATGTCACAGTTTACAAATATGAACTATAAAAAGTGCCTTTACTAGGAGGAGGAGGCATACGCACTGGCTACCCACTTTCACTTTCCTTGCCTCTAGCCTGCCTGACGGACTTTCTCTATTATGCCCTTGCCTTTTAGCACCTTGCTGATGAACTTGCCTGTTAGACGATTTAGAGCAGTTTGGTGGGAGACCAGACTTGAACTCTCCTGATTTATGCTCCATTCCCCTTGCACATGCCCATGCAATTTCCCTAGTGGACTTTATCTAGATCCCCTTCCCCATGCAAAGAGAACCTTTGTGAAACCATCCCCCTGCATTTGTTGGTGGTAGGAATCTCTAACAATTAGGAATCAACCTCTTATGGATGTCTGTGTTTAGCAATAGATTTACTATGAGTAAATGTATGCCTTTATATTTCATGAAAAATAACCCCTGGGTGGGCCAGCTCCGGGGGGCTTATGGAAGCTTTAGGAGCAGGTTCACGGGCCCCCTCCTAGGGGTTATCAAAGCGCATGGGGACCGCCACCTCCCTGGGGCACTTTTCATTATGAATGGGGGTGGGCCCTCTGGACTCACCTGCAGCCCCAGAGACTGTCACCTCCCTGGGGCTATTTATAATTATGTGGGGGACCTTGTGGACGCCCCTGCCCCAGGGACCACAACCTCCCAGGGCTACTTAAAACAATATGGGGGCTTCATTGACCCACCTCCCCAGAGACGGACACCTCTCCGGGGCTATTTTCAGTAATAATGGGGGCCTCACAGACCCCCCTTCCCTGGGGACCACCTCCTGCCCAGGGCACATACTTTAATGAAAAACCCAAATGGGGGAGGCCCTTCAGCCTCCCCAGCAGCCCCAAGGACCATCACCTTCCCGGGGCACAAATGCAATAATTAAGGGGGTCCATTGCAGGCACTCGGGCCCCCAGCTCCCGGGACAAATGTGAACAAGGGAGGGGGTCAGCGCACCCCCTTCTAGGAGCCCTAGATGGCCCTAGGGACCACCATCCCCCAGGACCAGCTCCAGCAATGTCCCAGGGTACCCACCCACAGGACATTGCAGTTTTTCTATGGCATAGCGGGAGCACTGCTCCCGCAATGCTATAGCAAACAGGATGCTTCACTCAAAGCAGAGCACACTTTGCTTATCACACACAGATGCTGCATGTCAAAAAGCAATGCCGGCTCGCGCAGGAGGTGTGGAGCCAGCCAGGACTGTGGGGGCCTTCAGGCTCCCCCCATGGTCCCCGGTGTGGTACATGTGGGTGCCCTGGGCACCCACACTAAAGCTGGACCCAGGGGGATGTGATCTCTGGGCCAAAATGGCCTGGGTGGGAGGATTAGTGGCCCTCCTTCCCTGTTTAAAACAAAGAAAATACATATATTGGCCTAGCCCCAGGGGATGGGGTCACCTGGACTGAAATCAGCCCCGGGAAGTGGGCTGCAACGCCCCCCTCACTGTTTTTTATTAAAAACATGAATAAGGGTCAGGCACCAGGGAATGGGTGCCCCGGGGCGCAAATTGGTCCAGGGAAGGTGGGCCATGCCTAAAAAAGAAAAAAACAAAAAGCAAAAGCTGGCAACTCGCCTGATGCCCTGCATCCTTTCTCCACTACTCTGCAAACGTGTCTTCTTCCTAGTTAAGGGATGTAGTCCCCTTTGCTGCTGAGAGTCCTTAGGTGCCAACATGACCTCCTGTTACCTCAAGTTAGCCCCACACAGTGGGATTGCTGAGATATGGTTATAGACCACACCCCCTTTCTCCACCACTCTGCAAACTCACCTGTCAGCATGCTGCTGGTGGGGGATGAGGTCCCCTTGCCTCCTTAAGGCCTCATGACTAAAGTGGACTTCATCGTCCATTCAGCAGTGCACCAGCAGGTATGTTTGCAGAGTGGTGGAGAAAGGGGACCTGGTCACCGAAAATCTCTTAGCAAACCCACTGTGTGGAACTTGCTGGAGGTAACAAGAGGGCTAATTGGTGCCCAAGGAACCCTTAACAGCCAGGGGGTCTTCATCCCCCTACTAGTAGTGCAGTTGGAAGCTTGTTTGCAGAGTTTTGGTCCTATCAGGCCCCAGCAATTCTGCGGTTTGGGACTTACTGGAGGTAATAGATGGGGTAGTTGGCCCCCATGGACATCCTTGTTATAATTACCTTAGCTAACTATAATTTATGCCTCACAATGCACTGATTATGTCCTCACATATTACATCCCTAATGACATGGTCATTGACATCACTGATGGCATCACTGATTACATCTCAATTGACATCGCTGATGACATCTTCCAGTGAGTGTAAGTGTTGGATATGATTTTACGAGTGCTAAATATATATACTAACCTACTACAAAAGTCAGATCAGTATACTGGGTGCACTACCAATGAGTGATACTCCATCTAAGAGGTATTATGTGAGTGGTTGTGTGACTGTATATCCATGTAGGAGTGGTTGTCACAGTGGCTGTATGAGTGTGTGAATGGCTGTATAGGTATGTAAGTGGGTGTGTGAGTATATGAATGGGTCAGTGTCTGGTTGTGTCAGTGGCTCTAATAATAAGAGAGTGTACGTGTATGAGTGCCTGTATGGGCAGATGAGTGCCTTTTTCAGACTCTGTATGACCAACTCATAATGGAACAGCAGCTTCTCCTTTACTGAAAAAGAGTTCACAGTTTTGCATAACATAGTTACCCAACTAGAGTACTTTTCATGGCTAGTTACAAAATAGTGCCTCCTTCAGTAAATATCCAGTTTGTATTCTACACTACTAGCATGTAATGCAACCAGCGGAAATCTTACCAGTGATGCAATCTGATTATCCGTCATGCAACTGTGTCCAGAATTTTGGGATAACATAAATGTTGTTATAAAAAAAGACTACAGGAGTATAAATAGATGAATCTGCATAAAATAAAGGTCCGACATTTTAACTATAGGAAGTAAGTCTATCTTTGTTTACTGAAGATGTCCTTATATTGTTCAGCATTTAAATGTATCTGCAAAATCGATGGAAAAAGTGTTGGGGTTCCTTTTTGTAACATGCTGATATTCCTGGCAAAATGTGGTTAGCCCTTTTCATACTGCTAATGTGAACAGGCCAGGGACAAATAGGAGGAGATTGGAAATGATTTTCAGATTTCCATACTCCTAGTAATTGAAAAGGAGAATCATTGAGTCTCCTTTGACCAGAAGCAGGCAAGAAAGAACTCACTCGCTACAGTCATCACAGGTTGCATCTAATAGATTTATGATGCATTGTTGTCCATGAAAGATTTGAGATTGTTTTTTAATCTGGAATTTCAAACAAAACACACTTAATTTGCTGTCATGAACCTGAGGACTTACAATATTGTGTCCTTTAAAGAGGTAGATCTTCAACTAGGGCTCCTGTTTTGTTTACTTTTTATACAGGTGTTTATTGAGGTTTAATTTTTGTACAGTCTGCATCAGGCTTATAATTAAAGCTCACATGCTTGTTTAGTGAACAAGAGTACATCCACAAAATATCTACACATTTTGTGTACTTTCTGCTAGTTAGTTACTAATTAGTAGCTCGTTGTGTAAATGTACAGTGTTTGATGTCCATTGTCTTGGCATAACGTGTAAGGACTATTGCATGTGAGTTTTTTGTGTGCTTGTGAGGTAATTTGGAATTTGGGCACACGTTGCGTGCCATCGCAAAGGCACCATGTTTGCTGCATGGTTTGATAGAACCGAAGCAGATATGTGGACATTTTACAGCTTTTCCTTAAGGTAAGTGGAATACTAATGAAGGAATGAAGTGGATCTCTTCTTTCCTTAGTGACCGCTATCAAGCAGTCCGCCTCACCAGTTTTTCTGCTGAGAAAGAAGACTGACATGCGGGGAACCACAGAGCTCATCCCTCTACCCTCTCCTCCTTAATTTGAATATCTTCCCCCTGATTCTGGCCCTTCGCCAGAGAGAGGTAGTTACCTTTAACTATGCTGATATTCTCCAGCTAGTGTTTAACATCGATTCATCGCCCTCATCTATGGAGAATTTTCAGTCTACTATGAATTTCATTAGCAACTGGATGAATTTTAATCAGCTTAAATTAAATCCAAATAAAACCGAGCTGATTCTCACTGGGGGTTCAGCCAACCCTTGGAATTCCATTTTCTGGCCTAACCATTGCGTTGGCCCCCCTCCCCAGTCAGCTTGGTTAAAAGCCTGGGAATCTTGATCAGCAATGATCTTACCATGAAGGCCCAGATAAGCTCAGTGGTCTCTGCTTCTTTCTTCCACTTGCGAAGAATTAGGAAAATAGGCAGATATCTAACCACTGAGGCCTTGACCCAAATCATTCTTGCCCTGGTAATGTTGGTTATTGATTATGCGCACTCTTTGTATACCGGCATTCCAGCCTACCAATTACACCAGCTACAATTGATGCAGAACCAAGCCGCAAGGCTTGTTTATGGTCAGCCAAAATCTCACCATGTGAAACCCTTGTTGAAGAGCCTCCATTGGCTCCCTGTGACTCAACGATGTATTTTCAAATTAGGCTGAACACAATACAAAGCCCTCTCGGATCACGGCCCGGCCTTTTTTGCCACCAAAATACAGCGCTACGTCCCCTCCCATGACCTTCGCTCTTAAAACATGAACTTACTGACCCTCTGCCCTTTCAAACGGAAAAAAACACGGCGGTCTAAGATTCTCGACTCTTGCACCTCAATTCTGGAACTCCCTCCCTCCTGGACTGCACATGGCCACCTCCTACCCCCAATTCAGGAAATCTCTCAAAACATGGTTATTTGCCCAGGCTTACAATTAATCCCACTGCCTTTGTCCTAGCAACCGATTCCGCTCAGCGCCAAGAAACTGTCCGGTGAACGTGCGCTTAACAAGTTATTTTAACATAACGTAACATAACAGGAATAAAAGTATTTTTCATTTCAAAGGTAAAACATTTTAAAGGTTACTTTAATACTTTTTAGGGCGTCATGATGCCTGCACGCACTCTGCTGGAACTTTTGGATTCACGCTGGGTACATGACTTAGGTGTAATTTGTTTAGTTCTAAAACACTTATGTAGACACTTTTAAAGTTTAATGTAAAGTAAGAGGTTTAAAAATATATCAATAAAATTAGCGTAATTATAGTGAAAATATATTTTAAAGTTTGTTTTAATGTATTTTTTGGATTCGCGACACAATGTGAGTGCAAACGCATCATGCACCCCATGTAACTGAAACAAATGAATTGCATTGTTTAAGCACTTTTGCGTAAATAGTACAGAAAAGCCCACCCGTTTCTTTTATCTTTTGGGACAGGATTTGTTTTTCACAGCTCCAATGCACTTCTCAGTTTTGTTATTATTTGTTATTTTGTATCCACCACCACCACCTAGAGAGAATGACAGCAGTTCTTCCCACAAAGAGAAGCCAACAGCTCCCAAAAAGCAAAGCATTCTCTGGTAATCTTTTATCAAGTCTCATGGAGCAAAAAAATTCAGTGCTTGAAAGGTGACTTGCACGCTGTGCAACAAAGTCCTGTCTCATGGATCTGACCACAAATACTCTTGTGGATCACGAGTATAATGAAGCATATGCAAACCATTCATTCTTCTTGGCTATTAAGAGGCACTGATGGAGAAAGAAAAGTGGGACAACGCACCATCTTCTTCGGACGATGCTCAGCCAAGCACTTCATCTGGTTTGGCTCTAGCTACTGCTCCTACAACACGGGCCCCTGAATGTGTAGCTGATCAACAATTCTGTTTAAAATGCTGCACCATGCTTACTATGGGTGAACAGTCAATCTCTACACTTGTGTCTTCTATGAACAGTCAACAGTGTTAGTATTTTTGGTTCCAAAATCTTACTGCAAGTTTTTTGCTTCAAGTTCCAAAGCACTCTTTTTTCTTTTTTAACCTGAATCTTCAATAAAACAAAAAATTAAATGTTGACGGAAATACAAAAACAATTCAAAAAGATTTTTGAAAAACAATTTGTGTTTGAACCACCTATTCTTGTTTAAGAAAGAATATTACATGTTATACATATGTTTGGAATACTGTGAATATATCTTCTTCACTCTGTTAGTGTGTGTGTTAGTGCATAGATCATTGTCTGGGTATGTGAGTAAGTCTATATGGCAATGTAAGTGTGTGTGAGTGGCTGTATGTGTGACTGTGTTGGGGTGATTGAGTATATGGTGGTGTGATAGATTCTATAGGTGACTGCATTGGTGAGTGACTGACTGTGTGACTGACCATATGTGTCAGTGAGAGTGTGCGTCAGTGCCAGTATAGATGAGTTAGTGGGTGTTAAGTGGATGCATGTATGAGTAAGGGTGTGTCAGTGGTAGGCTGACTGTGTGACAAGGTGATTGAGCTAGTGGATGGATGAGTGAAGGGTGCATGAGTAACTATATGTGTTTGTGCCAGGGTGTGTAAGTGGCTGCATGAGTGAGTGAGTGAGTGAGTGTATGAGTAACTCAATTGGTGAGTGAGTGACTGTATGCCTGCCTATATGGGTAAGTGAGTGGCTGTGTGAGTGGTTCATCGGTAAGTTAGTGAGTGTGTGAGTGACAGAATGAGTGAGTGTAGGGGTGCATGAATTTCATGATTGGTGAGTGAGAAGGTACGTAAGTGGCTGTAAGGGTGAGTAACTGGATGTATGAGTGAAGGAAAGTATCTCTTTTGCCATGGTTAGCCTCCATGTTTTGCCGGGAACATAATGTGATTTTGACTGAAAGTGCACTGGGTCCCTGCTAACCAGGTTACCAATGCCAGAGCTCTTTATCAAAACTGTACCACAATTGGCACAACCTCAGCACCCCTGTAAATCCCTAGTAAGTGGTACCCCTGCCACTTAGAGCACTGGGGTGGAAGAGGGTCCCTAAGGCTGCAGCATGAATTGTGCTGCATTAAGGACCCTTCACAAAGACCATGCAAACTGCCATTGCAGCCTGAGTGCAGACAAAATTGAGGACTCAACATGGCTTGCATCCCTGTATTCCATGCCCAAAGACACTGCATGAGATATAGGTAAGTCACCTCTACTGCAGGCCTTATTGCCCTAAGGCACGGTGCACTAAATCACATGTGTGGTCCTATGTGCCTGAGCAGATATGACCCTACAATATCTGCACCCATTCTTGGATAATGTAACTGCACAGGAAAGCCATAGAGGGTACATGGGATAGACACCCCCCGTCCTGCTCCACTTTTGGTGGGAGGGCAGGCAGGAAAATTAGTTAGTTGAGTAGGTGAAAAATAAGTGTTGGAGCCTGATATTATGGCCCAAACGCCCAAGAGAAAAGGCAAGAAAGAAGCCTTTAAAACCAGCTTCCCAACAGACCCCAGATCAGGTCCCTTCTCCTTAGAGATTAGATCTGTCAACCTCAGATGGAACTGATCCCCAAGATCTTTGGCCTTACATGGCAGAGTTCTTGGGCCCAGGGGATCCCTCTAGGGAAGATCTGTGCCAGGGCCAAATAACCTGTTCCACTCTTAAAAGCCTTAGACAGCAAGCTGCTGATCAGGAAAAATTAGATGTCAGTGGCTCTCACAGGACCTATTGGGATGAGGGGCTCTCTTTACACTGAGGCCAGAGGTCCCAACACCGGTTCCATTAGGAGAATGTCAGTAAACCACTTGTACTGGCCAGGTATGTTAAAGAAGGTAAAGGAGTTTATAACTCATGTGCCTTCTGTCAAGCCAGTGGTAAAATAGGCTATCTAAAGGCCCTCTTAATTCCACTTCCAGTGGTTGGGGTTGAGTTTGAAAGGGTAGGGATTGACATCGCTGGTCCTCTTGACCCTCAAACAGCATCAGGAAACGATTCATATTGGGAGTAGTGGATCATGCTACCAGGTATCCGAAGGCTATTCCCCTAAGGACTACCCCTGCTCCTACGGTGGTTAAGGCCCTCCTTGGTATCTTTACCAGGGGGGTCCCTAAGGAGGTGGTATCAGACAATTATACAAACTTCATGCATGCTTACCTAAAATACGTGGACTAAATGTGGAGTAACTTATAGACTCACTACCTCATATCATTCACTGACAAATAGGCTTGTTGGAAGATTAAACAAGACCATTAACAGTGCGATTTGTGGACTCCCTGAAAAACTTAGAAGGGGATGGGATGTCTTACTGTCATGCCTGCTTTTCACCTACAGAGAGGTGCCACAGAAGGGAGTAGGATTTTCCCCCTTTCAACTTCTGTTTGGTCATCTTGTAAGGGGACCATTGTGAAGGAAGAATCTGAGAGGCCTCTCTGAGAACATAATCAGGACATTATGGACTATGTGATTGGCCTTTGTTCCAGAATTGCTGAGTACATGGAAAACATTGCGGCTTGCCAAGAACTCCAGAAGCTCTGCGGTGAAGGGTAGGTCGAACTGCGCGGACACAGGAGGAATGAGCTTTAGCCTTGGGCTCTCCCTGATGTCTTGCCCCGCCGACGCCTCATGTGGCATGTAGTCCTCAACCTTTAGGCATAGGAGTACCCACAGAGGTAAACATTAAACATACATGACACTAGCATGCTTTTACACTGCACATTTACACGGTCCTGATGAATCGCGGGTGACTAGACCCATAGCGTGAAACATGTCGACCTTCATCACCTTTAGCCTCATCTAGGGTCACCTGACCTAACTTGTTGACTCGGAGTGAGCCTAACCCCTCTTTTTAACTGCAGCCAGGGGACCCCCAGAATAAATTTAATTCCGGTACCCCTTGCTACATTTTAATACCCCACACACCACCACACCTAGCCCGGTCCACACACCCCCACCTCACCTAAAGGCAGTTGGAAAAAGATCTCCGCCAAAGAGCCCCTCTTTGAGGTGAGCCCGTCGGGGATTGCACCGCCTCCCCGACGAGGAGCAACTGCCGATGATGAAGCATGACATCCTTCGGGGTGTGTGAGGCCTCTATATCCAACAAAATGGATGCCCCAGGATGTTACTCCAACATCCGTGGTCATGCCAGCTAGACACTTCCCCCATTTCCTTTAGGAACAGTACAGCGACCTCTCTTGTTTCCTTTATGATCAAAAGGCTACCATGGTGGAGCTCCAACCAGGGCAGATGGGTGGGTTTTATATCCTGTGAATCTAGTGCCCCCCCCGGGGCAAATAGACTGGGCCCAATCCTACCCTTGAGAGAAAAGGGGAGTTCACCTATTTGGTGGACCTTGACACTTGCAGGAACCCCAAGAGGGTCTTCCATGCATTCTGACTTAAATTGTATCATAACAAGCTTGACGTGACCATGATGATAGTCAGAGAGGAGGATCAGGAAGCAAAGAGTGAACCTGTCACTGACTTCCTCTCAAACAACCCTAAAGATGGGTACTTTGATGGAGTGGTCTTGTCAGACCACACACCACCCAACAGCAGACTGATTGCAGGCAAGTCCTGAATCAGTTTGCTGAGCTCTTCTCCTCGACCCCTAGTCAGACTAACTGGTGTACACATGATGTGGACACTGGGGGCAGGCAACCTGTCAAAAATAAAATCTATAGGCAGTCTGAACATGTCAAGGAGAGCATCAAATCTGAAGTAAGCAAGATGCTGAAATTGGGTGTCATTAAATCATCTGAGAGCCCCTGGCCAGCCCAGTTGAGTTAGTGCCCAAACCCCACACCCAGGGTGGAAAGAAAGAGATGAGGTTTTGTGTGGACTAAAGAGGCCTCAGTGCAGAAACCAAAAAAGATGCACACCCATTTCCTAGGGCTGAAAAGCTAATTGGCAGGTTACCAGAAGCCTTATATCTCAGTACTTTGGATTTCACAGTCGGGTACTAGCTGATAGGTCTGACCCCTAGAGCAAAAGAAAACTAAGCATTCTCAAACCCAGATGGGTATTATCAGTTTACTGGTATGCCCTTTGGCTTCAAGCATGGCTATGCCACCTTCCAAAGACTGGTGATAAAGTCCTTGCTGGGTTGGAATCCTTTTTTGCAGCGTATCTTATTGCTGTCTAGATTAACCTAACTAATAACAAAATAGGGCTGGCTCTAATCAGCAAGGCTGAGCCTAATGAATGCAACAACAAAGGAGGAATGCCAGTGCTGATATATTCTTTTCCACACACTTACTTTCACCAAAGTACAGACGTCAGTTCAATACCTGGGATTATTGCTATTTAAATAGCTATTTATTCACAATGATTTAAACGTCAGGCATCTTTTCTATTTTAATACCTCTTTACAGATTGTATTCTTCACAAACAAGAACTTGGAACACAAAACAATAAAAAATGTAATTTCAACCAACTCAGCACTCTACAAGCATGTCACATTCACACCACTCTCATTCAAACAATGGTAAAATACATAGGGTCAACCAAAATAAATTGCAAAACAATTGTCGGAGAATATGATGCAAACAATATGTATACCACTACTGTTTTAGCTTTCAGTTGTCAGGAAAAACATTTAAGAAACATTCAATGGGTGTATAAGCACAAAACCGGGTGACGTATGATTAAGGCCCCGGGGTAGCAAGGGTTGACCCTACAGGGTCTACGCGTTTCGAATCCTCACTAATCACGGGATTCTCTTCAGGCCTCCATTCGTTTGTGGGCCATTGAGGAAGTGTTTACCCTTGGAACCAGACGCGGCTTGCTAGCGAGACTCGGCGTGCTGAAACCCCTTCTGATGCCGCCTTGCCCAACCTACTCGATTGAATCCACCTCCGGGTTTGATGTACGAACCTCGCCCGGGTCACCCCTGCTGGCTGCGCACTCTCGTTGAAGATTGCACTTTAAGAAGAAAAATCTGGAATTTCCGTTAAGTTAGGAGCATTCGTAAGGCTCCGTCTGCTTCACTGTTGGAGCGTGCTAAGGTCCTGAAGAGAATCCCGTGATTAGTGAGGATTCGAAACGCGTAGACCCTGTAGGGTGAACCCTTGTTACCCCGGTGCCTTAATCATACATCACCCGGTTTTGTGCTTATACACCCATTGAATGTTTCTTATATGTTTTTCCTGACAACTGAAAGCTAAAACAGTAGTGGTGTACATATTGTTTGCATCATATTCTCCGACAATTGTTTTGCAATTTATTTTGGTTGACCCTATGTATTTTACCATTGTTTGAATGAGAGTAGTGTGAATGTGACATGCTTGTAGAGTGCTGAGTTGGTTGAAATTACATTTTTTATTGTTTTGTGTTCCAAGTTCTTGTTTGTGAAGAATACAATCTGTAAAGAGGTATTAAAATAGAAAAGATGCCTGACGTTTAAATCATTGTGAATAAATAGCTATTTAAATAGCAATAATCCCAGGTATTGAACTGACGTCTGTACTTTGGTGAAAGTAAGTGTGTGGAAAAGAATATATCAGCACTGGCATTCCTCCTTTGTTGTTGCGTCTAGATTAACCTGGCAGGGTCACATGATTCACCTTGGCAAGGTCCTTGAGGCTCTGAGAAGTGCAGGCCTCACTATAAAAGCAAGGAAGGGCGATATAGTGCAGGGCATGTACTAGGGCCACATTGTGGGGTAGAGGCTGAGCTCAAGCCTTACAACCCAATATCCAGACAATTAGAAGAAGTTCCCACAGCCCAGATTCAAGGCAACTTCTTTAAATACTTTACTTCAAATATTAATAAAAACTGTGTCTATACTTAAACCTTGAGATTCATGTTTAGTTACAGCACTTACTAGAGACATCGGAAATGGTTGCAGCTGCACATATAGTCCTTCACAAGCAAAAAACGTACAATACATTGGCCAACCTGCTTCACCCCATCAGTCTGATCAAATGTTATGGATAGGCTGGCAAACTCATCCCTATTTGGAAAATCAATTAAATTGATAACTATGCTCATAGCACCGTTTACTAATCCTTCCTCACATTTAAATGATGGCACAAAATTATCTGACACTTTTTTGGACACCCGCAAACACTTTTTTAATCCTGCAGTCCTTCACATAGTCTTCTCTAAGGAATCCAATTTTGCTTGTAGCTTCTCAGTTAGTAGTACTGTTATTTTCTGGTGTTCCATCTTATCGATAGCTGTCATTTCCAAAATATCTTCTTTCTTCAGCTTTAGTAAATGTTAAATGAAGTTGGAGCACTCTTGAAGTGTAGGCTTTAAACAGACTATGGATTTGTCTTTTGCAATTAAATTACTTGTACTGCTGTGTTCTCAGATAAAAATAGTTTCTTGGTAAATCTACTTTCCGAAGATTGTTTCCCTGCTTTTTCAGAACTCCTACTCTAATGTCCTTCATGATATCTCCATATTCCTCATCAGATTATTGACACATATTCTTTACTAGTTGCTTGTATTCAAAGTTTAACCAAATATTTACATTGGAAATACGTCCCAAGGAATTTCTTTTTTCATTATGGAGAAGTGTCTTGAAAGCAGGCTGCCCTTTTGCTGGGGTGTGTTGCAGTAGATCACCAAAGACAAATAAATGCTTTACTCTAAAGAGCAGGTCAGAATCTGTTTTTAAAATCTACTTCATTCTTAAGCGTCTGAAGGAAAGCGTTACATTTGAAACCATGCTCACCTCATTGATGAGCAAAAGCTTCAGTTTCTTCAAAACTATTAATACCTCAAGAAAACTTCACCAAATAATTTCTGGTATTCCAGGCTATTGTCATGTTCAACAGGTAGCATAAGTAGTTAGTGTAAAGTAATTAATGTTGTGTGTAGTTAATCCAGTTGGTGATGTTACTCTGCCACCCCAGTTCAGACATGGCCATATGCAAATAGCTTGTTTCCGATCCAGGGAAGGCATGGCTTGGCAGTTCGGGCTGGACTGTTCCCATGAGGCACAGGGTCAGACTGATTTGCATAAGGCCATGTCTGAACTGGGGTGGCAGAGTGGGCTAAAGAACGGTGATGGATTAAACCCAGATCAGTTGACTGGGGGTGAGTGCTTGTATTGTCAACGCTCCGTCTATAATTTCCTTTGTTTTTTCTTTGGTCGCCATAAGTTGGCAGGGTATGCTCAGACGTGAGTCCCTTGCTCACTTTGCCACTGGATTCAAGCAAGCCGGGCTGAAGAAGGCTGAAATGCCAGAAACCGGTCTTCGGTAGCTTGTTTCCGGTCCAGGGAAGGCATGGCTTGGCAGTTCTGGCTGGACTGTTCCCATGAGGCACAGGGTCCGACTGATTTGCATATGGCAATGTCTGAACTGGGGTGGCAGAGTGGGCTAAAGAACGGTGATGGATTAAACCCAGAATAGTTGACTGGGGGTGAGTGATTGTATTGTCAACGCTCCGTCCATCATTTCCTTTGGTTTTTCTTTGGTCGCCATAAGTTGGCAGGGTATGCTCCGACGTGAGTCCCTTGCTCACTTTGCCACTGGATTCAAGAAAGCAGGGCTGAAGAAGGCTGAAATGCCAGAAACCGGTCCTCGGTAGCTTGTTTCCGGTCCAGGGAAGGCATGGCTTGGCAGTTCGGGCAGGACTGTTCCCATGAGGCACAGGGTCGGACTGATTTGCATGTGGCCATGTCTTAACTGGGGTGGCAGAGTGGGCTAAAGAACGGTGATGGATTAAACCCAGATCAGTTGACTGGGGGTGAGTGCTTGTATTGTCAACGCTCCGTCCATCATTTCCTTTGGTTTTTCTTTGGTCGCCATAAGTTGGCAGGGTATGCTCAGACGTGAGTCCCTAGCTCACTTTGCCACTGGATTCAAGCACGCCAGGCTGAAGAAGGCTGAAATGGCAGAAACCAGTCCTCGGTAGCTTGTTTACGGTCCATGGAAGGCATGACTTGGTAGTTCAGGCTGGACTGTTCCCATGAGGCACAGGGTCAGACTGATTTGCATATGGCCATGTCTGAACTGGCGTGGCAGAGTGGGCTAAAGAACGCTGATGGATTAAACCCAGATAAGTTGACTGGGGGTGAGTGCTTGTATTGTCAACGCTCCGTCCATCATTTCCTTTGGTTTTTCTTTGGTAGCCATAAGTTGGCAGGGTATGCTCAGACGTGAGTCCCTTGCTCACTTTGCCACTGGATTCAAGCAAGCCGGGCTGAAGAAGGCTGAAATGCCAGAAACCGGTCCTCTGTAGCTTGTTTCGGGTCCAGGGAAGGCATGGCTTGGCAGTTCGGGCTGGACTGTTCCCATGAGGCACAGGGTCAGACTGATTTGCATATGGCCATGTCTGAACTGGGGTGGCAGAGTGGGCTAAAGAATGGTAATGGATTAAACCCAGAACAGTTGACTGGGGGTGAGTGCTTGTATTGTCAACGCTCCGTCCATCATTTCCTTTGGTTTTCCGGGGTTACTATATATTCTGTAGTCCTCTGTAGACAAGCAATGGAACTTTTATTACAATGCTTTTTAAAGTGCCAGCTTGATTTTTGAGGTATAGTAGAATTGGCTTAGATGAAAAGCATTCTGATGCCTTCTTCTGATGCAGAAATCCATGATCTACTTTATCTATTACTTCAATATAAATGTATTTCTGTTCGTCGTTCAGATGTGCTAGGAAGTGTTTGAAATCCATAGTTTCCTCTCTCGTTTGTTGCATTGCAATCTCAAACTGACTCGTGGCTATGGCTGCTTCATTTGGATAATTGGTTGACCAAGTGGATCTTGACTCATTGGTGCAGAACTGGGGCTGCTATGTGGACTTTCCGCAGCTACTTTGGCAGCAATGGTTCCTGTTCAATCTCATCTTTCAACATTTGCAAGCAGTTTGAAATGACTGGACAATGAATGCTGTCTTTTACAGCATTGAAAAAATATTCCTAGCTGTCGTAGTCTCCAAGTAGTTCTGATTCAGCATGCCAAGGCTTGAACGGGTGCAAAAGTGCCAAATCATCGTTAATTAGGTTTCCTTTACAATGTCTCACAAACAACTGTAACATCCATCTACCACATGTTTTACTTCTTCGATGTTTTGTTTTACATTCCTTTTGTTTCTGCAATTTTGACATACTTCGTATCTTCAAGATGTGGACTTCTTTTTGCATAGTACGTATCCAACATATTTGTCTTTACAATTTCTGTACTTTAAGGGTCAAACTCTTCTAGATACTGAATTTCTTGGTAAGACTTTAACACTTGATTCTGTGTACTTGCTAGGTCTAAACGTATCCAAACAATTCCCTTTGCCTTTGAGAACAGATTGGCTGAGCTCAGCCTGTGATAGCACTCATAGGAGCCCATCCCTCTTTGGCAAAGCATGTTCAAGCTGAAGCTGTACAATTTCTTACATAGACAGAAATTTCCTCCCACATCTCCTTCATCATTGTCTTCTCTGATCATGTAATCTATGAAGTGATGCACCGAGCAACAAAATTGAGTTGTCTGCAAAAAATTGTAGATCAATATTTGTATTCCACATTTTCGATATATCACAGGGTTGTAGTGATTTTGATTTATATATTTGGAGGCCTTCATTTCTTCTCAATGTTGTATTGGTTTTTTGGTGATTTCCTTGTCCATGTATATCTGAATGCAGACATAAAGATGTTCACTCGTCCTTGTGAATTCACAAATCATTGACATCCAAATTGACTACTCCTTTGCATTTGTATTTTCGACATTTGTACTTTTCACACCATTTAGTTTGAAACCGTAAAACGTGTTGTCTCAAGTCCTTTTCACTTCCAACTCTTGGGATGGCACATGTCACATAGTGTTGCATGAAAGACAAGACAGACTCCTCACTGTCTGTTTCCAAATTTTGGTGCATCACTTGTTCATGACAGCATGTTTATATGAGGAGCACCTCTTGCTTGGTACTCTTTGCCCCAAAAGAAATCAGTAACTTCACCTATAGGAAGATTACTCTTATTGTAGATGAAAACATCATGGCTTGAAACCTGTGGTTAAAATATCTGGAAACATTTGCAGGATAAAAGAAGCAAAGTTCTTCAGCTATCTTCACTTTGATGTTGTTATTTTCAAATGTGCTTCTTGCAAAAATGTAAGAAGGTAATTCAAGGCATACTCAGCACAACTGAGTGCCAGAAGTATGTAGGTGCACCTAGATTTCTCAACATACATTTCAGTTCTCCATACAGCGATACCAAGACTCTTTGGTGCCACGTTGGCACTCCATCAAATTAATCAAGTTGTACTCCAAGTTTTCGTCCTTCCCATGAACTTTGTCAATGAATTCCTTTGCAGACAGATTTCGAAGAATAATTCCCATCTTTAACATATGGTTAACAGTATATGAAAGTCTAAATAAGTCACTCTCAAACAGAAGATAGACTATGTAGGGAATACACTGCCGATTTCCTGGATCGTCTGAGTATAATCTGGTTGTACAATATTCAGCTGCTAGTATCTGTATGGGTGGTTATCAAAGTTGCCACCATCTTCAGTAGGAAACAGTTGTGGGAATGAGTGAGCTTCTAAACTTTTTTCCCACACACTCACAGAGCTCCATTTGCTTGTTTCATTTGAAAGAGATCAATAGCATCACCCAAGACTTCTTTAGAATGCAGAGGATGGATGCTGTAGTGTTCTTAAATCTCTTCTGATTAGATCAATCCACTTTTTCAATCTGTCCACTTCATGGGAATGTTTCATACTCTACATTTGAAAACATCTCATACACCATCAACATTTTTATAATAAACATTACTTTGGACCAGGTATAATGTTGCTTTTTTAACTTTACTAACAACCACTATCTTATACCAGGATTTATTTTAATTCTTGGTAGGCACACCATACTAGAATGATAACTTATTTATGATCCTCTCTGTGTAGAATAACAGTTTCAATATTCTGTTTAGAATCTAAAGATAAGTAGACAACTCTTCCTTTAGGGCATTTCGGAAGGTCAGTTGGTGGCAGCTTCCCTGCCTTTGGCTCCATATGAACTATAGCCTGAAATGGTTGTACACATGTTATGAGAAGGGATTCATAAACATTCAAATCTCGTAGTAGTTGTGCAATAGATACTAATTCTGACTTGATATGTACTGCTCTAGCTGGTATCTAGTTTACCTCTAATATATCGTAGCAGTACTTACACATGATTTGCTGAGTGGAGAAGTCAAAGTGTCCCTCTAAAAATAAATAAACAGCAAATTCTTGCCACCTATATCTATTTTCCTGTTCAGATTTTGAGAAAACTACATTGTGAATTTGGTTTTTGTAGTGAGTGTGTTGACAACAAATACAAACACAGGGGCAGATTTACAAGCCCCTTGCGGCACTTTTGTGCAGCTGTTGCATCTCTATTTTGATGCAGCGGCAGTGCAAACAATATGACCAATTTACAATGTGATGCATCTAGGGAAATGTGTCACGTTGTAAAGCCCTGCGTCACATTCTACCTGCATCAGGTAGAATGTATGCAGGGTGGGTGTTCCCACGCAGGAAAGCCCCATAGAAGTGCTGCAGTGGAATCTACAAGATCTGACTGCGCCACTTCTAGGATAAAAACCTTACGCCTGCTTGAAGTAGGCATAAGGAGTTGAAGTGGTGTATTAAGTATAGGCCACATCTAATCACTGCTGGAGTTGTGTCATGATTGCGACACAACTCCAGCAATTTGTGACCTTTGGGCCAACAGATGCGTCAGAATTTCTGACGCATCAGTCAATCCTTGCGCCATGGTGTGCCATGGTGAGCCATAGTGTAAATACAGCACATCCATGGTGGCGCAATGTTATCGCAGGCTGGCCCAGGGAAGCTGATGCATTTCTACAGATGTGTCAGTTTATTTTAAATCTGCCCCACAGTTTGTTTTCTCAGAAGAAACAGTGTTAAACTTTCTAATTTCTTCTGTAAACTTATCAACACTGATACCTATTTGCTGTTCCTCTACATATATACAAACCAACTCCTCATTTTCAATACACTCCAGTTCAGGACGAAAGAAACAAAATTGAACATCTTCTCAAAGTTTTCTACCTCTGCTACTGTACCTTGTAAAAGAACTCTATTTATTTCTCCTATACTCAGTGCATGAGTTTTGACATAGTGAAGCCTCCTAATTATATTTAGCATTTTAGAGTGGTGGACAGCTAACATTCTTAAGTGATGAACGGTTATTGGCAGACTTTCCTTGATAGACATGCCAGTGAATGTCCATGTAGGTAGTAAACCTCATTATTTTGCATGGATCTCATCCTCCCAAAATCCATATTTTCTATTTCAGACTTCTGCATAGAAACATACATGGAAAAGTCACCAATATATCATATGATACCTTGGCCTGTCTACACCTTCCTTGTACCTCTTCAGCTATCACTTCTTCAACATTCCTAGACATCATTTCCTCTTTTGGAATGCGAGTTTCATCCTTCACCTCATAACATCGGCCACTTATTTCAACTGCATGCACTAATGTGTTCTCTAGAAAGCAGCTTTCTTTCTTTATAAATGTTTCAGTTTAGGGGGTATGCTTTCATTCACCACTGAAAACTCTGCATAAATTACTTCTAGGCACAAGTCTTTTCTTTTGGCTTCTTCTCCTCATACGTGACACTACTTTATCCAGTGTTCTTATTCTGCCCAGGATCAAAACAAATAGCTTTCTCTTCAGGGCAAATGCCTCATCAACTACAGCCTCAACACATTCCTTTTGTTTCACTCCTTTTCTTCTCCTTTTATACTGTTGAATAGCATGTTGGAGATTCTGAGTAACCCTACTACTGAGCATTTTGACTCAAATTTCGGCTCCTTTTTAAAGTATATCCTTTCTTATACAAATAATTAGTCTTTCTTTCACTTACCTTTTTTTCCTTTCTTAAGTGATTTGAGACTTCCCATCTTATTAACTTGTTTTTCCTTACTAACTAGCTATCCACATATTATTGTATGAAACCTGTTTGTTATCTTACCAGTAGCTCGTTTCTCTTTAATGACATTGTCCACATTCAGTCCCTTCTCTTTCTGAGTAGTAAGAAGATAGTATCCTTTATTTTGTTTCTTTCTTTTTTGTGTTTTGTCATTTTAATTATCTATTTTTGAGTATAAGTATAACAAGGCAAATATATATGTATATATATATTACCTACTGGCGGTCGCCAGTAGGTATATATAGTTAGGATTTTTTCTCTATGGATTTTTTGAAAATTCTATGTCTAATAACTTTGGCGTTTGTGGACGGAATTGGCTGAAATTTTCAGGAAAATGGAACATTTTGTTTCTGAGCAACCCCTGAAAATTTGGGGGGGTTCGTCAAGGGGGGGCCGAGAAAAAAGGGGGGTCCCAAAATGCGTTTTTCCCATGTTAATTTCCATAGGGCGGTTGGACTCACTTTTAGCTCGAACGGCTGAATGGATTTGCACGAAACTTGGCAAAATTGTAGGGACTGGTAGCCCGATGTGCCTTTGCTAGGTCTCAATATATGTGCTCCAGTGGATTTTGAGAAATTAACGTTCAAAAAAAGATATATATCTGTGACAGCGCTCCGGGCAGCGCTCCGCTTCGCGTACTTTTCGCGTTACGGAGCTTTGCGAAGCGAAGCTGATTGGTTCTCCGGCATCTGTAAACATTCCAAACAGTCCGTAGCGGCCGCCATCTTGTCTATCGGTAGGATCGAGAGACAAGAGGTGGCCAAAGCGAAGGGGCAAATGACCATAAGGGGGCATAGTAGATCCTCCCTGACCCCCTAGGTTTGATGTGGAGGTTTTAAAAAGGCCCCGCGGGGCAAAACATTTTTTTTTTTTAAAAATCGAACGGGTGAATGGATTCGCATGAAACTTGGCAAAATTGTAGGGACCAGTAGCCCGATGTGCCTTTGCTGGGTCTCAATATATGTGCTGCAGTGGATTTTGAGAAATTAACGTTCAAAAAAGATATATATATGTGACAGCGTCCCGGGTAGCGCTCCGTTTCGCGTACTTTTCGCGTTACGGAGCTTTGCGAAGGGAAGCTGATTGGCTCTCCGGTGTCTGTAAACATTCCAAACAGTACGGAGCGGCCGCCATCTTGTCTCTCGGTAGGATCGAGAGACAAGAGGAGGCCAAAGTGAAGGGGCAAATGACCATAAGGGGGCATAGTAGATCCTCCCTGACCCCATAGGTTTGATGTGGAGGCTTTAAAAGGGCTCCGCGGGGCAAAAAATCGTTTTTTTTTGGTGGGGTGCGCCCGGTTAGCGTAACGGGAAGCGGACTGGGGAGCGTACTACAAGGTAACAAGAATGATTGACTTTTAACTTATTGTATGTTTATAGACTTTTTTTAACTTTTTTTTCTGCTGAGTGACGTCTCGGCCTATCTCCACGGGATGCAGTCCCTACCATCTCGGCGTTTAAGCCCAGGGGGACCGGTAGTGTGGGAGAGATAACGTCTGTTAACGTTCGATTCGAAGGAAATCAGGAAGTGTTGAAAAACATTGTCTGCGCCATCTTGCCTTTTTTCAAATGCCACACTTTTTTCGTGCACGGCAGCCATTTTAGATGCCTTGACCAGACCCACTCTCTGCACGCTGTCGATCCTTAGCATGGCTCCCCACCCTCGCAAGCATCTCCCCCAGGCACTGGTCACCCCCGCTCTCTGTCTTATGCATGGGCAATAAACCTCCCCCCATCTGCGCTGCTCTTCCCTGAGAATCACACTCTGTGCCCGCCCGACACCTCCCTTTCGCCCTATTCACTACCGCACCCTCTGACACTCCTCTTCCTCTGTGTCCGATTGTCCAGGCCGGTCCCAGGCTATCAGGTAGCCCTGCAGATGTACTTTATGGCCCCAGCTGTAAAGAATTACCCCTCTTCAAAGGACTTACAGTAGATCAAGGCCCCCACCCGATGAGATCCGTCACACCACACACGTTCCTACTATCTGAAAACCATCCTGTATTGTGATTGAGGAGGGGACCGAGCCTGAAGCGGAAGATTCCAGGGATGCCTCTTTGTACATCAAAGTTTTTACAATTATGTGTCACATTAAAAATATATAGCACTCCAACAAAGTAGTAGGATTATAAAACTTTAATAACTTATAAATATAAACAACGCAACAAAAACAGTAAAAACATTTAAACAATTTTAGGAAAAAAGAAGGAACAATGATCAGTAGCGGTCGGTTGTGTGAATAGTCCCAAGGCAGGACAACGTCCTGAGTTCTGGACGGCACCCAGGTGATGTTGCCTGGGTGCCGCACTGGTTTTGGGTATCCTACAATGCTGCTCCGAATAATGGCGTGGGGCGTCCCGGGGGGTGGCTCGTCAGTAGCGGTCTGTTGTGCGAATAGTCCCAAGGCAGCAGAACGCGCTGAGATGTGGATGGCACCCAGGTGATGTCAAGTAAGTTGCCGCACTGGTTTTGGTATCCCACAATGCTGCTCCGAATAACGGCGTGGGGCGCCCCAGGGGGGGGGGGTGAGGCGGCGTGAACGGGCCTCCCCAGGTGGAGGCTCGTCTGCTGTAGTGGGGCGCCCCTTTACCGTTTCAGTTGCCATTCCGCCCGCTTTTGGTACACTGTGTCAAAATCAGCCATTCAGCTGAGTTGCGCCCACTCTTGCGGTGCAGCGATAGGCGGCTGCCACAGGACTCTCAAAATGGCGGCAGGCTCTTTCCTTTTTGGGCCTGGTCCACTGAAATGGCCCTGGGACACCTTGGAAATCGGACGCTTGTCTGCTAGGTCTTGGACCCCATTCTCGAAAGCGTCCCCTCAGCCTTGAGGATTCTACAAAAGTCTTGGGGACCCCCGACTCCTGCAGGCTTCCGGTGGGGAGCGGCTGCCATGATTGCTCGCAGAATGACCACGACGGAGCCACGAGATGGTGGTGCTCTCATGCTGACGCCAGCTTCAGTCTGAAACATCCAGAAACAAGGTGGGGCTTTCATCGTTTGGGAAAAAAAAATAGTTTTCATCCAATGAAAAGTGTTATTTTTAGGTCATATGATCAAGCCTTCCATCATTAGGAAACCAAAAGTAAAATGAATCAATGAAAAGTTTTATAAACAAGTCACATGACCTGTTATGCGGCATAGGGTATAAAGAGCGTAGAAAATCCGTTGGCACGTGAGGCGGCGTCAGTAGCGGACCGATGTGCGTATAGGCCGAAGGCAGCACAACGCGCCAAGATCCGGATGGCACCGAGGTGGTGTCTAGCAAGTTGCCGCACTGGTGTGGCCATCCTACAATGCTGAAAGTCGGTGTGGGGCGCCCCGTTGGCCTGTGAGTTCGCGTCAGTAGCGGACCGATGTGCGAATAGGCCGAAGGCAGCACAACGCGCCAAGATCCGGATGGCACCGAGGTGGTGTCTAGCAAGTTGCCGCACTGGTGTGGCCATCCTACAATGATGAAAGTCGGCGTGGGGCGCCCCGTTGGCCTGTGAGTTTGCGTCAGTAGCGGACCGATGTGCGAATAGGCCGAAGGCAGCACAACGCGCCAAGATCCGGATGGCACCAAGGTGGTGTCTAGCAAGTTGCCGCACTGGTGTGGCCATCCTACAATGCTGAAAGTCGGCGTGGGGCGCCCCGATGGCCTGTGAGATGGCGTCAGTAGCGGACCGATGTGCGAATAGGGCCAAAGGCAGCGCAACGCGCCAAGATCCGGATGGCAAGGAGGTGGTGTCTAGCAAGTTGTCGCACTGGTGTGGTCATCCTACAATGCTGCGCCGAAAGTCGGCGTGGGGCGCTCCGTTGGCTTGTGAGTTCGCGTCAGTCAGTGGGGGTTGTTTGAGGATCTGACTGCATTGGAAAGCAATGTGATGCTGTGCGTCGCCCCCAAGATGAAGGTTCCTCGGCTGCAGTGGGGCGCCCCTTGGTGTTTCACTCGCTATGCAGCTGAGTTGCGTGCGCACTTGCGGCGAATAGGCCGAAGGCAGCACAACAATATTTTCTGAATAGAAGACACCACAAGGCGCTGAGATTCGGTTGGCACCGAGGTGGTGTCTAGCAAGTTGCCGCACTGGTGTGGCCATCCTACAATCCTGCTCCGAATAACGGCGTGGGGTGCTCGAAGGGGGGGGGGAGGCGGCGTGAACGGGCCTTCCCAGGTGGAGGCTCGTCTGCTGTAGTGGGGCGCCCCTTTACCGTTTCAGTTGCCATTCAGCTGAGTTCCGGCCGCTCTTGATGCTACAGCGACAGGCGGCTGCAACAGGACTCTCAAAATGGCGGCCTGTTCTTTGGATTTGGGCCTGGTCCACTAAAATGGCCCTGGGACACCTTAGAACTCTGACGCTCAAATTTGTTTTCTTTTCCTCTACATGCAAAAAAGGTAAATGCCCGGTACGTTACCTGCCTCATCTGCCACGATGTACTCTCCAGAGGAACCGAAAAAAAATATAGTTATGGTAACTATACCATGCATCGTCATATGGAGAGGTGGCACCGATTAATTATAGTGCTGCACAAAAGAGAGATTTGGAGGAGAACCCCCGACCTGCCAGTACATTCACCAAAGAAGTGGCACTGACAGCATCAGAGGCAAGGGAAACGGTCCCAAATATTTAGAAGAACTTTGGAAAGATTAAAATGACATGTTTAGATTGTGGCAAATTAATTTCATGTGGACAGATGAGTGTTACTCTAATAAATACAGCATATGAACATCATCATAATCGATGGTTGGTAGAGACATTTTGACTATATCCTGGACCTGCCCGTCCTCGCCCAAAATGGCGCCGGAATAAATGGGACTCGTAACTCCTTGTTGTGTACTGGTTGCTGAACCTTGAAATCACGAGATACGTATGCAGTTTTGAAGCACATGGCGGGCGGGGACGAGAATTGATTGAATATTTCGACATCCCTATTGATATTAAGTTCTGATGTGTTATTGATTACTGTACTATTGAAAGTTCGAATTAACGTCATCCATGGTACTTGCCCGCAAATGTATATCTAGATAATTTTATTGTAACTTGCTCTGTCGTATTTTAATTATAAAATGTACGTCCACCGATTCCGCAACTGTTAGACACCTTAGTTCTTGCAACCTAATGGCCCGCCCGTTACGTTCCTCTACAGTGTAAATGTCTACTCATCATATATGATTACAGTTTGCTCCGTGGCCGGCCCACGTGGTTATAGGCCCGTATTTGTATACTGACATTTTCACAATAAAGGTTTTTAAAAGAAAACATGGTAGTAGTATTTACATTGGTAAAGTTTTTAATAATAGTCACTGTTTTAGAATCAGTAAAAGGCAAGTGAAATAAAGCAGTCCAATTACATGAAGGGTAAAAGGTATAATACGCAGGAACGCAGTAAAGATAAATGGTCAAGGGCTGTTGTGTTTCTACTTCTGCAACATAAAGTGATCGATAAGAATCTGATATTCAGGCGTATCGGCGACTAAGACAGCAGGCCGAGCCTCTTTTGCTCAACGGCTCCGTCATGGGACGAAGAAACGCCCTTTTTCTCGAAAAAGGAATATATTTTACTTGCAGGACAGTTGTAAATTTTCCGGGAAAGTACATTAGCCTGGAACATTATAACATATGTTTAAGAAAAAATAATGTTCGAAAGTAATAAAAAGCATAATTTTTAGGTCATATGACCAAGCCTTTCATCATTAGAATAAGAAAAGTAAAATGAACCAATGAAAAGTTTTATTAACAAGTCACATGACCTGTTATGCTTACATTACGCGCTGCGCGCCGCGCCCCGGATCGCTTCCGGGAAGCTGCACTTCGCGCACCGGAGCACTTCCGGATGCGCTAACGCGGCGCGTCATATGACGCATTACGCGACAACGCAGGTTCAGAATATAGTCAAAATGTCTCCACCAACCAGCGGTCGGAACACAACCCCTTTCAGCAGGCTAAATAGTTCTGTTAAATGACAACAGAAGGGACGGGCAACAAGAACCATCAGTCAAAGAGGGGAGGGCAAGTTCTTCTCTACCGGGTCACGTTGGGGCGCTACCGGAACTGATCGAATTGGTAGTCTACAGTGTTTCTGGATGTTTCAGACTGAAGCTGGCGTTAGCATGAGAGCACCACCATTTCGTAGCTCCGTCGTGGCCATTCCACGAGCAATCATGCTAGCCGCTCCCCACCAGAAGCCTGCGGGAGTCTGGGGCCCCCAAGACTTTTGTAGAATCTTCAAGGCTGAGGGGACGCTTTCGAGAATGGAGCCCAAGCTCTAGCAGACAAGCGTCCGAGTTCCAAGGTGTCGCAGGCCCATTTTAGTGGACCACGCCCAAATCTGAAGAGCCGGCCGCCATTTTGAGAGTCCTGTGGCAGCCGCCTATCGCTGCACCACAAGAGCGGGAGCAACTCAAGTACATGGTGAGTGAGACGCTGTAGTCGAAAGAGCGGGCGGTAAACAGCTGAATAGCGGAAGAGGCACAGTGTAGCAAAAGCGGGCGGAATGGCAACTGAAACGGTAAAGGGGCGCCCCACTACAGCGTGTCTTTAGGTGAAACGGATTGTGGGACAAGGTCAAGAATGGAAGAGTCACCAAAAGGCAAAAAGTTCCGCTTGACCCCGGGAGCCGGCCACCTATGTCGGGGGCGATCTCAGGCCACACCAGGTCAACACGACTTGCGGAGGGGGCCGGAGCCATGCGCCCCCTCCGAGTCTGCGCCATGACACCGTCCCTCGGGGGCCTCCGTCAAGCGGTTCAGGGTGGCACCGCATCACATTGTTTTCAAATGCAGTCACGTCCTCAAACAGCCCCCACTTACATTGAGAATAGTGAAGCTGTAGCAAGTGCAAATAGGCTTCAGACAGTGTTACAAGCACTCCTCAAAACTTTGAATTATCAGAGTGCATGAGTTTCATGCTCGATCGATTGAGCTAGCCGGATCGGGCAACAAAAAGTATAAAATAGTTATGTAAATAGTTATTTAATAAAATGTTTTACCCTGTTACTTTGCTGGTGTGTTGTATATATTTGTAATATTTGCATAGAGTTTATCGTTATTTTGGGCGGGGTGGGTGGCGGACCCAAAATGCCTTGCAGCCATCATGCTGTGGAGCTCAGTTCATCTCATTAGTTTCGTATTTCTCATGAGGGGTTGTTCCTAATGTTTCTATTTTAGCGAGGTCAAAAAGAGATCCCATTAGTGGCCTACTGATTTTGCTCGATTCCTTTTGTTTTTTTACACGATTTTTCACTATCTGCAAACACTAAACAGAGTATTGCGACTCTGTGCTTGTTTGTAAATAGAGAATGAACCAAAGAGAACCAATTCTAAAACAGTAAATGCTTGGATAACAATCAATCAAATGGAGAGAGAAGCAGGCACGACGGATTACAACGGGGGCAAAGGCCTGCGTTAACTACCCTTCACTATCTGCAAAGAGAGAGTACTCCTAATAGAAATGAGGGGGAGGGGGGGCAGCATTCAAAGCAGATCAGTGTGCATAAACACGAAAATGTTTTTACTTACCACGTACTTGACATTCGACAGCTTATGATATTTGCTATTAAAAAACCATTGAAATTCACTGAAAAAACCATAGGTTAGAGACCATATATAGTTAGGAATTAGCATTTAAAAAACCTTGAAAATCCACTGAAAAAACCATAGGTTATAGACCATATATAGTTAGGGATTAG